>NC_056746.1:178785541-178978041 GCF_019279795.1 Protopterus annectens
TGTATTATTTTCTCACAAATTAATCCTTCGTTCTTACTGAGAATGATATAGTTTTTATTTAAAAAAAAAGGCAGAATGAAAGAGAATTAGCAATATATACATGTATACATCTCTGAATGTCTGTTGGGAGGATAAAGTTTACTTGAACATGCCCATGTAAGATTCAAATATACCTGCTTTGAAATGCATTAGAAATGTGTTTCAGCAGCTTGAGCCTGCTTCTACCTCAGCAGCTGTTTGCCAACTTTCATTTCTATGAGATGGTGCATGCTGTTTAATTGCTTCTGTCTTTATTTTTCTTTTTATATTATTCTGCCCCAAAACTGATGCCATAAAATCATCGGTGTAAAGTAAAATCTATACCATGCATTTTTCTTCATGTGTTTCTTCTTCTTCTTTTGGCTTTTCCCAGTTAGGGGTTACCACAGCAGATCACCTGTCATGATTGGCAGTGAAGTTTTATGGTGTCAAGTTGCCAGCCCGGCACCGAACCTTCCACAGAAGGCACACACATGCACGCACTCATGCCTAGGGCCAATTTAGAGTGTCCAATCCACCTACAGCATGTCTTTGGGATGTGGGAGGAAACCGGAGCACCCGGAGGAAACTCATGTGACCACGGGGAGGACATGTAGACTCCGCACAGAAGGCATCCCAGCCGAGGATCAAACCGGGGAACCTCTTGCTGTGATGCAGCAATGCTAACTGGTGCACCACCGCAGCCGCCCTTTCTTCATGTGTTTCTAACCCTTTAAAATAGATCATATTTTTTATAGACATTTACAGGAAAAAGCCATGTCAGCATCCTTTTTTGATACTTCATGGAAAAATAGTCTGTCTTTCTAAGTAAACTTCAATTTTCTAGAAAGTAATCTGCAACAAATTATCAAGAACAAAATCCAACAGAAAAATGCAATGCTAGTTTAAAACCGATCAGGCAAATTTTATTGTTATAAAACTATAAAAATTACAAGATTCCGTGTTCATGGAAGCTAAAACAAACATTCAGCATTTAAAAAGAAAAAAAGAACAAGATATTTCAATGCATTTAATAAAATCTCAAGCACAAGTAAAGTGACATTTGCCTTTATCTTAAATATAATAATGCATATGCATAAATAAGACCAAAGAAACAAATAGAAATGTGTGCATCTATAAAAGCTGTTAAAATCTATTAGCAAAATCAGTACTTGGTGGCCCAGTTCTGTGGCATAGAGGTGTAAAACCCTGACTACAACCCAGATGACTCAAGTTCAATGGGATCCCAGTCAGTGGAAGAGCTGGGTGGGGAAGGATGACACTAAATGGTCCAATGATAGCTCACTCATCCTGAGAAGAGGTAATGGAGGATTCTTATTGGCTAACTGCCACCATGCTGAAGCTTGCAAGGCAAAAAAATAAATAAATAAATAGTCAAACTCAGAAAGTTCAACTTGGCTGTAGCATGCCCATGATGACAGTCCTCATTAATGTGTGGGTGGAACCATACCTGCCAATGGGGAGTTTGAATAGCAGAGAGTCAAGCACAAGCTGGCATCTTAGTTGGACTGAAGCCAAAGTTACCCAATTGCTGCCATTATTAATGATAATTTCCCTGTAGATCACCAGTGCATTTGGGGGAGTGCAATGGCAGCGGAGTAGTGAGCTCTATGGTGCATTTTAAGGTTCAGGAGAGACTCAATATTAATATCAGCTCTCAATTGCAAGGCCTCAGACTGCAGGTATGGACAGTCATTGCAGAGAATCTGTCCAGCCTTCAGGCAACAGTAGTGATGCAGGGAAGGCTGATGGTCAATTAACAACTTTAGTAAAGTAACGTTCAAATCTGCCCAAATGACAGCTCCATCCAGTTGGGTCCCACCTGAGTCTGTGGTAATGTTCATAGGTTCATAGGATGATACTAGGCTATTGGCCTGGAGGCCCTTATAAGCCTAGCCAAGAATTTCACCCATGTTCCCACAAAGTCAGCACCTGTTTTCCCTGTCCAGGAGGGACACAGGTGGGATCCTAGGGATATATTTTCTGTTTCCCATCCGGTCGTCCAAGTTCCTCTTAAAGAGGGCTAGTGAGGTACTCTGCTTGACATGGAGAAGAAGTCTATTCCGCAGATGGGGGAGTCATTGGAAAACAAATCTATCCCACCAACAAGTTCTATTAATGTCACAGACCAGGTTGAGACCTTGCGTGCAGGTTGCAAGAGTGGAGTGGATATGCAGCAACTCCATCAAGGCTGAGTCTGAGACGGCCTTGTATGCCAGATAGGGGTCACCTCTGAGCACTCTGTACAAGACTGAGTAGAGGTACAGGGCATTTAGCCTTTCTGTATAGGATAGGTGTTTGAGACCCTGGATTTTCCTGATCAGAAACCTCTGTGGTCTCTCCAACTGCTGCATGTGCTTGGCAAGGTACATGCCGAATGGGGCATTGTACTCGATAATGAGTCTTATAAGGGAGTAGTACAGTGATGTTACGACCTCCTTGTTCCTGGATGAAATACCCTTACTTATGAGGTGGTTCCATGTAGAAAGCCTTCTATACAACGGAGTCAACATGGTGGTCAAAAGTCAGGTTGCTATCAACCTGGGTGCCCAAGTCCCTCATGACTGATTGCATGCTTAGTACGTTGTTATTAATGTGATAATTAGTGGGGATGCCATTTTTTTTCCAAAGGGGATAATGAAGCATTTCTTGGCATTCAGTTTGAGGCCATGCTTCTGGCACCAGTCATTAGTTTGGATAAGGCCCTCTCGGAGGATGTTCGTTTGTCACTGACAGAGAATTAGTGAGCCAAAGAATAGTTGTTTGGCAGGAAGTGGGGGCAAGAAATGTATAGAAAAAATAGTGGTTAGTGCTTTAATTGTGTCACAAGTATTGGATTCAATCATACTGTTTCATTTGAGATGAGTGGAGATTACAACCTAAGTAGAACCCAACAATCCGTTTATATTACATAGCTCCGGTATACGTAATAATGTCACCTTTTCAGTTAATATTAAAATCTAGTTATAAAGCAGAGAACAGAGACATATGAGTGATCTGATTTTTGATAATTCATTTAAATAGTGAATTATTAGGGATGAAATGTTCAAGTATTCATTCTTTAAATCTGTGGTTGGTGGGCAGACCACATTCCCAGCTAAATAAATTAAGTTGCTTGTATCACAGTAAGCATCCCTATTAAATAACATTATTGAAAAGATAAATGGATTGAAACATTGTCAATGTATTTCCATGTAGAATACTTTAAACAGGGAAAAGTTCCACTTCTATAGCTAGTATGAGTATTTGATTGAATACTCTGCATGCCACAGAACTGATGTTTCACATCAGTCATATTCTTAAAGATAAATCATGGGAAGACACACGCAATATTCCAGACATTTCCTGATATCTGGAGTATAGTGAAATGCTTTTAAAAGTATAGCACATAGGTTCATAGGTTCATAGTTGTGTACTAGGCTAATGGCCCTGGAGCCTTTACAAGCCTAGCCCATAGGATTACCTTGGCATCATGCCACCCGACCTTAGTTTCCAGTGCCTCTGTTGGGTAAAGCCACTGGAGTGAATTTTCTATTTCCCATCCACTCATCAAGATTTCTCTTGAAGAGGTCTGGTGAGGTGCTCTGCTTGACATGTATGGGAAGTTTATGCCATAGCATGGGCAGTCTCTGGGTTATGAACCTGTGCCTCCAGCACATTCTGTTGATTGTGGTAATGAGGATAAGGTCTCTGGAGCGTGTGGTGTGGAGGGATTGGGATTTCTTTAGATGAAGCATTTCTAACAGAGCTGGGTCAGACATGGCTTTGTAGGTCAAGCAGAGATCGTCCTCTAAGTAGGTGATATGAGACAGAGAATAGTTGGAGTTTTTTAGTCTGTCCATATAGGACAAGTCTTTAAGGCCTAGGATCCTCTTTGTGAGGTACTTTTTTACTTACATTGTATGTAAAGGGAAAAGGTAATCGATTGCATGTAGACTGCTATGAAACAGTATGATTAGCATAAAAATACTGTATGTCATGGGTGCATCTGTTTTAAAATACAGATTATTTTACTAAATTAAATCCTCTTAAAATAAAAGCATTACTCATTCAATATAATTATTGCAAAAATATAGTGTCATTTATTGTTAATATGGACATGATAAGCATATGACTCTGTAACTTAGTTGTAAATATGCTGATGGTGTAAAATTTTCTATGCAAATAATTATTAAACCTAACAGCTTATTAAGTATTTTATAATGCAGTCTCCATATGTTATTATAATGAATCTCATATCAAGAATATGTATGCTCCCTGCTGAACAGATGAATTTAAAATAAAAAAATGGTTTCCATACCTCTCGATTGTCCATAATTTTGCAGACTGTCAAAATGTTTGCCTCATGTTTTTGGTTTGTTCATTATAGAATATGTGATTTCCTGGCAAATCACAGAGAGGATTGTAGTCATTAAACTATGACAGACATTTGAGTTTCAGACTTCATATTCTTCAGAACATATATACTAATGTAAAACCTATTATTCTAGCAACTTTCTAAGATAATAATAGTAATATTTAAAATCTGTCCCTATTTTAAGCCTTTGTACCCCAATTATTTTTAGCTTTGTCCAGTTATCTTGCACTAAGAGGTTGAGAGGTTTGATGGTTATTGTAATTTAAACTGAACTTAGCCCCCAACACACACACACACACACACACACACACACACACACACACAAACACACACATATCCTTTAGAAACTTCTTAATTGGCATACCCCCCCCCAATAAACGCCTATGAAACACAGGGACAAATTTGGGTTGGGTTGTATGGCTGGACCTTTAAAGGTCCTGGTGATCATTAGTCTAGTATATACGTATAAACCTATGAAGCAAACATTTCTCGGACTGAAACTGCAATGGAGGACAGCAAAAAAGATTTTATAAGTTCATAAGTTTGATAAAGTGTTTAACCCTTATGACTTTTAAGGAACACTATCTCTGTAATTGTTAGCTCAAACACCACAGCACAGCCTAATCATCCAAAGACTTCTTACATTTTACTAAACTATCTGCACCTCTGATATATTCAGGTAATTTATTCCCTAACTGTACCACCCTATCTGTTAAGTAAATTCTATTCTTATTGTTACATAGCTCTAAACGTAACTTTATATTGTGAAGTTTATATGCCTTCGGATTATTATATACTTCCAACCCCAATAAAGACTGAATAAAAGGGTTATTAAATACCTTTTAGACAAATAAAAATCAGTCCCTGATATATCTATAATGGAGGACATAAAGACCCACTGAAACACATACATCCTTATAGCATAACTGCCTTATATCAGATATTCTTTTTGTAAATCCTAGGTGATGTAAACATTGATTGGCTAGACATTTCCCAAAAGAAACCCTCAAAAAACATAAACCTTTACAACTTCTCCCAACTATTTCAAAACATCACCAAATAACAATCAGAGCTCCACAATAGACTGGATATTAGTGTCCAACCCTAACAATATCACCACTGCAGGCATACTACCAAATACCCTTGTCGATCACCACCCAGCATACATCCTATGCAAATCTACCCCAACCCCAGGCCAACACCAATACAAATCAACCTGAAATGTGACTATGTTGCAACCATCCATATTTAATTAAACCTTAGCTAATGTAAACTGGGAACCCCTCAAATCCCTACCACTTAATGAGGCTATTGAATTCTTTAACTCAACATTCCTAGACATCCTAAAAAGTCCAGCACCCACCTGCCAAAAACAAATAAAACACAACCATGTAAACTGGCACTGAGAATCCACCAAAGAGGTCATGTCCACAAGGGATAAAAATCTGGAAATCATGGCAGAAAAACAAAGACCCCTCAACTCTACTACAATAGAAGCAACTTTGTAACCAGGTAAAACAACTAATAACCAGAGATAAAAAACCCACTACCTCCACCTACAAAGCCAATATAAAGATAATCCCAAGAAATTCTGGTCCTCCATTAAGCAACTGTTACACCCAGGCTCTCAAGGAAACCCATCCCCTGACCCAGACAAAACCCCCTCCAAACTTGCCACCCTCTTCAATTCCTACTTCATTGACACCATAGCTAACCTAACCACAACCTTTCCTACAGCTAGCAGCAGCACCACCAAGACAGCTGATGACCATATCATCCCAGAAAAAAATTCTACCCTTGAGTCCAACTATAAAATCTCCCTCATACCCACCACCACAATAAAAAAACTTTTACTTAAGCTAAAACCCTGTACACTGGCCCTTGAAAATCTACCCCCACAGTTTCTGCAGCTAGCCTATCCCATCAACATACTCATTAACAGATCGATTAAACAATCCATAGTCCCTGACATCTTGAAAATAGCTTACATTCTCCCTTACACAAAGGTGGCACCAACACAGACACCATAAGCTTTCAGCCCACAGAAATTCTCTCACCCCTATCTAAAATACTGGAAAAATGCATCCATGCC
The DNA here is from genome assembly GCF_019279795.1 of Protopterus annectens. Classification (NCBI taxonomy): domain Eukaryota; kingdom Metazoa; phylum Chordata; order Ceratodontiformes; family Protopteridae; genus Protopterus; species Protopterus annectens. The sequence continues at coordinate 178,792,030 of NC_056746.1, forward strand.
CAACTCCCTAACCACCTGTTTGAAAACCAAATTCTATCACCCACTCAGCATGGTTTCAGACCAGGACACAGCACCATCACTGCCCTCCTCGCCTTCCTTGATCAAGTTAACCAGGCATGGGATGCTGGCAAAATAAACACTTCTCTTTTCCTAGACCTCTCCAAAGCTTTTGATACCATTTCCCACACCATCCTCCTCTCCAAACTATCCTCCCTCCGCATTTCCCCATCTGCCCTACAATGGTTCAATAAGTATCTCTCCAATAGGCAGCAATCTGCTAAATGGCAACAATCTTACTCTTCCTTCCTCAGTACTTCCACAGGGGTAGCCCAAGGCTCCATACTTGGTCCTCTCTTACTTAGCATCTTTATTAACAACTTTCACTCCACTCTTCCACAGTGCTGAGCAATCCAGTATCCTGATTACTCTCCTATAATGTGCATTGCTAACTCACCCAGAATGCCCTCACCTCTGTTGAATCTTGGATGCTTAACAATCATCTTGCCCTAAATCCGAAAAAAAAATAAATTAGTACTTTTTACCCTTAGGAAAACCACTCCATTAGATAAAAAAACTCTTCACTATACAAGCCCAAGACAATTCCACTATAGAAGATGTCCCACACACTAAACTACTAGGAATTATTATAGATGAAAACTTTAACTTTGACTTAAACATAAACAATAACATCAAAAAAACACACTAAAAGCTTGATATGCTCTACAGGCTCCAACATTTTCTTAGCCTCTCTACTATACAAACCCTTCCAACCAGCTTTTTATTACCCTCTCTCCTTTATGGCACCCCTCTCCTCTCTAATATCCAAAATTCTGCAAAATCGAAACTTGATACGTGTTACAACAGAATAGCCAAATTTGCCACCAAGCCCAAATCCCCATCCCACCACTGTAATTCACTGAAACAATTAGGCTGGCTGGAACTCCCCCACCATCTCTCATTCATCCAACTAATTACAGCACACAAAATAATCTACAGACCCACAGACTGTCCTGCTCTCTCAACACTACTTGCCCAGAACCAACCCAGCAGGCAACTAAGATCTGAAAATCATCTACTTCTAAAAGTAGAAAAGCCCACCTTACCTGCTGGTCAACTCCTCTATTCCTTCACCTTCGCCAAACTATGGAACTCACTTCCATCTTCTATAAGAAACACAGGCAGCACCACCACCTTCAAACAAATACTGAAAAATCATCTCAACTCTTCCTGGCTATGTACCTGCTCTATAACAACTCTTCCTGGCTATGTACCTGCTCTGTAACAACCCCTCCCGGCTATGTACCTGCTCTATAACAACCCTTCCTGGCTATGTACCTGCTCTATAACAACCCTTCCTGGCTATGTACCTGCTCTATAACAACCCTTGCTGGCTCTGCACCTGCTCTATAACAACCCTTCTTGGCTATGTACCTGCTCTATAAGAACTCTTCCTGGCTATGTACCTGCTCTATAACAACCCTTCCTGGCTATGTACCTGCTCTATAACAGCCCTTATTGGCTATGTACCTGCTCTATAATAACCCTTCCTGGCTATGTACCTGCTCTATAACAACCTTCCTGGCTATGTACCTGCTCTATAACAACCCTTCCTGGCTATGTACCTGCTCTATAACAACCCTTCCTGGCTATGTACCTGCTCTATAACAGCCCTTCCTGCTATGTACCTGTTCTATAACAGCCCTTCCTGGCTATGTACCTGCTCTATAACAACCCTTCCTGACTATGTACCTGCTCTATAACCTAACCTCCTTCCTTCTCCTTATATAAGGACTAAATTCCTTTGCTTTTTGCTACTGCTGACTGATGATATTTTCTCCATAATTATTATTTTTCATCACTTGTTGATACTGGTACAATAATGCTGATTAATATATCTCTATACCACTCTGATTAAATTCATCTGGCAGCCAACAAAATTCCTGCTTTTATGTATATATTCTGTATATATTACTGTAATCACTATGTGTAACATTGTATCTACTTCTGTACCAATTAATGTTTAATATTTTCTGTATCTATGTTCTTATCAGAGCTTTTCTCCCCGGACCTCCACTGAAAATGGGCTCTTAGGCCCAGTGGACTTTCCCGGTAAACAACTAAATAAATAAATAAATTTACATTGTAAATCCATTGTTCCTGGAGGCAAATTTGGCAACACACGATAGTATTAAAACAACCACTCACAGGATAATCAAGAAATTTTATTGAACGAGTTCATTGTTTTCGCCTTATAACCAACAGGACTTCATCAGAACTAATTTGCTTACTATATGCAATCTCCTTTTATACAAGATAAAAAAATCATCAGTTAGCACTCAATTAACTAATAAAAGGGGTAAAACATTGTACTATGACTTAGACTTTTTAAGAAATAAAAAATAATAAGACAACCCAGATGCCCATACCCAACACACCTGAGTACATATTCCATAAACAGATCCTGCATAAATTACCTAACAAATATTATATAATATAACAGTATGTAATAGATAAAACATCTTATAAAACATAGACCTAAAAGTAACTAAAATAGTCATGTTATTCACAATTTAGCTGATCTTAATTTCAAAACAGATGTTACAGATATTAATTAATTCAAGCTAGGTGGTCTGTATGCTGGAAATGATAATTGCCAGAATAACTCTTTATATTCGAGCAAATCTTCCCAATGTCCACCTCTAAGATTTTTTTGTACTTGTTCTAATGCCACGAATTTAAACTTACCGTTAGCACAAATTGTAGCGTGCTTAACTAAAGAATTGGAATCAATATTGTGAGCATTGTGTTTCAGAGTACTGCTGTGGACCACGGTATATGAAAGCATTCTCCCATTTATCTAGTACTAAGTTTGCATAAGTATTAGCAATGGGAGTACCCATTGCTATGCCAAATAATTGGTGTAAAATTCTTTGCATCAAACACAAAATAGTTGTTATTTAAATAATAGTACTGAATTTCTACACTTTTCTATGATGTGTTCAGAGACTAGTATTAACTTTCTTGATGTAACATCACTTTTGATGTGACTGAGATTCAAACTACTGTTTCGAAAAAAACTACACATAGAAATAAATTCCTTCATCAGAATAGTATGCATGCTCCTCATGTATTTAAGAGTATTACTAATGCACAATTTATTAGGGTTAGTAGACTCAATACATCTATAGAAGGATGCAAACAACAAATGAGGGAACTAAGGGATGAATTTATTGAAAGAGGTTATAATAATGAATGTTTAGATATGGAAATTGAACATGTTTTAAGTTGCAGGGAAGGAAGTACTAAACCTTATTTTACCACCAAACTACGGAAATGCCTAGTGAACCTAATGTAGAATTGAATATATGTAGGTAACGCTTTATAACTACTTTCAATAGAGCTGCTTCTGAGATAAGAAAGATTATTAACAACAACTGGTGTATTTTAATATCATTACCAGAACTGTGTCCATTAATTGGCATGACACATAGTGTTTCATACAGAAACTGCCAAAATTTAAAACAGAACTTATGTTAGAAAGATACGAATACTAAAACTGATAGAGGAATAATAGCCAAACCAGGCACTTTCCTTGCTACAACTGCTGTTGCTGTGATGCTATAAATAAAAGTAATGCTTTCTTACATCCATTAACGAAGAAGAATTCTATATTCCCAAGTCCAGTAACATGTGTCACAACTAATATAATATGTTTGGCCACCTGTAATGTATGTCCAGCATTTTATACTGGAAAATCAACAAGAAAATTAAAAGAAAGCATAATTGAACACCATTCAGAGATTAGGAGAAATGTTGACACTAATTCTCTGGCCAAACATATTAATGAGTATGGCAGTGAACACAAATTTTCATTTAGAGTAATAGACAGAATATATAGAGATTTGAGGAATGGGGACATTAACAACAAACTAGAAATGAAAGAATATGAATGGATAATATGTCTTTGTGCAGATTTACCACTGGGTTTGAATCAGACAGTTTCTTTGAAACCTATTTTAAGGTACAAGCAAATGTGTTTAAAACAGAGGTCTATGTGTTTAATTTTTAATTATTCATAATCAGAATGTTAATTATTTAATTATTCGCTGTGTGATTTTATTAGTATAAATGTGGTTACTATGTGTTAGGAATTTTATTCACTGATGAAGGGTTTGTTTGACCTGAAAGCTTTGTTTTAGTAAACACTTGTTCAGTATCACCATTGCTTGGTTTATTCCATTTTGGAATATTGGCTTCATCGACTAAGCTTTGTTTTTCAATTGTTTGGCTACATTAAGGTTCTTATCCCTAGAACTGACAGGGTGAGGTTTTTTTTCCCATGAGAGAGGAATCTAGAAGGTTTTCTGTAAACCAGGTAAAATTTCAATCCATAATCAGCCTTATTTGTGACTATATCAATCAGGTTTCTTCCTCTTATGTGCATTAATTTAGGTTTGTCTATATACCATTTGAAAATTCTGCCTCCATTCCAGTATAGTGCAGAGTTTTATTATGAAATGCTGTATTTAAAAAAGCTATCCATTACCAAACTTTATGAATCAAAACTATTGTATTTTAGCTTTGTGTTCAGTTTCATTTTAGTTGTATTTTTTCTCAGCAGAGGCTACCAGTTTTCTGCAGTCCCACTATCTTTGGATCTAACTACAGCAGCAATGGGAATATCCTCTCATTAAGAACCATCTGCTTAATTTACATTTTTCCCTTGCAATCATAAATTGTCCAATTCCTTGGCACCTTAAAGAAATCCCAGAGGTTCAAAACACAGTGTCCTAAGTGAGAATTTTGAATTCAGAGATTTTGGAAGTTTGTAGTATACAATTTTCTTGGGAGTTGGGATAATAGTTAACTTGTTTGTCTCACAGACCCCAAGTATAGGGTTTAATTCTCACCTTTGAGGGAAATTGGCTAGACTTAAAATGGTCCACAAGGCAAGTAGCCAAATATTTACCTATGAACCTATAATATTTATTTATGAAAATAATTCATTTTCTAACTCAAATTCTAGGGCCTGCCATTAAATGAGCACTGCATTCCTCCACCCCAAAACCTCAGCACACCTTAGAATGTAGAAAACCACAGCAAATGAAATTTCATGAGGAATGTCATTCTATACTTACATATCTCTGCAGGCTTCTTACCAGTGGAATTGCTACAGCCTCACTCTTTGAAGTTTTCAACAGAGATTGGGTGCATGTTAAATGACATATCTCCCTATAAATTAGCAAAAGAAAAATGTGGAAAATAACATCTACTGTGATGGAGTAGGTCTATCTGTTGGCCTTCCACTAAGCTAAGCATTCTGCTGAGTTGAACATCAAATTGTTAAACTTGGAATTCCAAAGGAAATACATTACAGTTCTCAGCTCGGTTTGTGCTGAGCTCCTGCAAAGTGATGTGTAGCATTAATATATGGTCAGAAAAAAAGAGAGATCTTGCTGTCCTAAATGGTAATCATTCATTGAGGAATAGATTAGTGAATCCACAGCAACAGGGTCAGGATAAAGTTGAACAGATGACAGCAGATGGCTTACACTTTTCTTCAAAAGGGAAGATTTTATTTATTTAAGATCTATTTTGAGATGCACTAAGACTTCCTCTGCTCCCCAAGTGTAATGGAGATGAGCAGTCTAGAGGACTGGTTCCCTTCCATGTCTTGTGGTTTGACTTTAGTGTTCCTGGAGGATGCATCCAGTGGCAGAACAAGCCTGGGGTTCTACAAAAACTGTATTAGTCACATGAGGATAGCAACTACAATTTGAAGAGCAGAACAGCCTTTATATTATTTCACATGTATAACACTTACACACTGAGTATCCAGGCAGTACTAAAATAATTTTATTTGCAAAGTCCAGGGAGAGGAACTCTCGCACTCCTTTCCATTTTGTGTGTGTGTGTGTGCGTGTGTGTGTGCATGTGTATATATAGTTATATGTATATATATATATATATATATATATATATATATATATATATATATATATATATATGCATGTATGTCATTTTGTGAAATGCACATTTCACTGAACAAGAATCCACTGAACATAACTTGGCTTCTCTACAGATGGTCAAGGTGAAATTCCTCAAGCATCAGTAACAAGAAGAAAAAGACACCAAGGGACATAAACTCAATCTGTTTTTCATAGGAAATCATTGCTGGTGCAATTTCTAAGTGTGTATCATATGTATGGGGGGTGCAGGGGGATTTAAAGTTAAAATGTTTCACCCCTCTGTACTCATTTGATTGAAACTCATTTGGTTGTATCACAATTCATAGAAAACATTCTACACAAAAATATAACATAAAACCTGTTTTTTGCAAGGAGCAAGCCACCCCTGCACCCCTCATATGTAGGCATTGTCAATCTACCCCCCACACTAACTCTATGTAATCTAAGAGTTAGTATGTGTGTGGTAGGGGGGTTACTGACAAGTTCTGAATCCAGAAAACTGCCAGCTGACTGAACAAGCCTGCAGTTGTTCTGTGTGACAGTGTAGTACAATGAGGATTGGAGAATTTGTTCTTTCCACACTAAAGTACAAACTCGGAGTTAGTATATATATGTATATATATGTGTATATATATGTATATATATATATATATATATATATATATGTGTGTGTGTGTGTGTGTGTGTGTGTGTGTGTGTGTACATATATATATATATATATATATATAGGTTACATTGGTTTGGTCAATATCTGTTTAATCGACCACATTTGATTAACTAAACAGATAGCCAACAGATGTGCGAGATCAGCACTCGCTCGTTAGGGGAGTATTCTCTTTCCCCAGCAATTTTCAGATCCTGGAGTTAGTATAAATAATTAGCAGGGGTATTAATTGTTTATATATATATATATATATATATATATTTTTTTTTTTTTTTTAATATTTACATACATATATGAATAAGAAGTTCACCATTAAAAATATACTGCATGCCTCGAAGCACAAATAATAAATCATCTGAATGTATGTATCCAAACCATTCTGACATGGCTTATCCCTAGAACAGACAGGGTGAGGGCTTTTTTTCCCATGACAGAAGAATCTAGGTTTTGTCTAAACCAGATAAAATGTCAGTCCATAAACAGCCTTATTTGTGAATATATTTTCAATGAGTTGTCTAACATCCATATATATATATATATATATGTGTGTGTGCGTGTGTGTGTGTGGTTATGGGGGGGTGGGAGACACATGATGCAGGGTACTTGCCCCTTGCAAGAAGCCCTTTTTATTATTGTATACTTTGTTTGAAGAGTTGGTTGTCCATTCATTTGGCTTTGCCAATGCAAACATCAGACTTGAGTGCATTTTGGTGAGTTACCCAAATTGCACACATGAATTCTTGTTTGTGCATATGATTGCAGACCTGCCACCTATCCTCTCCATATGAATAATTGTTGTCTGGAAGTGCAGGGCCTCCCACTTTCCAGACAACAAAACATCTTCAGTCCTCTGGAACTGTCTCTAAATGGAAATAAATGGTAAAGGTATTGATAGGCAAATACACAGAAAGATAGACAAGCATAGAAATTACAAGACTGCTGATATTGCATATTCTTTTTATGATTTATAAATATCCATAAACATATATATATATATATATATATATATATATATATATATATATATATATATATATATGCAATGCAAAATTATATTAATGAAATGTTGAACGTGAAATTAAATAAAAGGAATAAATGATTTATGGTTGTTATCCTTACTAGCTTAATGCTGTGATCATAAAAAACTGCATATTTTATACAATCTGTATAAACAAGAAAGTCATTTTCAATGAAGTGTTAGCCAATTATTTTTCTCTCCTTTCAAGTTGAAAAATTTATGAGGCGTAACAAAACGACAAAATCTGTTTGGCACTAAGTTTTAAACATTATTGTTGATTAAATTTGGAAACATGAATGTAATCAGTTTACTTCAGTCGTATTTTTAATTGTAATTAGCTTTTTAAATGTAGTCACAAGAGTCTCAAGTGAGATGAGGCCCTTAGAGCTTTCTGTAGGAAGGAGGATTTGATTGCAAGTTAATAAAATAATTTTACATCTGAGAAGAGTCTGTACTGTATTACTTATAATTGCTGTTTGGACTTTTGACAAAGTTTTGCTTTTGTTCTCTAAGAGTTCATTTTAAAACACATAAATAAATAAAACCCTTCCTCTGTTACCACTCTGAACTGGTAGTCCCAAACTTACTAACACAGCCCCAGCTGCCTGCCTCATACTGTTTTTAGGCCCTAGTAATACACAGAACCCTTCCTAATATCCAGTTCATTCCCGTGGCACTAATGGATGACACCAGTGATTACAGTTGCAGACTCCCTGCTATTTGGTAGTTCATTGAAGTACACAGAATATGTATAGCTTCTGCTATCTTGCAAAGATACCCAACACAGCAGGGAAATGGATAGTCAGAAAATGCAGCTTCCTTCTGCTGTACATCTTGGCAGATAGCGAGTGCTGTATGTTTAAGTCAAGCAGCATGGAAATTATGCCATCTCTTAAATCAAACTTAAATTACCTGCAAGTAAATTTGGTGGAGAATAAAAGAGTTGCATGAAAAATTGTTCTGCATGTTGCATTTGTACTCACAGTACTGCAAATAATGAGTGTTGCCTTTCCAGTCTTCAGTGCCATATTGGTGTATGTTTGGGGGGGGGGGGCTAGAAATGACAGAGTTTGTGAATCTGAAACTAGGGGTATCACCAGTTAGTGCCCTGGGGAACCCCTTCACCTGTACTCCACTCATGAAGCTGGACTTCAGGGTCACTGTCTAGGTAGTTATATTTGATGCTGCACTTAACCAGCTTGGCTCTGGGTTCATTCTAGATGACTGACAACTGGAGATCATGCTGTCCACAAAAGAAGAAACCTTGCACTTCTGAACCATTGAAAAGTAAAGTGCTGTGCCTTGTTTTTAATGTAGTAGGCTGGTCAATATCAACACACTGCATCTTCACAGCTAGTTTTTAGAACTGGTGTAAGGCAAAAATTTTATTAGTTTTGCATGACCATCCATAATGTGCACTGCCAGTCCTCAACCTATGCAACTCTGCAGACTGACGCTTAACTGTAAATCCAATACTGTAAATAAGTCAAGTACCATAAGAAAAATAAATACCTGCTGGTGTTATAGAGACTTAGTGTTATGCATATAGAATAAAGACTACAGATATAGTACTTCCTGGTAAATAATGAAAACTTCATGTTTCATTAAGATGTCATGATCATTTCATTGTGGTTAGGTCTTTCTGAACTATTACTTTCTATGTTCAGTATTCCAGTTTTTTTTCAGATGTACTGAAACAGTGTATTGAATAATATCAGTTACAGAAGTACATATATCTTTAAACTATGTAATCATTATGGCAACATCATATAACAACACCCTAGATTACCGAATGGATTTTGTCCTCGCTCAAATTATGATTATAATTATGAAGATAGGTGCTATCAGTTGTGTGATTAAATATAATCATTCACATGAAGATTCTTCTTTTTTTATTTTATTTTTTTGCAAGGGCTGTCAACACTACAGCAGTAACAAATCCATACAATAAAATAAGGTAATAAGGTTAGGAAAATACTATCAACAGCATAAAAATTAATAGACTTTTATAAATATGCTGCATAATCCATTACATCTCTTCAGTGAATACTGCTGCATTTGGGGTTTGTGCAAACACTTCAATATTGAAGTAGTTGAGAAGCGTTGCAAACATGAGCCACAAAGCATTATAGATTATGATAAAGTTTATAAGAAATGGGATCACCCATTACCAACAGTTCAAAAAATAGTGAGAAAACCAGATGTAGTAGTAGTCCATGAAATGAAGACAAACGTAGCATTGATCATTGAAATTGCTATACCCTGTGATTACAGTGACATGTACAGAGAGACAAAAAGTCATAAAATACAAGGATGTGCAGGAAAAAACAAGAGCAGTGTAGAAGAATACCCAGACAGTTCCTATAGTAGTAGGAGAAATGGGTCTCAAAAAAAAGTGTTTGCAGTCTTAGATGTTCTACCAGTACATGTAACTGTATGAACTACAGAAGGAGCTGATTCTGGGCACGTTACGGGTGCTGCAAAGTGCACTTTTGGCTCACACCAAAGACTTAAATAAAACTAATCTCACATATTTTAATCGTACTTTGGCTTTGGAATTGGGTTCATTCCCCTCATGGTTTAGAAACCCAAAAGACTTTGAGAAATTAAACAGAGTGAATATGGTTAATATACCAATATGGTTATAAGAAACAGTCATTAATTCTATAACAAGATGATCCAAAAGTAAGGTATGGTAAACCAAATTTGTGCACTATAAAGCAGGAAGGGGTCTATAAATGTATCTGCACAATGAAGCAAGAAGGGATCTAAGAATGAATCTGCACTATAAAGCAGGAAAAGTAAGAAGGGTTTTAGGTATGCACTTTCTTGTGATGTAGTGATTTACATCATATTTCCTCATTAATTAGGGGCTGTATTAGAAGTGGAAGACCTGGTGTTGCGGTAGCGCTGTCGCCTCACAGTACGACGCTGTCCGGTTCGACTCTCAGCTAGAGTGTCCTCTGCGTGGAGACATGCATGAATGTGCATACCTTAGTTGAAGGTTGTGCATTAGGGCTGGCAACTCAGCACGTAAAAATCAACTGCCAATCATTAGCACATAAAAATCAACTGCCAATCATTAGCAGACTGGAGTTCCGCTGTGGCGACCCCTAACCGGGAAAAGCTGAAAGACACACACACATTAGAAGTGGAAGACCTCTGACTTATGGTCTTTGCAAGTTCAAAATGAACCAAGTTAAAAATAATAAGCAAGGTTGGGAGATTTCCAGTTTGCAGTTCTAATTTTTCTAACAGTTACCAATAATGAGTATAATTTTCTAAGCTGAAATTTTAAACAGCAAATGTTGTCATACAGAATTCCCTAACCAAGTCAGAGGACAAGGCTTTTGTGTTCCGTTCCCACCTTGTAGCAAGCACATCATTAACAGCATCTCATGTGGTCTTCTCCATACAGTAGTGTAATGCCACACTGATATAGCGCAAAATTAAATTACAGCATGGGGACTGCACTAACCCAGGTTTAAAAAATGATGACAGAGTACTACTTTCACCCCCCCAGTATCTTTACTTATACAACTTTTAGTAATTACAGTTTATGCTATTCATCTGTATTTTAATATTTTCCCTAAATGCCAAGTGTACACACTGCATACCCTGTACAGTGTAAATTTGAGATCCAAAAGAAATTAGCTTGAATTTTTAAACTAGCTCTGTAGTTGCATTCACTATCAATAGTATAAGCAACGTGCCATTGTGACATATTATTGCTTCAGAAATATGTCTTCAAAAAGGAATTGCATTCTGGTAGCAAAACCTCTGGGTTTGAAACTCATCCTCTTCCTGGTCTGCTACAAGTGCTCAAGTCCTGTGCACTCAAAAAACACTATCCTGAAGCCAGGGCCTCAAGCATCTTGTAGTTGGTGTAGGCTATTCTTCACTGTCAAAATCAAACATGAGTGTGTACATGCAGCAGTGGGGAGGAGGATTTTAGGGTTATGGAGTGGGAGGGGGATTTTAAGGTTAAGGAGAAAGAGGGGTATTTTAGGATTAAGGAGTATGACGGGGATTTTAGCATTAAGTAGCAGAAGAGGAATTTTAGGGTTAAGGAGTAAGAGGGGGATTTTAGGGTTAAGCAGCAGGAGGGGGATTTTACAGTTAAGGAGCAGAAGACTGATTGTATTGTTAAGGGGCAAGAGGGGGATTTTAGGTTTAAGGGGCAAGAGGGGGATTTTAGGGTTAAGGGGCAAGAGAGGGATTTTAGGGTTAAATGGTGGGAGGAGGATTTTAGGTTTAAGCAGCAGGAGGGGGATTTTAGGGTTAAATATTGTGAGGGGGATTTTAGGTTTAAGCAGCAGGAGGGGGATTTTTGGGTTAAATAGTGGGAGGGGGATTTTAGGTTTAAGCAGCTGGAGGGGGATTTTAGGGTTAAATAGTGGGAAGGGGGTTTTAGGTTTAAGCAGCAGGAGGGGAGTTTTAGGGTTAAATAGTGGGAGGGAGATTTTAGGTTTAAGCAGCAGGAGGGGGGTGTAGGGTTAGGGAAAGGAGTTTTAGTTTTGGGAAGTGTGAAGGGAATTTACAGCAAAGGAACATGAAGGGAGTTTTAGGTTTTGGAGACAAAAGGGAAGTTTTATGATTAAGGAGAGACTGGAGAGTTTAGGCGTAGGGAAGGAGATTGGAGTTTTAGGTTTAGGGTGAGATTGAGGACTTCAGGGTTACAGCAGGGAAGTAGAGTTTTAGAGTTGGGAACTGGGTGAAAGTTTAGGGTTAGAGTTAGGGATTTGATAGAGCTATACAGCTTTATAGGTTGAGTGTTGGGAGGATACATGGAGACATGGGAGACTGGGCTACTGAGAGTTTGAATGCTTGTATTTTCAAATAGGTGTCAGTGAGAAAGTGACTTGCAAGCTACTACGCTTATGGTAGACCCACATCTACCACATGCACGCTCTTTGAACCTAAAAATGTTTGCTAGCCTCCTCATGCTGTCTTAGTGTTCCAGTTCAAAAACCCAATTACCAAAAAAAAAAAAAAAAACGTTACTGATTTCTTTATATGCCTTTACATAATCATGTAAAGCCAACATCTCAACTTAGACAGTAGCCTCAAAGGAAAAGAACCAGAATCATGATTCTTAGCCATCTTTAATAATGTGCATCATTATAAAATTAGAAATAAGCATTATTAACAAAAAACAGGAGCAACATAATAAAATATGCTAATAATAAACTTAATTGGATAGTAGACAATAATGTTAACATTTTGTTTAGCATTGTGTTTTTTAAACTAGTAAGTGCTGCTGTATAAACAGTTGTGCATGAATGCAAGAATGTTTCATCTATAACTAAGACTTTTTTTTTCTGTCAAGGCATGGCTAACTGAAATTAATGAATATGCGCAACAAAATGTGGTGATCATGCTGCTGGGAAACAAGGTTAGTGCTGGTTTATAAACATGAGATTACTTTGCAATTTAATCAAGAAAAAATGTTTTCCAACTGAGCTACTTAGAGTAAAACATAAGCCTCTTTTGTTGTACAGATACGGTGTTTATAAAACAATGTTCTGATTAATAATTTACATGTGCATACATTACTGCTTGGAATAAAACATGTACTACTTTTGAGAATACTTTCAGGCTGAAATCTGCTTGTAGTTCTAGAGCATACATTTCGAGGTAAAAGCATGCAGTCATCGTACTTACAAAACCAGGATCATTTTTTAAACAGTTTCACTGTGAAACCAAATGAGTGATGTGACTATATAGTGAAAGATACCAATGGTGCCAGAAAGTATGTCCTAAATTGTACAGGGGTCTGCACTGTACTTCTAACTGTAACTGTGATCTATGAAATTATGAGACCAGATAACTGTAGATGTATGTACAGGCTATAGGTATTACATTTGGGATTATACTACATTAGAGTGTCCCCCCTACTCTGATGCACAGTCACCTTGGACAATATATGTAGCTAGGGGAGGTGCAGTGGACAATACCCCCAGGTTGTGAGGTATAGGGATACTCAGCAAAACTGACCATCTTTTTCTCAATGAATTGTCCTGTGATTAAATGATGTACTCCAATTTTTAATAAGCAAAACCTGTCTAATAAAGTCCTTTATAAAGAGCATCTTAATAATAACCAGGTTATCTACTGAAAATGTAGAGTTACAACAGTAAATACATACCTTAATAGTCCAGGAACCTATTGGGACAATCCCTTTAACCACCAACATGTAAATGCATTAGTTTTAGCTTTTCTGGGAGTAGGACATTACTGCAGTGGTCATTTCATTGATTTACATGTATTTGTGAAAGAAGTCGCTCTTTTTTTCAAGGGATTTGTGAGGGCAAAGTCTCATGTATCTTTCATGCTTAGGGCTTTGTCCCAGGCATTCCATTTACTTATATAATCAAGTCTGAGGTGAGGGCACCTCAGCAAAAGGGTTACTTCCTTTTTATGCAACCATTGCATTTTTTTTTTACTTACTGTACATTTGCACAGGGTTGTTCACTACAAGGATGTTCCATTCCTCAGTTTTCAGATTAACCTGTTTAACTTCAAGGTTACTACTCTGCATCTCAGCTGTTTTAATAAGTCTAAGATGCTTCTTTAGTGAGAGGGTAAACATAGGCCTTTCTCAGATAGAAATGTCACATGCAGTGCCACTGTCCAGTTAGAAATGTTGCATGCAGTGCCACTGTCCAGTTAAAAATGTCACAAGCAGTACCACTGTCCAGTTAGAAATGCCACATGCAGTGCCACTGTCCAGTTAGAAATGCCACATGCAGTATCACTGTCCAGTTAGAAATGTCACATACAGTGCCACTTCACAGTTAGAAATGTCACATGCAGTACCACTGTCCAGTTAGAAATGTCACATGCAGTACCACTGTACAGTTAGAAATGCCACATGCAGTACTACTGTCCAGTTAGAAATGTCACATGCAGTGCCACTGTACAGTTAGAAATGTCACATGCAGTACCACTGTCCAGTTGGAAATGTCACATGCAGTATCACTGTCCAGTTAGAAATGTCACATCTAGTGCCACTGTCCAGTTATTAATGTCACATGCAGTGCCACTGTCCAGTTAGAAATGTTGCATGCAGTGCCACTGTCCAGTTAGAAATGTCACATGCAGTACCACTGTATAGTTAGAAATGCCACATGCAGTACCACTGTCCAGTTAGAAATGTCACATGCAGTGCCACTGTACAGTTAGAAATGTCACATGCAGTACCACTGTCCAGTTAGAAATGTCACATGCAGTGCCACTGTACAGTTAGAAATGCCACATGCAGTACTGCTGTCCAGTTAGAAATGTCACATGCTTTACCACTGTACAGTTAGAAATGTTACATGCAGTGCCACTGTCCAGTTAGAAATGTCATATGCAGTGCCACTGTCCAGTTAGAAATGTCACACGCAGTACCACTGTCCAGTTAGAAATGCCACATGCAGTACCACTCTCCAGTTAGTAATATCACATGTAGTACCATGTGTCCAGTTAGAAATGCCACATGCAGTGTCACTGTACAGTTAGAAATGTCACATGCAGTACCACTGTCCAGTTAGAATTGTCACATGTAGTGCCACTGTACAATTAGAAATGCCACATGCGGTACTACTGTCCTGTTAGAAATGTCACATACAGTGCCACTGTACAGTTAGAAATGTCACATGCAGTACCACTGTCCAGTTAGAAATGTCACATGCAGTATCACTGTCCAGTTAGAAATGTCACATCCAGTGCCACTGTCCAGTTAGAAATGTCACATGCAGTGCCACTGTCCAGTTAGAAATGTCACATGCAGTACCACTGTACAGTTAGAAATGTCACATGCAGTGACACTGTCCAGTTAGAAATGTCACATGCAGTACTACTGTCCAGTTAGAAATGTCACATGCAGTATCACTGTCTGGTTAGAAATGTCACATCCAGTGCCACTGCCCAGTTAGAAATGTCACATGCAGTGCCACTGTCCATTTAAAATGCCACATGCAGTACCACTGTCCAGTTAGAAATGTTACATGCAGTGCCACTGTACAGTTAGAAATGCCACATGCAGTACCACTGTCAAGTTAGAAATGCCACATGCAGTACCACTGTCAAGTTAGAAATGCCACATGCAGTACCACTGTAGTTAGAAATGTTACATGCAGTGCCACTGTATTTATGAAGTTATGACAGCATACTCCTCCACTCCTCCTTTTCATGAATTCTAAAGTTTTTTTTTCCAATGTGTAAGCTTGCATTCTCTTTCCTACATCATTCCCTATTACTCTATCTCCAGAAACAGCTATTCTACAATTTCTTCTAAGACCAGAGCTATTGTACTTGCAGACATGGCAGAAGCCATGCAAATTTAATGGCCTTACTATTTTCTCTGCTATGATTTTTCTCCATTTTGTAATTGTCTTTTTACCCTTGCTTCTGTGAAACATCCGACTATGCCTTTATGCTGAAATGAATGTATTTAAAAGGGGCTCAACATTAAATATTAAGCTTTTGTACTAATCACTGGTTCTTGGCTAACACAGTCTTTAGTTTATTAGGGTTTCTTATTTGGTATTCACAAATGCACCCCTAACATAACTGAACTACCATTCCTTGAAAAAGTGAGGCAAAGTCTAAGGGTGGGTTCTGGCAAGGCATAAAGTAAGGTAACAGGCAGTGACAACATATGCTTCTACACACCTGCACAAATTCCTTGTTTTAAAATTCAGGTGATTTGTTATCTCTATACCAGTAGTATTGCAAGTATGCCCTTGGAGGAAAACTTTAGAACTTACCATTAAACCACAGCTAGAGAATTTGTCTATTGGCCCAAAATACCAGAGCCCTACCATATTACTTTTGTGAATATACTCCAGTGGTATAGTTGTCTTACTGAATAAAATCTGAATTTGACCAAAATGTAGTTTTTATCTTATAAAAACAAAAAAAAAGATGGAAAATGGTATTCGGTCACAAAAGCACACAAAAATGTCTTTGTCTGAGAACAAATCCCCACATACTCACCCATGCAGTGGATTCTGTCCCCTTGCACCTCCTAATAAAATCATCTTTAATTTCACTGCAACTTAAGGAAAAAGAATAATTCCTTCCTCCTCTCAGTCACATATAAGTTTCCAGTGACATTATTAATTCAACCCTGTTCTGCCACATTATGGCTGATGAAATGGCTGAATTCAGTTCTGACAAATCTTTCTGAAACAAACCTGAAACTAAAAGAAATCCCAAGTATTCCTAGATATACAGGTAGCATTATCTGATGTTCTAATTCTTCGACAGATCCCTAAGTAGTTCTAACATCAGTGGAGAGATTAGCATTAGGCTTTGATGTCTGTTGTGCATATGGAAAAAATCCAACCTGATGTTTCAGCATCTTAGGAGGTGTGTAGCGACCTTCACATTTAACCAGCAAACCAGCAATGTTTTATCCATTAGGCTTCCTCCCAGATGCTATCTCAGCCCCTTCCATCCTATTAGTCATCATAGGATTCATGTTCTCCAAATTTTCTAGCATGTTCTGGGAGTATTTTGAGATGCAGCACAAACCAGACCACTTGTTCTACCATCCAGTGGGCAGAACAAAGAGTTTTATAAGTGCCACAGACAACATTCCTTAGTCAGTATATAGATGGAGATCATTTGAACACCACAAAGTGGTAGACAGCACTTCCTGCACCTTTGTTTTTGTGTGGCAAACATCATAAAGAGCAGGATACAAACTGTGCAGCTGTTGGTACTCTGCAGATTGGAAGCATTTGAATCAATAACCCTTAATTCCTGATGTGAATCAATACATCAATAAACAGTTTTACTTCTAGGAATCATGTCTGCCTTTTCATGCTATTTTGTTCTCTAAAACTATGAAACTTTGACTCAATGTTTGCACATGATAGTCTGCTATGTCCTATAAAGTCTTTATATATGTACATTGCTGTCTTGAAAAACAGCCCAAGCCAAGTAATATCAGCACAGTCAACAAAAGAATGACAGATTAGTTCCATGTAAGCAGGCAACAATGGCCACAGGACTGGTGGATATTGGCTTGATATTCCAAGCAATTCCCACCTAGAAGTGTGTGGGAGCAAGGACATGCCAGGGAAGGGCATAGAGCCCCCGTTGATGATATGGGTGCTAATGTCAGCCATTGGGGGCATTAGAGATATAACCACAAATTCCTGCTGGCTGCCTATATGACAGTGCCCAAAGTGGTCAGGCTGATGGTCAGCTTGCAAACAGGATGTAAAAGCAAAGCATTTTTATATATAATATGTGTGTGTATGTGTGTATATGGATTTACTTCTTAATTTTGAAATACCAAAATCCCGAGGTTCAGAATATCGAATTCAGAACCTCGAGATCTTGGAATCTCAAAATTAAGAACCCCCCCCCCAAAAAAAAGCAGTCAACACAAAAATATGTTTTTGAAGGGAGGCAATCCCCCCTGCACCCCCACGTGGGGGGCTGCACTCCCCACACCCCCCACTACTTAAATATACCAACTCCGGGATCGCACTACAGCGAGAAAAAGGAAAATCTCCCATTCTACGCTGTATGCTGATCTCCGTTCAGGATTTCAAAGTTTTAAGCTTCGAAATTCTGTAGGGGAGCCGTGTGTGTATATACATGCACACACATGCACACAGACACACACACACACACATATATATATATATATATATATATATATATATATATATATATATATATATATATATATATATATATATATATATATATATATATATATATATATATATATATATATATATATATATATATATATATATATATGTGTGTGTGTGTGTGTGTGTGTGTGTGTATATATATATATATATATATATATATATATATATATATATATATATGGTTCTACCTCACATAAACGAAACCCCAAAACACCGACAACGCAATCACCAAAACCACATAACCGACAGTACAAAAACACGAAATCCCACATGCCCGACAACGAAATAACTGACGGTACACAAACACGAAACCTCATACACTGCACACACCACAATCAACAAACAAAACACATTCCCCGTCCAAAAACCACATACACAACACAAGCACACCAAAATCCTTACAAACCCACACTAAACCTCACATACACAACTACCTACAACCCTAACCCAAACCCTAACCCTAAGGTCCGTCACTACCGCACACTTACCTGGCCCGCTCCCTAACCCTAACTCACTTATCCCGCCCCTAACCCAAACACAATCACTACAGCACACTTACCTGACCCACTCCCTAACCCTAACTCACTTATCCTGCCCCTAACCCAAACACAATCACTACGCACACTTACCTGACCCGGCTCCTAACCCTAACTCACTTATCCGCCCCTAACCCAAACACAATCACTACCGCACACTTACCTGACCTGCTCCCTAACCCTAACTCACTTAACCCACCCCTATCCCCACAGACCGTCAATATCCACACTTACCTTACTCGCACCCTAACGTCCGTCACTACCGCATACTTACACAGCCTCTTCCCATGTCGGCATCCTTGGCGTCGGTGCTTTCATCCGTCGGGTCGGTCTTCTGCGCTGTCGATCTTCTGGGTCCTGTCGCATCGGTCTTCTGAGCTGTCGATCTTCTGGGGCTCGCGATTTCCGTGTCGATGTTCCGGCGTGTCGTTTAAGTGAGGTAGAACCATATATATATATATATATATATATATATATATGTGTGTGTGTGTGTGTGTGTGTGTGTGTGTGTGTGTGACATACACACACACATGCATACAAACACACACACACACACACACACATACATTTATGCTACTTCTGCTGTCTGGTGAATAATAATTAATGATGCTCCTTTGCTGCTTTTATGTGTGAGTATTTCCTAACTAGTAACATTCTTCCACTGAGTAAAGTTTCCTTTACCGTAATTATGTTTGTACTAACATTTTTTTATTAGATTGTTGCTTTGCATGTGCTTATTCTGATTTTGTGGAACAGGAAAGGCACTATGTTGTTTGGATGGTTCAGATCCAGCTGCTGCCCTGTTTATCATTTACCCCATTTCCATTAATATTGCATGATCTGCTTTACAAGCATAGAACAAAGGGTCAGGATGTCTTGTAGTCTCCTCGTTTATATATTTTTTCAAAGTCCTTTTCAGCTGTGGTATTATGGATCTGAGTCATTTTCCACAGACCATCATCATGTGCCTTTCCCTGCCTGTAGCAAGTGATCCTAGAGCATCTCCTGTGTATTGTCTATGGACCAAGTGTCCTTGTCACAGACTCTACTAAAGATTAACTGTTCAAAGTACTTAACAAGAGCTCCCCTGTTAGAGCATGATCTCTTCTGTGTCTCTGACTCACTGAGAACCTAGGTTTGCATCCAAGCTCAGGTCTGCAATTACACCGCTGGATGTCCATCCTGTGCTTCAGCAGAACGTTTATGTTTTTACTTATTTAGAGGATATAAGCTCTTTCTTCTTTACTGAATTTGAATGTTTGTATAATTTAGCTGATGTCACAGAACATTTCACTAACAGGCTTTGAAATAATCACAGGCAGCAGATTTTGGGTGAGCTCTCCATAATCAGAAACAGAGGTAACAAAGTAAAGTTTTACATTATACTTTTGGAAAGAAATTCCTGTAAATCCAATTTGGGTATTTTTTTTCATAACAAAATCATTAAAGATTAATGTTAAAAAGTGTTAACATTGATAGTCTGATGATGAAACTATATATTTGCATCTAAACAGAAGGATTACAAAATTAAACTCTTCAGTGATCGCTAGTGATGTATGTGATTTGTGGATGGCAGACGGAACATTATTAGATAACATTTTGACTTATAGTTTAATCTCGGCCTTACAAGAGAAAAATACATGGCTTGTGAAATAAATTATTATACAGAAAGTTTGACGATTAATAGCTGAGGAAAGATATATTATGATAGCTGCCCAAAGGCAAATTGATGACGTTTCTGATATGACAGATGAGTATCTTAATACAATACAAATAACTTAAATACAAAATTTCCAAAGAGCTATTTCCTTTTTAACCATAAAGTAGAAAATAATTTCTGTAAACATAAACTAATATGAAATTTCTTAAAGCATAAATACAGCTTATTTTATATTTTCTCTTCCAGGTTGACTCAACTCAGGACAGAGTTGTCAAAAAGGAAGAAGGAGAGAGGTTAGCCAAGGTAAGTCTGGTACAGGTATCCTGTAACCACATTTCGCCAGGCACAGTTTTACAAGACGCTCTACATTTTTACCTCTGCTACTTTGATCAGGGCAGAATTTCACTTCATCAGAATTATGTATGGATGGCACAAACACCTGAAAGGGTAGAGTCTGTTTGGATGCCTGCAGTCATCTAGTCTGGGAAAAACTTAGTTGCCTTAATTTAAACAGTTGATCCTGAAAGTAAATGGCTTCATTTAGGTAGTATGTAATCTGACATTAATACCTCTGGTTTTCAAAAGGTAGATATTTGACCCACTACTGGGTAACTGCATTTACTAATAGATATTTGACCCATTACTGGGTTAACTGCATTTACTAATGAAGTTGTCACTGGTTTAGAAGTGAAAGCCTGGAATGTATTTGCATCATGACCAAAACATACTCAGAGCTGTTAAGGCAACAATAGAATTGCATGCCAACTAAATTCTATGCATCTTTATGCAGCTCTGAAATCTGCAGTACTACACTCTCATCCATGGAAGAGCTAGAAAGCACAGCATGCAGGTTCTGAGAATAGACTTTGCCATGTGATTCATTAACCTGAAAATGGACTCACTGGAGGCTCTCCTCACACTGGAAGATGCCAACATCTGTGTAGTCATGGAAACTTGGTTCAAGGCTGCAGATAGCTCCTCTGCCTTACCAGGTTATACCTCATTCCACATGTTCTGACCCCAAAATGAGGTCAAGAAGACTAAGGGTGGTGGATTCTCTATCTTCATTAAAGACAAGCACACCTCCAGACTGGTTTGCCAGTATAATGCACTAGAACTACTCCAGGTGCAACATACAGTTTTCAAGACACCCATTTAAGTTATAGTCAGCTATAGACCCCCATCCATGACTCAGAACATTCACTCCTCCTACCTGAACCTACTTGACTCCATCCAGGTACCCCCTAACACCCAGATTCTTGGTGACTTTAACTACCCTACCATAGACTGGGTGAACTATTCCTGCACTAATGCACTCACCCAATGATTCCTTGACTTCATCAATTCTAACACACTAGACCAGCTTGTCTCATCCCCCACAAGGGGAGATAAGATTCTGGACTTGGTTCTCACCAACATGGGTGACTGCTGCACCACTCCCATAGTATGTTCTTCCCTGGTGAGATCAGATCATCGGTCTGTCTCATTCAAAGTTTCTATCCCACCCAACCCCCGCTGCCATAGCCAGGCTAGAAGCTGACTACAACCTCCTAAGGGAGGGTATCAGTAGCTTCACACCCCCCCAACTATGCTGAACAGTATGCCAGTGCAATATACAAGCACTTGTACAACTGCATGGACTAAGCCATACCCAATAGAACTAAAACCTGCTCCTTAAGGAAACACAAACCTATCTGGTGGACATCCTCTATCAACAGGCTTTACAATAAAAGGAAGAAGCTGTTGTCCAAGGGTAAAAATACACAAATTCCCAGTTGGAAAAGCTCCCTCCTTAGCCTCAACAAGCAAATTTGATCACTAGTGAAAACCTCCAGAGCCAATTATGAATCAAAACTAGCCTCTGAAACAAAGGGAAACCACAAAGCCTTCTTCAGTTATGTCAGGAACCTCCACAGAAAAGCCCAGGTTTGTTCCAAATGAGTACTTAACAGTACCACTTATACTGATCCTGTTGACTTAGCCAACCTGTTAGCAGATAGGTTCAGTGCAAACTTCAGCCCCCTGCCCCCCCCCACAAGGCCCGTTTGACATCCCTGCTACTTGTCCTGCACCTCACATCTCCATAGATCAAGTGTTAAATGCCCTATCCAAGACAAAGAGCACAGCTTTCATGGGACCTGATAGTATCCCAGGCTGTATTCTGCACCATCTCCAGCAAGAACTAGCTTCACCATTAAGTACCCTATTCCATCACAGCTTAAGTACAGGCTTCATTCCAGCAGAGTGGAGAACTGCCATTGTCATCCCCTTGCACAAAGGTTGTGCCACTACTGACCCTGGAAACTATCACCCCATTAACTTGACAAGTCTGATCTGTAAAGCCATAGAGCGTATTATTATGTATCTCATAAACAAGGACATAGGCAATCTCCAAGCAATTGACCCCACCCAGTTCAGACTCATCAAGGGCAGAGCTTGCCTGTTGAACCTGGTTGACT
This sequence comes from Protopterus annectens, assembly GCF_019279795.1. NCBI lineage: Eukaryota > Metazoa > Chordata > Ceratodontiformes > Protopteridae > Protopterus > Protopterus annectens. Next base: position 178,815,000 of record NC_056746.1, read on the forward strand.
TCTTTGAGACTGTCACCAAGGCCCTGGATGAGAGAAAGTCAGTACATACAGCTTACTCTGACTTGACCAAAGCCCTTGACACAGTCCCCCACTCGGGCATCATCAAAAAGCTAACACAGCTTGGCATAAATCCCTATCTCATCAGGTGGGTGGCCAACTGGCTCACTGATAGGACCCACAAGGTCAAAAGAGGTGCTGCCACCTCTGACAGCAGACCTGTCACTAGTGGTGTTCCCCAGTCATCTGTCCTGGAACCCCTATTGTTTGGCATCTACTTCTCAGAGGTTCATGCAAAGACAAAAGGTCTGTGGCTGACCAAGTTTGCAGACAACTGTAAGTTGGTGCTGTCATTGACTCACTAAATAATGTTAAGATACTACAAGAGGGTCTCACAGCAACAAATGACTGGTGCCAAAGTCTTGGCCTTAAGTTAAATGCAAAAAAATGTATTACCATACCATTCGGCAAAAACACGGCCCTTACTGATTTCTACATCAATGGCAACCCCATAAGCACACAACCTGTGGTGAGAGACCTGGGTACACAGGTTGACAACAGTCTCACATTTGACAATCATGTAATGGCAGAGGTCAGAAAGGCCTTTTACTTGGTTCATCTCATAAGTAAAGGGATTGCATCATAGGTTATTACCTCTCTGTACTCCTCACTCATTAAGCCAATTATTGAATACAACTCCCCATTTAGGATGTACCTCTCCAAACACCTGCACCAACTGAAAGGCCAAAGAAATACCTCACAAAGAGAATTCATGGCTTCCAGCACCTGTCCTATGCAGACACAATCAAATAACTATCACTCTACTCGGCATCGTACAGATTGCTTAGAGGTGATCTGTGTCTCACCTACAAGGCAATCTCTGACCCTGCCCTACTAGAGATGCTCCATATCCATAAGTCTAACTCCTCCCGCATTACCTGTTTGAAAGACCTAAATCTAATACACGACATTAACAAAACCTGCTGCAGAGAAAGGTTTGTCTCCCAGAGGCTGCCCTGTCTGTGGAATAGACTTCCCATACACGTCAAAAAGGATGACTCGCTGACCCTCTTCAAGCGCAACCTTGATAACTGGATGGGAAATCACAAATTTGTTCCTGGGGTTCCCCCTGTGTCCCTCATTGACAGGGGAGACAGGTGCTGACTGAGGTTTCTTTTTTTGGGGATAAACTCTTGGCTAGGCTTGTAAGGGCCCCAGGGCCATTAGCCTAGTAACCTCCTATGATCCTATGACCCTATGATGTCATCTCTGTGAGCGGTTGTTTCCTCCCTTACAGTACCTTGGTTTGACTACACTAGATGTACTTCATGATTTATGTCAATTGCTCTTTTCTAAACAGAAATTTAGAAAAATTACTCTGATACATTCCAGTAAGTACTTACTACTCTGTAATATAGTAAGTTGCCTCAATTTTTAAATTTCTTCAAAATGTCTGCTGGTGGATCATCTTTAGGTATATTGTACCAACCAAATAAATGTCAAAGTTTATTCACTCTATAATACGATGTCTTTTCCTCTCCACTCTGCAATTTCTGTTAAGGTTAATGCAGATAAGACAATCATCAATAAAGTTGAAATACTGTTTAGTTAGACTGAAAAAGATCTTGGTCTCACTTGTTGACATAAGTGCTTACCTGGAGATGAAATCTCCATGATTAACCTTGTCTTTCCTGTAAACTACCAAAAAGATATGGGCACTAACCACAAGTTCCATCTCTCTCTCTCTCTCTCTCTCTCTCTCTCTCTCTCTCTCTCTCTCTCTCTCTCTCTCTCTCTCTATCTGTCTAGCTACATGAAAATTGTAGGACATTAACACTACATGACCAGTCTCTCTGTATGTACAGGGGTGGTTTGAACGTGCCATTGCTGAATATTCTCCCTATGTGATCTGTATGTAAAACAATGTTTTGTTTTGTTTTTTTACAAATACATAGATGAAAAATTGTTCACATTTCTATAAAATTTCTAAGAGCCCATTTTCATTTTGAGAATAATTCTTCTCAGTCCTGTAAGATATCCATTTGCACAAGCATCATTATGTATGCAGTGCTAAACTTGCCCTAAGGCAGTTCCATCTAGCTGTAGGAGTGTTTTACAAACAGTATTAAAATAAGCAATCACTGTATCTAACTCTGGGTTTTTTCACTTCATCTAGACATTTGGGGTTTCTCAGTTCATTCAGAACACAGACTTGTCTTCTTAATTTCATGGCTAATGTAGTCATGCTAAAATCTTGTAAAAAATCTTTTCTAAAATGTGTGCTGAATCAGGTGGCATTTCTTTTTGAGAAGATAGTCATAAATCTCAGGTTTTACTTGAAGAGACACACAATTGTCAATACTGATTGCAAGACCAGTTTTTCAGTTTCCCAAATACTCTTTGTTAGACTATGCCATGCCTTGTTCTGTTCTTGGTAAAAATTATGATGTCATCACAATTTTTTTTGTACCTGATATAGCCAGCATCAGCTGTTGAATTGCATGCTGAAAGGTTGTTTCTGGAAAACTGACAACAAATATGCATCTTATTGTATCTTTTTTGGTCTTCCACCTTCATTTGGACAGCTGTACCAATGCCCCATATCCATCGCTGAATATACTGGCTGCTCCAATCTATCCATGGACTAACATGTTTTTCTTCTGGGACCACCATGGATCCTAAAGATGTCCCAGGAGGTTGCATTGCTATTTATCAAACCAGAGTTTTTTTTCAGTTATGCTGTACCTGAGACCCCCACTTGGTGATTATGTAGGGATCATCAGTAGGGATGATTGTGTAATGATGTACATTGAAGTGTATTGCCCCACGTCCATAGCAGCTCAGCCATATGCACCCATCCATCCACCACATTTTTGGACCATGTCTTCCTCCTACACATTCCCATTGTCCACCAGAGAAACACCCACACCACCACCCACCCTGCCAGGAGGCTAACGCCCATCCTCTCCTGCCACACCATCATTCGCCCAAGCTGCTAGTCCAACTGAGATTGCCTGAGGCTTGGTCAGGTCTTTATCCCTGTATGCCACCAGAACAGGTATATTTTCATATATTTGAAATATTGTCCTATGTAGAAGTAGTTGTAGGCCTGCTGTCTGGGTGGAACTCGAGCTGATGGCAGGCTGACTTGAACTTCAGTCTGCTGAACAGAGTTGCTTCATTCAACTTAGTGATAATGTCACTATCTACTACTGTGGCCTGCTTAGCTGCTGTCTTATTAACTTAAATATGCTCCCCTCATATGGAGTTTTGGGTTGGAGTGCTGTTACCACTGAAGAGATCCAAGATATAGGCCCTGACAAATTTTAATTGTATTATTATGTTCTTCTAAATTTTGAGCCCATCCTCTTTATTTTGACGGAGATGAACTGAAACTCTTAAATATGATTTTACAACAAGTGTGACTGAATAGTCTTCATGAAGTTTGACCTGATTTTCAACTTACCAGTGCCCTTAATCAATTCATTGTATTTATTCTACAGTTACTATAGTCCATCTCTCTCAACCTATTATTACAAGAAATCTGGACAAAGCCTAAAATCATGGGAGGACAAGGGCCCCAAAATAGTGACAGATTTTAAATATTGCTCTTATGAACTTAGAAAGTTGCTATCATGATTTGCATTAGCATGCATTTTCTGAAGCATATGAAGTCTGAAACTCAATTGTATTTCATTATTTAGTGACTTCAGTCCTCAGTGATTTGCCAGCAAACCACAAATTTTATGAGGAACAGACAAAAACTATGAGCAAAAATCTGGACATTCTGGGAAGATCCGGACAGTTGAGAGGTATGCTATGGTCTCATTTTTCCTTCACTTACACTGTCTGCATTTTGCTTTATTTGTATTAACCATGCCTTTGTTAATTAGTACCGCAGGGCAGAAGAGCTTTTCCCCCAGCAATACATAAAATAGTGTTTCAGTGAGTCAATAGTTCAGGTTCACTGTACTGTCAAAACAGCATTTCATTAGAACAGGTTCCCCTGAGTTATATGGAAATATCTTGGTTAATACTTTTCTTAACACTAGTTGTGGTTTCCTGAAAATGTCATAGTTCACAATATCCATTGCTGTGCCTTAATGTATTCCCCTTTTTGCTTTATGATTCTTTAGCATAAATGTTATATTCCGTTTACCTCCTAGATTTATTATGTTTTCACTGTACACAGCCACTTTCCTAAATCCTATCCAGTGCATCTGCTTCCCTCTCTGTGAGGTAGTTCTTTTTTGCAAATCCTTTTTTTGAAAGGAGTTTTGGTGTTTTGCTTCTTCGGTTATTTCTCTCTGTTTATTAATGTTGTACATTCTGCTTTGCACAAGCTGAACATTGTACCTTTTGCTGTGTACTGGCCTCTTCTTTTACTCCTTTTGGCTGCACCCATTAAGGGTCACCACGGTAGATCATTGGTGGCAGTAGAATTTTACAGTGTTGAGTTGCCAGCCCAGCACCCAACCTTCCACAGAAGGCACACACTAACACCTAGGGCCCAATTTAGCATGTCCAGTCCACCTGCAGCATGTCTTGGAAATGTGGAAGGAAACCCACACAAACACAGGGGTGACATGCATACTCCACACAGAAGGCACTCCAGCCAAGAAAAGAACCAGAGAACCTTTTGCTGTAAGGCAACAATGCTAACCACTGCACCACTGTGCCACCCTTGCTGTGTACTGGCTTGTACACAGATAATATTTCCACAGTGTTTGTGATCACTAGTTTCCTTGTAATCAAGGACTAGTTGAATCTGGTTCTAACTGTCCAAATACAACTGAGTGAAGTGAGTGAAGTTGCATTTTATTGTGGCACACAGGGTAATGCTTATTGTGCAAGACTGCTGTGTACTTTAATGGTGGGTTTCTTATTTCTACACTGTAGGCATGACCTTGAGTAAGAATGAGAGGTGTAGAAGTCTTGCTCTCACCAATAAAATGCTTATCATGATCTCTGTGGGTAGGTTGTCGGGGAGTATATTCACAATTAGTTGTGAACTGAGCATTTTTCTTGCAAACAATCAAAACTATTATTTGATTATTCATAGGAAGAATGGAACATTTCTTTTTTTTTTTTTTATTGCAGTATTCACTCTTTTGAAATATTTTCACTTGCCCTTTGTTTATTTCAGTTTTCCTTGCCTCTCTTAGAAATGTACAGTGATCTTACATATTATGCTATTCTCTCAAGTGTAAAGTCTGTCTGAGCTAATTATTTTCTCCAGAATTTTCCTGACAGGTCTGTATGATTTACATTTTATTCTCAGTCTCAGGGATTCAGAAATGCCACTTCAACAGCCTAGCCAACACTATTACCATTGAATGTCCAATGAGTAGTGATGCTAATTATACGTGCATCAGCCAGGCCAGTGTACAGGATGAGCATCTTCTTGTCACACCACAGCACAGCCCTGCAGTGACATCATATTACATCACCTTATGGCCAGAGGTAGTTTGAGCAGCACAGGTAAACAGTGAAGGTGCATGAACGCCTCTGATCTTTGTGTTGAGTTCACATGCACAGATTGAGAAAAGTTGATGTAATGTACACACACACACACACACATATATATATATATATATATATATATATATATATATATATATATATATACACACACACACACACACACACACACACACACACAGAAATATGCAATGAATGGGAAAATAGTACTGATGAGTGAGAGTGGATTACAGGTTATACCATAGCAAAAGAATTGGTACTTACGTATTATCCCAACCACAGTTTGTCTGCATGGACTGCATTCTCAGCAACGTTCCATTCTCAATGAAATATCGTGGTGCCGAGAATGCCATGAATGAATGCGTGGTTATAATATGGAGCAGAGCAAGTAATCAGTCACTTATAGCTTGTACAGTTTACATTTTTGTGAAATTAAAATGAAAACCTATGTATCTAAAGTTATTAATAAAGATGGATGCCTGAAAGTGCATGTGTGTGTGTGTGTGTGTGTGTGTGTGTGTGTGTGTGTGTGTGTGTGTGTGCGCATGCGGAAGTCAGAGGAGTACAACGAGAAGTCAACATTTAGAAAACATATACAGTAAAACACACTGACTAGCAACATAAAAAATAACATATATATCACAATACCTTCTCCCAATAATATATACAAATTTAATAATTAATAATAATATTACAGAAACATTTCATATTCATCAAAACACTTACTCTGCAGAGTCTTTCATGTTCAATTTCCTACATTAAACTATATGTTAAAAGGGTCATAAAAGAATAAAAACTTTTACTGTAAAATAAAAAATAAAATATATATTTTTTAGTAAAAATGAAGCAATATAGTATAGTGAAACGTACTAAAGTGTGGTTGCATAACAGCCAATCAATAAAGTGTTTGCGATATTAATTTAAAAAAAAAGCAAGTCTTCTGCTTATGCTCTTAACATGGTTATGATGATATCTTGTAAAACAAACAAACAAAAAAAAAACCCAGACTTGTTGAAAAGATAAGCAGAAAAGTTGAATAGCAGCATTTGTTTTAACGCTTGCTAGCAGGTTAATTCATTTAGATGTTGAAATCATAAGCAGCAAGTTATTTCAATTAGAATGTAACATTGCCGTGAAGAGAATGCAGTCCATACAGATAGACGGTGGTTGCGATAATACATAAGTACCAAAGAATCTACTGTGGTGGACATAAAAGATTGCAAAGGGAGTTGTGTAACAAAGCATGTCAAAAAAACAGAATGAAGAAGATGCTATGACAATATGTGAATGTGGAATAATTTGAAATCAAAACATGGCAGGTGGGATATGGTAAAGTAATATAATCTGCTAACCTGCACTAGTCTTGACAACTTCAGAGTGTGAGCAGTGGACCTGTAGTGTAATGTTACTGTCACTAGAAAAACGAATATACAATAAACCCCACCAGTTCGGCCCACCACAGTTTCCTAGCAAAGGGTGCCACTGTGGCAGTCAGAGCAAAAGTGGTCATAACACACACACACATATCAGGGAACTGTAGCACATGTGCAGAATGATGTCAAGAAAAGAAAAACAGGCCTCAAGGAGAGTACGCCAATGAATTTCCTTCTGAAATGATCCATGGCAGTACATTAGCCAGGAGAGCCATAGAAGTCAGACTAAAGCCAGCCATAAGACACAAATATGCCCATGTACAGAATGATGTAAAAACAAAACAGACCTCAAGGGAACTGAACCCATCCTTTTCACTGTGCTATTCTCCATAGCAATGTATTAGCAAGGCAAGCCACTAAAGACATTAGACTTAACATGGACATAACACACACACATCGGGGAAATGTTTCACATGTGCAGAGCTCAAACTGGATGGTGTAAAACACATACAATCTGACATAAGAACATACTAATTGCAGAACCTATTTATCACACCACATCTATGTTTGTGATCAGTGATGTTATTTCAGTTTTGACAGTAATACAATGGCTTACCTATGGATGTTCCCTGCTCTGGTGGTAGTGTTAAATAAATTTGTTAGAGTCAGACTGTAAAAATCATTGAGTTATTCAAAAACAATGTCAATCAATAACAAACAATAATGCAGGAGAACTCAAGTATCTAACGCTCTAATGTACATTAGAGGCAAAACCATACACAAACTTGTACAGAATTTTGTCTAGTTTATTCACAGAGGACACCATTTTTATACATGTCATTATCAGTTTTGCCCACCTCACTGGCGTGGTCAGTGACAGGGTCTTTACATCATGGTAACTTATGGAAAAGTGCTGAGGTTGTGTTTTTCAAAAAGTCTTTTTCCCATGAGAATGTTACAGCCTTGCAAGCACCTGGTCAGTCAATGCGATGACCTCCTGAGGATGTAGCCAATTCAAGGCTCTTAGATTAGTTCAATACAATAGATGTATGTCTTCTTTAATGCCTCTCTTTGTCTTTCTTGTTCACCAGCTGGGCACTATCTCTGATAGTGCGCAAGGCTATTCTTCTGGTGGAAGCAGGCAGAAGATACACATGCGAACAGATTTATTATTTTCTAACTTTGCAAAATAATCTTTACTTGAAAGACATGAGCCAGGCTGTGCTTGCACGCTGCCAAGGCCAAATTTCTGATTACACTGCAGCTTGTGCTTCAAGCAATAATATGCAAGTTTATTTCTACTATTATTCTAGTAAGACAGAATTAAATGCATTACATAAACTTTGTTCTCTATTATGGATTTAAGTACATTTATTCCTAACTAAAGCACACATTTCTCTATATATTTGACCACACAACTTATATGTGTTTGAATGTTTGAATACACATTTTCCCAAGCAGCATACATTGTAAACATATTTTCTAAGCAGCATACATTGTAAATATATTTTCTAAGCAGCATGTATAGATTTTTCTAACATTCTCCCTCCTGTTAATGCATTTTATTCTATTTGAAACATAAACAATATTATTTCATTCCTCAGCCTTTTCCTTTCAAGGACTTTCAGTTAAGTTAGTCATTGGTTTTATATTTCAGAAAAGCATCATTTGAAATTAATCTTTAATTTCAACACTTTGGTAAAAGTTTCAGTAGCAGATATATCAACAAATTTTTGATTAATTTTTTCATGCAGGGAATTTCACAGTAAACACATGTTCCTATTAGGAGTATACCCACACAAATAGCAATTAAATGTTTAATAGGATGGAACCCCACCCCCCCCAAACAGATTCTGGAAAAAGTTCGTCAGTGGGTTTGGGCCTGGTTTAGTCATTGCTGATACTTGCTGAATTACCTCTAGGTGGTCATTGATTTCATGTTGGTTGTCTGGAATGTACACAGCATTCTTCTTCGTGTACCACCTCTTGCCGCTAGGGTGAAGTAAAGAGCCATTCGATTTTGTAGCACAACAGTTTTTATTGCATTCAGTTCATTAGTCACCAATTCTAGGGTGGAAAAAGTTGCATTGTTCATGACTTCTTGACAGCTTCCTCAGCTCCCAGATTGATTTGACTGCTCCATAGGCTGGTGGTATTCCTGCCCTGGATATAACACTGTTGCCCAAGTTCATATGAGTCAATTTACTTTTGTCTTTCACTGAATTATGGCCTTTTCAACCAGCTTCGATTTTACCAACTGGATTCACAGGTTTTTTTTTTCACTGGACCTTCAGATTCTCGAGCTGTTTTCCTTACGTTTCAGATTTTACCCAAAGGTAATTCTGCAGTATGTCTTATTGCTAAAACCAGATAACCCAAAAACAACTGCGGACCAATTCTCAGGTAACCATTTATATGCCTTTTTCCCACAAATAAAATCATTACTTTGGTACTGATAATGTTATCCCTGCATGAAACATTTTTCTATTCTTAATAGACAATTGCTTAGTTAAGACTGGATTGTCACATACTGCATTTAATGTAGTTTTCATTGAACTTATATATGAATCATGGTTTGAATTACAAACCGTACCCCCACTTTTGACTTTTAATGTAACATTTATAAGACATTGTTATATTACCATTACTCCAGCCCACCTGGAGGGTATCACTTTGTAGAAACATACAACTCCTTTTTGTGTGACAGGTAAAAATAAAGCAATTTTGTCCTGTGATCTCACAGTTTCTGTATAAAAAATTTTCCAAAGTCTCATTTTATCCCCAGAGGGACAGAGGACGTTAAAGTCTATTATATGTTGTTGGTATAGCTGTACAAACTCAGCAATTTGAAATGTGCATAGTTTCTGTATACACTTGCTTCATGGCCAGGTACGTGTTAAAGTTTGGATGCCAGTCTATAAACAGTTCATCACGTCTTCTCACTTTCACTTGTGTGGTTGAGTGCAGGAAAAACCACAATAAGAGAAAAATTGTCACACTTATAGTTAACAAATGCACAGTTAAAATAATTATGCTATAGTTCTTGGGTTGCTCTGCTTTTTGTTTTCTTTACTCTTGGCCATTTTGCCCTTGTGTATCAGTCACAAAGTTTTTATTCAGCTGAAAGTTCTTTTGTCTGAAAAGAGTTAAACTGCAAAACAGATTTATTTATAAGCAGTTTCTTTATATAATTAGCTAGTGAACTGTCAGCCTCCAGCTCTGCAGGCATGAGAGCTTTTACTGAGGCACATAATATGCCCTTCCAAATACTACTTTAAAGGGGATCAAACCCTTTACATTTGTTACTGTTTTCATGCTCAGCAATGCTAGAGGTAAACAGCAAATCCAATTCTTTTGAGTCTCACTCATTAACTTTCTTAACTTGTTTTTTTTTAAAATCCCATTGTACCTCTCCACCAGTCCTGCTGACTGTGGGTGGTAAGCACAGTGATTCCTTAAGGAAATCCCAAAAATCTCCCAAGTTGTTGAATTGTCTGATTGACAAAATGTGTCCCATTGCCACTATAGATTCTTTCCGGTATGCCAAATCTAGGAATTATTTCCTTTACTAGGGCCTTTGCCACTGTTGCTGCATTCGATTCCTGGTTGGAAAAGCTTCTACCCATTTTGAAAACATATCTATGATCACTAAACAGTATTTCTTTCCTTCACATTTATTCAACTCTATGGAGTCCATACAAATAGTATGGAATGGATATGGTGGTGTAGGGAAACTCCCTTGCTTGTTTTTAAACGCTCCTTGTGCATGGTGCTTGTTACAAGTATGACAAGCTGCACAAAATTTTATTGTATAATTTATGTATCCATATGTTTGGAATATTTTATTTACTAACTGTACCATCCCCCCTGTTGAGACATGGCTCTGCCCATGGCTCAACAAAGCTGCATATCTAAATAAATTAGACGGTAATATTGTTTTTTTCCTTTGGAAATGTACAGTCCATTCTTAAAATTGCACCTTGTTTTACCCAGTTTTGTTTTTCTGCTGTTGTAGTAAGCATTTGCATTGTTTTTAACATGTCTAAATCTAAAATCTCAAAGGGCTGTAATTTTTCATTAAAAAAAATAAAGTTTCTGAGTCTGAGGCTGCTTGCTTTGCAGCTGCATCAGCTCGTGCATTACCTTTGAAATCTTATCCTGTTGTTTTGTATGAGCTACACATTTACAAATAGCTACTTTGGTAGGCAACTGAATAGATTCTAATAGCTCCAAAATAAATTAAGCATGATTAATAGGTTTTTCACTGGATGTAATCATCCCTCTATTTTCTTTTATTATTGTGCAAACACATGCACTGTAGAAAAGCATACTGATTATCAGTATATATGTTTACTTTTTGCCTTTACTAAAATACATGCTCCTGTCAAAATTACCAGTTCTGCTGCTTGAGCATACAAGTTGTGTGGCAAAGTTTGTGCTTCTAAATTTTTAGTGTCTGTAACTACTGCATACCCCACCAGATTTTTCCCTGTAGGACCCCTTCTGCATGAGCCATTCACGTAATATGTCACCTCAGCATTATCCAAGGGCATATCTGTAAGATCTTGTCTAGGTAAAGCTAACTGTTTATATGAGGTTGACTCAGCAGTATGGTCATACATGAAAGATGTCTAGCAGGAGAAAGGTATGCAACTTTTTCTTGTGGCAGAATTATTGCAACTGCATGAGGCATTCTCAATGTGAGAGGGTGGAATAACACCATTGAGGCTGAAGCCTGTACTGCCATTGCTGCTGCAACTACTGCTTGTACACAGTGAGGCAAAGATTGCACCACTGGGTCTAACTGTGATGAATAGTAAGCTATGGGGCATTGCTTATCCCCATGTTGTTGCTTTAATACTGATGTCATGTACCATTGCTTACAATCTATGGTCTAAAAAAAACGTTTGTGATAACTTGGAAGTCTTAAAACTAATGAAGAAGCTATTAACTGCTTCAACCTGCAGAAAACCATTTCTGCTTTTGTTTTCCATTGTAAAATAATTTGGTACCCAGTTCCAACAAAAATTAGTTGTACCTAAGAAAAGACATCATTTCTTTTTAGTTGTTGGTTTGGGTGCTTGCAAAATTGCTGTTTTTCCTTTTTTCTTTCCCTTATCTAGTATTTTATCTTTATTGAATATCACATATCCCAGGTATTTAACCTGTGTTTTTTTTCCCAAAGTTGTAACTTACTTTTGTTTACTTTGTGTCCTTGTATTAATAAAAATTTTAACAATGCTACTGTATTCACCCTGCACTGCTGCTGGGTGCTGCTAGCAAGATGTCATTTACATAAAGTAAAATTTGACTACTTTCTGGTGGGGTAGACCCTGCCAGGTTGCTAGCCATTTTTTGTGCAAATATTATTGGGCTCTCACAATATCCCTGTGGTAGTCGAGTATATGTATACCTTTTACCCTGAAATGTAAATGCAAACCAATATTGACTATTAGGATGTATAGGTATTGAAAAGAAAGCATTGCTTGTATCTACCACAGTAAAATACTTCTGTTGTGGCTTTAAATCATTTAACAAGGTATGTGGGTCTGGCACCGTGGGTGCTTTAGGTATTACTGCATTATTTACAGCTTATAAATCTTGTACCATCTGCCATTCCCCGTTTGCTTTTTAACAGGAAATAGGGTGTATCACATGGTGAATCAGGAAATCTGGACAAAGTTTAAAATCATGGGAGGACAAGGGCCCCAAAATAGTGACAGATTTTAAATATTGCTCTTATGAACTTAGAAAGTTGCTATCATGATTTGCATTAGCATGCATTTTCTGAAGCATATGAATTCTGAAACTCATATTGTATTTCATTATTTAGTGACTTCAGTCCTCAGTGATTTACCAGAAAAACACAAATTTTATGAGGAACAGGCCAAAATTATGAGCAAAAATCTGGACATTCTGGGAAGATCCAGACAGTTGAGAGGTATGCTATGGTCTCATTTTTCCTTCACTTACACTGTCTGCATTTTGCTTTATTTGTATTAACCATGCCTTTGTTAATTAGTACCGCAGGGCAGAAGAGCTTTTCCCCCAGCAATACATAAAATAGTGTTTCAGTGAGTCAATAGTTCAGGTTCACTGTACTGTCAAAACAGCATTTCATTAGAACAGGTTCCCCTGAGTTATATGGAAATATCTTGGTTAATACTTTTCTTAACACTAGTTGTGGTTTCCTGAAAATTTCATAGTTCACAATATCCATTGCTGTGCCTTAATGTATTCCCCTTTTTGCTTTCTGATTCTTTAACATAAATGTTATATTCCGTTTACCTCCTAGATTTATTATGTTTTCACTGTACACAGCCACTTTCCTAAATCCTATCCAATGCATCTGCTTCCCTCTCTGTGAGGTAGTTCTTTTTTGCAAATCCTTTTTTTGAAAGGAGTTTTGGTGTTTTGCTTCTTCGGTTATTTCTCTCTGTTTATTAATGTTGTACATTCTGCTTTGCACAAGCTGAACGTTGTACCTTTTGCTGTGTACTGGCCTCTTCTTTTACTCCTTTTGGCTGCACCCATTAAGGGTCACCACGGTAGATCATTGGTGGCAGTAGAATTTTACAGTGTTGAGTTGCCAGCCCAGCACCCAACCTTCCACAGAAGGCACACACTAACACCTAGGGCCCAATTTAGCATGTCCAGTCCACCTGCAGCATGTCTTGGAAATGTGGAAGGAAACCCACACAAACACAGGGGTGACATGCATACTCCACACAGAAGGCACTCCAGCCAAGAAAAGAACCAGAGAACCTTTTGCTGTAAGGTAACAATGCTAACCACTGCACCACTGTGCCACCCTTGCTGTGTACTGGCTTGTACACAGATAATATTTCCACAGGGTTTGTGATCACTAGTTTCCTTACTTATAATCAAGGACTAGTTGAATCTGGTTCTAACTGTACAAATACAACTGAGTGAAGTGAGTGAAGTTGCATTTTATTGTGGCACACAGGGTAATGCTTATTGTGCAAGACTGCTGTGTACTTTAATGGTGGGTTTCTTATTTCTACACTGTAGGCATGACCTTGAGTAAGAATGAGAGGTGTAGAAGTCTTGCTCTCACCAATAAAATGCTTATCATGATCTCTGCGGGTAGGTTGTCGGGGAGTATATTCACAATTAGTTGTGAACTGAGCATTTTTCTTGCAAACAATCAAAACTATTATTTGATTATTCATAGGAAGAATGGAACATTTCTTTTTTTTTTTTTTTTTTATTGCAGTATTCACTCTTTTGAAATATTTTCACTTGCCCTTTGTTTATTTCAGTTTTCCTTGCCTCTCTTAGAAATGTACAGTGATCTTACATATTATGGTATTCTCTCAAGTGTAAAGTCTGTCTGAGCTAATTATTTTCTCCAGAATTTTCCTGACAGGTCTGTATGATTTACATTTTATTCTCAGTCTCAGGGATTCAGAAATGCCACTTCAACAGCCTAGCCAACACTATTACCATTGAATGTCCAATGAGTAGTGATGCTAATTATACGTGCATCAGCCAGGCCAGTGTACAGGATGAGCATCTTCTTGTCACACCACAGCACAGCCCTGCAGTGACATCGTATTACATCACCTTATGGCCAGAGGTGGTTTGAGCAGCACAGGTAAACACTAAAGGTGCATGAACGCCTCTGATCTTTGTGTTGAGTTCACATGCACAGATTGAGAAAAGTTGATGTAATGTACACACACACACACACACACACACACACACATATATATATATATATATATATATATATATATACACACACACACACACACACACACATACACACAGAAATATGCAATGAATGGGAAAATAGTACTGATGAGTGAGAGTGGATTTGCAGGTTATACCATAGCAAAAGAATTGGTACTTAAGTATTATCGCAACCACAGTTTGCATGGACTGCATTCTCGGCAATGTTCCATTCTCAATGAAATATCGTGGTGCCGAGAATGCCATGAATTAATGCATGGTTATAATATGGAGCAGAGCAAGTAATCAGTCACTTATAACTTTTACAGTTTACTTTTTTGTGAAATTAAAATGAAAACCTATGCATCTAAAGTTATTAATAAAGATGGATGCCTGAAAGTGCATGTGTGTGAGTGTGTATGTGTGTGTGTGTGTGTGTGTGTGTGTGAGTGTGTATGCGTGTATGCGGAAGTCAGATGAGTACAACGAGAAGTCAACATGTAGAAACCATATACAGTAAAACACACTGACTAACAACAAAAAAATAACATATATTACAATATCTTCTCCCAATAATATATACAAATTTAATTATTAATAATAATATTAGAGAAACATTTCATATTCATCAAAACGCTTACTCTGCAGAGCCTTTCATGTTCAATTTCCTACATTAAACTATGTTAAAAGGATCATAAAAGAATAAATTCTTTTACTGTAAAATAAAAAAAATATATTTTTTTAGTAAAAATGAAGCAATATAGTATAGTGAAACGTACTAAAGTGTGGTTGCATAACAGCCAATCAATAAAGCGTTTGCGATATTAATTTTTAAAAAAAAGCAAGTCTTCTGCTTATGCTCTCAACATGGTTATGATGATATCTTGTAAAACAAACAAACAAAAAAAAAACCCAGACTTGTTGAAAAGATAAGCAGAAGAGTTGAATAGCAGCATTTGTTTTAACGCTTGCTAGCAGGTTAATTCATTTAGATGTTGAAATCATAAGCAGCTAGTTATTTCAATTAGAATGTAACATTGCCGTGAAGAGAATGCAGTCCATACAGATAGACGGTGGTTGCGATAATACATAAGTACCAAAGAATCTACTGTGGTGGACATAAAAGATTGCAAAGGGAGTTGTGTAACAAAGCATGTCAAAAAAACAGAATGA
Organism: Protopterus annectens; assembly: GCF_019279795.1. Lineage (NCBI taxonomy): Eukaryota > Metazoa > Chordata > Ceratodontiformes > Protopteridae > Protopterus > Protopterus annectens. The sequence goes on from NC_056746.1 coordinate 178,830,719, forward strand.
AGAAGATGCTATGACAATATGTGAATGTGGAATAATGTGAAATCAAAACATGGCAGGTGGGATATGGTAAAGTAATATAATCTGCTAACCTGCACTAGTCTTGACAACTTCAGAGTGTGAGCAGTGGACTTGTAGTGTAATGTTACTGTCACTAGAAAAACGAATATACAATAAACCCCACCAGTTCGGCCCACCACAGTTTCCTAGCAAAGGGTGCCACTGTGGCAGTCAGAGCAAAAGTGGTCATAACACACACACACATATCAGGGAACTGTAGCACATGTGCAGAATGATGTCAAGAAAAGAAAAACAGGCCTCAAGGAGAGTACGCCAATGAATTTCCTACTGAAATGATCCATGGCAGGAGAGCCATAGAAGTCAGACTAAAGCCAGCCATAAGACACAAATATGCCCATGTACAGAATGATGTAAAAACAAAACAGACCTCACGGGAACTGAACCCATCCTTTTCACTGTGCTATTCTCCATAGCAATGTATTAGCAAGGCAAGCCACTAAAGACATTAGACTTAACATGGACATAACACACACACATCGGGGAAATGTTTCACATGTGCAGAGCTCAAACTGGATGGTGTAAAACACATACAATCTGACATAAGAACATACTAATTGCAGAACCTATTTATCACACCACATCTATGTTTGTGATCAGTGATGTTATTTCAGTTTTGACAGTAATACAATGGCTTACCTATGGATGTTCCCTGCTCTGGTGGTAGACTAGCTTTAGTATGAGAATTTGATGCCATAGTAAGTTTTGTCACAATGTACTGAATTATGCAAGCCAGCAGTGTGCTTTTAGACTTTTCTCCCGTTTCTTTTCTGTGATGTGTCCGTGGAATTGCTCCTAGCAAAACACACACACACACACACACACACACACACATATATATATATATATATATATATATATATATATATATATAGATAGATATAGATTATATATATATATATATATATATATATATATATATATATATATATATATATATATACACACACACACATATACATACATATATTTTTTTATATTTTTCGGCTCACCAATTTGAATATTTAAGTTTCACTAAATGCTGAGATGAAAAAAAAAAAGATTGTCAACAACTTGTAGGTAAACTGAATACAAATGTACCTATACATCAGAAACATGCGGATCACACAGTAAAAATATCAAGCACAGATGACAGATAATGTGCATTGTACATTGTGACGTGCCCGGCCAACTAATAATTGTGACATCTAAGGATCTCATAGTGGTTCACTGATATTATTAGAATCACACATATACACAACCATAACAACAGAATAAATTATTTTTTGGGGGAGGGGGTTGAACCCACAGTCATCCTAACAGTCTTTGTGTACATAAACTTAACATGATGATCCATTTATAAGACTATACAGGGAGAGGCATGCAGAAGCATATTTCGGACACTGCACAGTTGTACTAATTCCAGAGAGGTGTGCCAGTACGTACAGACATGGTACTGTTGTATAAAAGTTATGCAGATTTTTTTTTTTTTTATGGCTACAACTCTAATGCAAACAAACACATCTTTCATAACAGTAGGTATACTTACAGTGGTGCTTTCGTAGATGCTCTAGTATGGTCCTAAGCATCTTCCTGTTCCTTTTAATCTCTGCAAGTACTAGACACATAAACAGATGATGCAAGAATGTCATTTGGTCTTGATAAATGTGCAAAAGCAACTTTTAAAGCAGGAAAACTGCAGCACCAGGAAAGCATCAGCCTGGGGACAGGAATGTGATATAAAAGAACTTAAGCAAGAGGGAGTGTATAAATATTTTGAAACTGATGAAGAATCAACAATAAAACATGAGCAAATGCAAATAAAACTTAGTAAAGAATACTTTAGAAGACTTAAATTATTCCTGAAAACGGTGTTGATATCTAGGAACAAAATCCAAGCTATAAACCAATTTGCTTTTCCCGTCCTAACTTATAGTTTTGGAGTGATTGATTGGCCCCAAAATGCGTTGGATAGATTAGATAGGAAAACAAGAAGGGTGCTTCATGCTCACTAAATGATTTATAAAAATCTGTGCATGCCAAGATTATATATTCCCCATTCTGAAGGAGGGATGGGCCTCCTTGAAATTGATTAAAAGTACAGATCTGAAATCATGGGACTGCACATCTATCTGCTGACCTCACAAGATCCAAATATAGTGAAAGTTTTGAAACATGAGGAGAATAAATCTAAGATGACTTCTCTGCTTAATCTAGTAGAAGCATATCAGCGTCAAGCAGGAATGGAAATCAAACCAAAAGTAGATAAAAATCAAGCAGCAACTGAATATGCCAAAAAAAAACAAAGAAAGAATATAAGGTGAATTTCCAGATAAGAAGGCAAGAAATGTGGAAAATGCATAAATATAGTTGGAAGCATAGAAAATTTCTGGAAGAACCTCATGTTGATCAGGAACAAGCACAGGAATGGTTAAAGAGAGGTGAATTCAAACCAAGAGATGAAAAGTTAATATTGGCAGCCCAAGATAGTGGGCTACATACACGCTGGTTTACAAAGTCCATTAAATGTGTGGGAGAAACAGACAAATGTAGGTTTGGTAAAACCAAATTGGAAACAGTTGCACACCTTGTTACTGGTTGTGATATACTAATGGCAGAAGGATTGTATACTGAAAGTCATGATAATGTGGCAAGACTATTGCACTGGGGATTGTGCAAACATTACAGTACTGAAGTGGCTGAAAAACACTGGAAACATGAGCTACACAGCATCATAGAAAATGATGAAGTTTACATCACATGGGATCACCCATTACCAACAATTCAAAAGATAGATGCTAGAAAACCAGGTATAGTGGTCCTTAAAAAGAAGACAAAAGTAGCGCTGATCATTGAAATTGCCACACCCATTGACTACAGTGTCTTGCGTTCAGAGAGACACAAAGTCATAAAATATCAGGATCTGCGACAAGAGCAATGTGAAAGAAGGATACCCTGATGGTCCCAATAGTAGTAGGAGCAACAGGTCTTATAAAAAAGAATCTGCAATCGTATTTAGATATGTTATCAATACATGTAACCCTGTACGAATTGCAAAAGGAGTCATTATTGGGCACATTGTGGGTTCTGCGAAGATCACTTTTGGCTAACATCAAAGATTGAAACAATACTAATTTCTTGGATTTTATTTGTACTTTGACTTAGGAATGGGGTCCATTCCCATCATGGTATTAGAAACTCAAAATATTTGGAAAAACTAAAGAAGGGCAAGCATGCAGAAGCACATTTCTGACATTGTGCTAATTCCAGTAAGGTATGCCATTACTTACAGATGTGGTACTATTGTATAAAAGTTATACAGATTTTTTTTAATGGCTACAACTATAATGCAAACAAACAGATCTTTCATGACAGTAGGTATATTTACAGTGGTGCTTTTGTAGATGGTCTAGCCTGCTACTAAGCATCTCCCTGTTCCTTTCAATCTCTGCAATAACTAAACACATAAGCAGGTCATAATGCATTATTGCATGAGGGCATAAGCATTGGCAGAGTATTTGGTTAGCTGTATACTTACAGTACTTGGTGATCATGCCCTAACTTCAGCCTCGCATCAACAAAGGAGGTCAGGATTGCATCAATTCAAGTCACTGTAGTGGTGATGTCAGTGTTCCCCTATTTGATGAATGCCAGTAGGGTGGGTGACAGTTTTAGTGAAACTATTCCAGGTGTTAACCCTTTCATGTGACCCAGTGTAGCCCCCTGCAGAAGCCTCCACATGTAATGTTTATGGAGGATGTCTGCAAAAATCTTGGACTCCTCCTCACATCACCTCTGTCCTCTAGAAGAGGTGTTAACCTCACATTCTCCAGCCATAATAGTATCACCTTCAATGATCTCAAGAAAAAATGGGATGGAATTGAAGCCAAATGACTTTTCACATACTTCTGCCTCTATGCACCAATGGACAGCTCATTTGTGCAATAGATAGCAAGATAATAAAATCTAAGCACCGCATTATTTTGCTTCCAGTGGAATGTGAAGATGTAAAACATGGCAGTCCTCCATCCCACTGTTTGCTACTGAAAATACATGCTCAGCAGTGACTCCATCTTGCAATGGTTAATTATGAGATGTCATTTCCCCCACCCCTATAAACACAGACTTCCCATGCATGCAAAGAGCTGGTCACATGAACTCCAGCATGTGCATGACATAGTATAGTAATCTCCATGATATTCATCAGGTTTGCTTGTCATGCAAATTGAGTGATTCAGAAACAATAATGAGATGAGCTCTAATTAGCATAATCATCATGTCCAGAGGAGGTAGATCCACACAATATAACCACAGCCATAATACCAAAGCTTCATTGCATTAAAAAATAAATTACTTTGAGAGGAGTTTGAATCCTGCAAGCTGAGTTTGTGAAAATTTTGTCACTGTGAGTTAGATATCTACATACACAGGGTAAATGCTACCTCCTACAGAATTAATTCATATCTACAATTTTACCTTTGACTATTTCTAGACCCTAATGGCTGTGAAGGATGTCACTTTGTCAGTACTTTGAAGATGTGTTGGGTAAGCTGTCTTAGGAGTTGCATAGCTAAGTATACTGCAGGTAACACATTCTGAGTAATGTTCACCCTAGGTGCATATGCTGAGTAATGTTCACCCTGGGTGCATATTCTGAGTAATGTTAGCCCTGGGATCATATTCTGAGTAATGGCCATCACTAATTTATTGTTACATGCCTTGCAGGTATGTAATTAGCCACAATCGTATTTAAATTTTTGTTGAAATGGTCAAGCTTGTTGTTTACTTTCATTTTTGTAATTATTTTGAGAGGAAATATGTGGTCAGTACACACACCATGCCTGTCATTTCCTTAAGGATTTTGGGGTAGACTTATGTAAGTGTAAGGCACAAACTGGGAATGGTATATGTGGCCTAATAGGATACAAGCAGTGTACAGATTTGTCAAGTCCATACAAGAGTAAGGCTATTATTTCCCATGTTTCCATGCCAAAAGAGCAAAGCCTAAAAAAGGGGACCTAAAAATGTGGGATCTGGAAGCCCATCTGCATCCACCAAGATGAAAATTACAGATGTCCAAAATTAGGTTATAGTACAGATGTTCTGTCTCTATGGCTGGCAGCTATTTATTACCCATGCTATTGACCAGCCCTAACATGACTGTGCTTAGACTGATATGGTCATCAATGTAAATCAGGTGGGTGGTCATGTCCACAGCTATCACATGGTCCATCACCTGTCGACAGCTATATGTGTTGCCATCCACTGAGCAGAGATCATAGTATGGGAATAAAGGGTAACTGGCAGTGGAACATTGACAGAGCCATTTCCTACAGAGTCAGTGGAATTCCTGACCACTCTGAAAGGTAGCATCACCTCCACATATTTCCACAGTGCAGTACTGGATGTCAGGACTGGACTGGATCAGGGAGTTTTAAGTGCAGATTCCCCAGGTATGTAGTCCTATTTCATATTGATATCTGCAAATCATCATTAACAAGTTCGTTGTATAATGCTCCTTAAATCTGTCTGACTTATGGTGTACAGGTATATTGGGTATCCAAGTTCCATGTCCATCAATATAAGGTATGGCTGTGGGTATTAATTGTTAATATAGTTTCATAATTGTTTAGCTATCAATTGCATGTGCAGTTGTGGTGCTGGGCCATATATATATATATATATAGACTGTGTATATTTTTTATCTGCTTTATTCATAGGGGTGCTGGGTCATACTTACACAGTCTAGTGGGATCATACTGCAGGGCATCATTAAATGTATCCATACAGTGACAACATGACTTCAGCAGTATAAACACATGCTCTTTAATATTTCTTGTTTGCAACAGTGTATAGTTGTAGTCCTGGTCAGTTTGATTGTGTGGATTACAGACAGGTGTCATGAACCAAGGTTCTGGAGCATATCCAGCATCACCCACAAGATGACCCTGGGAAAGTCACCCCTTGCAAATTGTTGGTAAAGTTTACAGGTGTGCTATATGTATGAGTTGTGAAAACTGCTTGGGTGTGCTATATGTATGAGTTGTGAAAACTGCTTGGGTGTCCTGTATATTTTTTATTTGGTTTATTTGCAGGTGATCCTTTATCTGGTACCAAATGTGGAAACATTCTCATCTGATTTTGGCAGATCTGTTACTTCTGATAATGATGACAGCAATTGGTTGACAGGGTTAGGGGGTGTAGAGTGTGTTAGACACAGGGCTGGTGACCCCAACATCTGCATCTCACAGTTTGGACGCAGTCTCTATCCTGCTACACAGGAAACAGAACCATCTCAAACTGGACAGGTTGATGGGGACACTCTAGGTAAAGGAAGCATGGTTGCCCCCATATCAGAGATGCCTGCTTTTGCCCCTAGCACTCATGTACAGAGTGGTCCACATAAGTGGGTATTGGTAATGGTGATAGCTGAAGATATGGTTGCTGCTATCCCACTGAGGTTGGTGTTTTAGTTGCTGCCACCAAACATATGTGCAGATCCATTGCGTAGCCAAAGGCTTGTTCCACCAGAGCGAGTGAATGATCCATATGTGTGATTCATTGAATAGACTGAATCACACATTGAACCATGCAGTGTCTTCCCTGGGTCACCTCTCCATCAACTGCCAGGTGGTCTGTAATGCACAGAGTATCATCCACACTGTGTATGCAGGACAGCCAAGCAGTTTTTACAACTCATACATATGGCACACGTAAATTTTACCAACAATTTCCAAGGGATGACTTCCATCAGGGCCATCTTCTGGGTGATGCTGGATATGCTCCAGAACCTTGGCATATGACACCCATCAGAAATCCACACAATCAAACTGACCAGGAGTACACTCATACACTATTGCAAACAAGAAATATTGTAACACATAAGTTTGTACTGCTGAAGTCATGCTTTCACTGTATGGTTACATCTAGTGATGCTCTGCAGTATGATCCCACTGCATGTGCAAAAATACCAACCATGTGCTCTAAGGTACATAATATGCTACTTAGGAAGCAGTTACACTGGGGTGGCCTCTTGCGGGAACTGCAGTTCCCAGGATGACAAGCAGCAGTTGCTGAGAGACAGAGGAGGAGTCAGAGGAGGAGTCAGCAGCAGGGGAGTGACCATGCCAGACAAGGCCTGTACCGTATGCGTGGCCGTAGCACTAGCAAAGAGACAGCACACTGCACACAGTTTTATATCATAACAATAGAAGAGTTACACAGATTCAGACAGTAAAAATGATACATACAAAACAACAGGCTGTGCGTATATAAACACAAGTTGGCCATGCAGTGCATCAGACATAAACAACACAAGTAATACTGTACAAAGGGCAGGGCACAGTCATCATCATTTGCATAAGTGGATAAGGGAGAAGAAGAGTGCATGTCTTTCACAGTGAAGTGTGGGAGTAGGAGTCTGAGGTTTAGTGAAACAAAAAGTGCTTTAATGTGTATTGCAAGAACTTCTTGGAGGAATGCTAACATGCCAAAAGGGCATGGTCAGTGGGTGTGTGTGTTGTGCTTAGGGCTCTAGTGATGCGTGTGCATGTGTGTGTGTCTGTTTTTATGCAGGGATACACCCTCAGTATGTGGGGTAGCACTACAACTTGGCTAACTGGGAAGGTCCAGGACATGCATGAAAGATGTTTCAGCTTCCTCTAAAGCACTCCCCTTCCCATAAAAGCCACCCCTGCCAACAGATGTATCGTGACTTTGGCTCAGTGTTGGTGTACTGTGTGACCTACATTGATGTCTGCTAGCAGATATGTCAGCATAACAATGACCACGACCCTTTGCAGTTCATGTAGCTCTTTCCCAGTTCACCAGGTAGGGACATTATTTATTTCAATGTGGGTACAGTCTGTGGCTTCCATAACCTTAGGGAAGTAGGCTATGTCACAGAAGTCCCACATGGTATTTGTTGTGTCATGTGGATTACATGTAAACTACATATGCTACCCTACATGGTGAAGCATAGTATTGAAGAACTGATGGAGTATTCTTGAGGCAGCTGGCTGACATACCCCCATGTGACCCCATTTGATTGTTGAAAGGTCCTCGTAGCTTATATACATAAAACCACACATAGCTTTGTATCCACTGGGATAGGTACTCCATAACTCCAACAGGACTGCAGACAAGGCCAAATGCATGTCTATGATATGCCGCATGCTGTCCTTGTCCACACAGTGCTGTTCCACTATGTTGGTGTTATGGAGTGCATGAACTGTTAAGCTCAGTCGGATGACCTATTGCCTCGTGCCTCCAGGGTGGTGACATCATACACCACTGGCTACATCATTTGCAATAAGACCCTCTTGCAGATGTCCATTTACAATAGCTGCTGTAACCCCTAATATTGCTCACTACTTTACCTTAGCCAAACGCAAGCATTTACCTGTGCATAAATGTAAAGAAGGTGTAGTGTCTCTGCATGGCATTTAAAGGTTTCTGGATTTTTCTGACATATTTTCTAGCTGAATTAGTATATGTGGCACTTTATTATACAGTCATTAGCACATAACATGGCTGGCCATGTTATTTGGGCTGTCTGCATTATGTATCTGGATATTTCTGAATCACACACACACCCTGCACATGGCCGTTCATCATACAGATTTCATTACCACAATGTCCAAAGTTTGTTGAATTCATCCCTATGTCTAAATTTTGCTTTCAGTCTAGTATAGTAACTATACGGTAACACCTGACTACCATCCACTGCATTTCTGAATTTGTATATGTAAAGCTGTGTATTTTCTTGGGTCAAAATTATTTTGTCAGGAGTTTTCAATATAACTCTCAACCTCTTAGAGCAAGAAATTTGGACAAAGCCATAAATAAAAGTGGAGCAAAGGCCCAAAAATAGGGACAATTTTTAAATATTGCTCTTACAAACTTAGAAAGTTGATAGAATAACAGGTCTTGCATTAACATGAATTCAAATGTCTGTCATTATTTTCAAACTTCAGTCTTTAATGATTTACCACTATTTTGCCAGAAAACCAAAACATTGTGAAAAATGGACCAAAAATATGAGGCCAAAAACCTGGACATTCTGTGAAATTCTGTACATTTGAGCGGTATGCTTTCCAAGATGGCTGCACAGTGACTGACAGTTTAACTTCTGCTTTTCCAGTGTGAAAAAAAGAAGCTGAAAGACAAGGGCCAGAAACTCTGTCACCTTTTAACAAATTCAGTTACTGGCTTGTAAGTACACTGCCTGGATGCCAGCAAAGAAGAAACTAAGAGAGCCTGAAATTAAATCAACTAGAAAAGGTGAAGAGAAAACATTGACTGGGAAGAATCCTGCACGTGTTCAGTAAAAAGCCGTTCAAGCTCCATCTTTGGATTAAGACATGGCTTCCAGAAATCTAAAGGAAAAAACAAGCTTTGAACAGATATTCAGATGAGCTGATAAAACTGCAAAAAGCAGTGATTGAATTGAAGAAAAGGCTGGCTGAGTGTGACACTGTTCAAGAAGAGATGTTTAAAAAAAATGTAGCATTAGGGGGACAGAGTATGCAAACATTATATGCCACTAAGTTATAATATTGGAGTAGAATTTTCATTGTTTGGTATTATAATACTTAGACTGTTTCTTTTTAGTATAAGCTTGACAACTTTAATTTTTTTTTATTATTTGTTTCATTATGTATTGTGCAGGAACTTATTTATTGGTCGCTGATTGTCATGTGATCTTTTAATACCTGTATAAGTGGCTGGTTTGTCTTCTATGACAGTTCTGATGAAGTCTGTTACACTTATTTTGATGAAAGCACTTAACTAGATCATTAAAGTCACAAGTTTTTTTTTTTAATGAAGGATTGGTTTCTTCTTATTATTGGTGGATTTTGGAGTCAGACTGGGTGGATATCTTACATTTTATTGATCATTTTGCAAGATTGCTCTCCTTTTATTTACTGTACCTCCAGAGAAACTGAAAGTAACAGACTGTACTAATTTTAAGAAAGCACAAATAAGCAACTGGACTGGTATTCTAAAGCAGGAACTGTTAATTGAAAGAGCGCACCATGTGTATGCTCCAAATCTGACCATGAGAAAGCAGCCAAGACCTGTATTAGTACAGATGCTAATGTACCAGCAGAAAGAGTTTATCATAATAAACTGTGGCAAAAGGGTAAAGTATTAAAAGTTGGAGACAGTAGAGTACTTGTGAAAAATAACTATTCACTGTACATCAGGCAGAAAAGAAACAAATGTATTCCAGCAATCGAGAATGTCAAGAGACAGCTAGGAGATTTGAGCTGCTATATGCAGCTGTCTTCAGAACAATTTTTTCCTGGAGGTTTAAAGTCATTTTGTGATGCAGAACAGGCTAAGGAGGAGACTCTGCTTTTCATTCTTCTGATAAAAAACACACAGAGATTATCATTGAAACCTTTTCCACTTTTCTGAAGGAAAATGCTTGGGAGAGACAGAGGTAAGCACAGGAATTGACTAGAAGAATAAGGATTACCTTAGAATTGAACTGGAATCTGGAGATTGAGATGCAGATGAACATGAAGAAGACCAGCAACATGGAAATTAGGGAATAAATGTGAGACTGCAAAGCATAAAACATATTTGTGGAATATGGCTGTATAAGAAAAAGTGGAAAGAGTGGACTTTTGTAGACTTTGTTAAACTTGTGGGGAACTGAAAGGCGTTTGCCTCACTTCATGTTATTAATGTTTGGAAGGACACTGAGGGGTGGGGAAGAGGAAGAAAAAATATAACTATAAGTAAAACAATTTCAGTTTGTAACAGCATTTTCTATGAAACTTTTCAAAATATAAATTGCATGTTTTATAGAAAAGCATTTTTAATTATTGTATGTGATAAAGATATTAAACAGATGCTTTTTCTCTTTTTTCTTTCTCTCTTTCTTCTTTTTTAGCATTATGAAATGTAGGCATTGCAATGCGAAAAGACAAAAAAGGCTGGACAAAAGCATGTTTAAGTTAAAAGGCTGTAATCTTATTGCTGAGGTTGGGGATGGGGACAAAAGTACATAGATGTACATACATACATACATAGATGTACATACATACATATATATATGTGGCTCACAGTTAGAACCCACAGTGTGAAAGTAGCTGACTCCAAGTCAGACTGCCAACTAGTCATGAGTTGAGTCCTAGTAGGTTTGGTCCTCTGTTTGGTATCTACTTCTCTGAAGTCCAGGCCAACACGAAGGGACTCTGGCTGATAAAGTTCACAGATGATTGAAAGTTGGGAGCTATTATTAACTCCCCAAGTGATTTTGACATCCTACAAAATGGCCTCACTGAGACCAATGACTGGTGTCAGAACCATGGCCTTAAGCTTAATGCCAAAAAAAGTGTCATCATCCCCTTTGGGAAAAACCCGGTTCACATAAATTACCACATTGATGGTAGTCCACTGAACACAGAAGGCATTATAAGAGATCTAGGAACACAGGTTGATACCAACCTCTATTTTGATCACCACATTGCCACTGTGGTCAGAAAATACTTCTATGTGGCATATCTCATTACTAAGGGTTTTGCATCCAGGAAGAAAGAGGTCATTGTCTCTACTCTTCCCTCATTAGGCCAATCATGGAGTACAATGCCCTATTTGGCATGAGCCTCACTAGACACCTGCAACAACTGGAGAGGCTGCAAAAGTACCTCACAAAGAGGATCCTAGGCCTTAAACACTTGTCCTATATGGACAGACCCAAAAACTCCAACTATTCTCTGTCTCTCTGCTTGACTTACAAAGTCATGTCTGACCTAGCTCTGTTAGAAATGCTACATCTAAAGAAATCCCAAGCCCTCCAGGCCACACACTCCAGAGAACTCAACCTCATTACCACAGTCAGCAGAATGTACTGGAGGGACAGGTTAATAACCCAGAGACTTCCCGTGCTATGGAATAGACTTCCCATACATGTCAAGCAGAGAACCTCACTGACCCTCTTCAAGAGAAATCTTGATGAGTGGATGGGAAATAGAAAATTCCCCCCCGGGGAAAACTCCAGTGGCTCTACTCGACAGAGGCACTGAGAAGTATGGTCAGGTGGCACAGTGCCAGGGTAATCCTATGGCTAGACTTGTAAAGGCATCGGGACCATCAGCCTAGTACATACCTATGAGCCTATGAACCTATAAGAGGGGAAAATATAATCATTGCAGATTTGTGACAGCAAGGGGCTACTGGAATGGGATGAGGATTATGCTGCCATGTATTTATATTCCACCTAAAGCTGCTATTATGGAAATAAAAAATGAGAAATAATCAGCTTTCAGTCGGGAATATTACTTATAGGTGGGGACTGGAATTTGATTTGCAATAATAAGGATGTGTCTGGGGGAATGAAAAATATAACAAAACAATGTAGATTTCTGAATAAATTTATGAAGATATTTAGTATAGAAGATGTGCATTCAATAGTAGGAACTTGGATAGAATTTACACATTATTCACCAAGGTACAATAACTGGGATAGAGTAGACAGGAGCCTATAACGAGCCTATAACAAGGTTCATAGGTTCATAGGTAAGTACTAGGCTATTATTGGCCCTAGGGCCTATATAAGCCTAGCCAAAAGAGGTTCCCTGGCTTTCGCCACCCAAGAAAAATATTTTCCTGTGCTCCTGTCTAGCAGAGCCACAGAAGTGATCCCCAGGATGAATTTCCTGTTTCCCATCCAATTGTCAAGATTTCTCTTAAAGAGGGCTAACGAGGAGCTTTGCTTGACATGAATGGGTAGTCTGTTCCAGAGCATGGGAAGTCTCTGGGACAGGAATCTATCCCTCCAGCATGTTCTGTTTATTGTAGTGACAAGGTTTAGGTCCCTGGAGCATGTGGCCTGGAGAGATTGGGATTTCTTTAAGTGCAGCATGTCCATCAGATCTGGGTTAGACATGGCTTTGTATGCCAGGCAGAGGAGTAGAGCTGGAGTTTTTTGAGGTCTGTGTATGGCATCTGTTTTAGGCTGGTAATCCTCTTAGTGATGTATTTCTGTGGCCTTTCTAGTTATTGTAGAGGTCTTGTGAGGTACAAGCCAAATGGGGCGCTGTACTCTATAATGGGTCTGATGAGGGATGAGTAGAGAGGAATGATGACCTCTCTTTTTCTGTAGGAGAACCCCTTTGTGATGAGGTGTGCCATGTAGAAGGATTTCCTGACTACTGTGGCAATGTGATTATCAAAGGAGAGACTACTGTCCACCTGTGTCCCAAGGTCTCTTATCACTTTTTCAGTGTTTAGTAGGCTATCGCCTATGTGGCAGTTCATGGGTACTTTGTTTTTCCCTAAAGGGGATAGCAATGCACTTCTTTGCATTGAGCTTTAGACCATGACTTTGACACCAAGCATCTCAGTGAGGCCTCTTTGTATAATGTCCACATCCTTAGGAGAATCTATTATGGCTCCTAGTTTGCAATCGTCTCCGAACTTCATTAGCCAGAGACCAGCTGTATTAGCCTGGCCTTCAGAGAAGTAGATACCGAACAGGAGAGGACCCAGGACCAAACCCTGTGGTACTTAGAACCCACACAGTGAAAGTAGCCGACTCCAAATCCGACTTCAGACCAGTGACAAGCTGTCAGTGAGTCAGTTGACCACCCATTTTGTGACATAGGGATTTAGGCCCAGTCCAGTGATTTTATCTAATACCAGAGTGGGGGATGGTGTCAAAAGCCTTGGCAAATTCAAGATAAGTTGTGTGAACCACCTTACCCTCGTCTATGGCTGTGGTAACTGCTTCAAAGAAGTCAATCAGGTTTAAGAGGCATGATCTACCTTTTGCAAACCCAAACCCAGTGGGGTCCAGAGTTTGGTGGTTACCTATGTCTTTGTTTATAAGCTCCAGGATGATGTGTTCCACGGCCTTGCAGACCAGGCTCATCAGGCTAATGGGGTGGTAGTTCCCGGGGACAGTGGTGGCACCCCCATTGTGGAGTGTAATAACCGTCGCTGTGCTCCACTCCATAGGCACAAAGCCTGAAATGAGACTATAACTGAACATGGTCAAGGGAAAATAACCTTATACCTTAAAGAGATATTGGAGATATTTCAGAAATTTTATAAAAATGTATATAAAGCAGGGAAGTGGGGAAATCAAGAAAAAAACATAAATGGAAATACTTATGGAAAAACCTAAACATGCCAAGCTTAGAGGTGGATAGGTTCAGCAATTAACAGTTAAGACAGGAGGAGATGAGAAAAAAATGGTGATGTATAACCTATCTGCAGGAAAGTGTAGATGGTATTCTGGTCAAAGTTTGGAAGCTATGAGGGAATAAAGTGATAAAGATCAGAAAGGTTCTGTTTAACAGTATTTTAAAAGGAGTGAAGCACCAACATACTGGAAGAAAGCTGTGGTAGCTTTAATACCTAAAGAGGATAAAGATCCATCAGACCCAGCTTCATATAGGCCCATTTCAAATTTAAATCATAATTATAAAGTGCTTATGACTACACTACCTAAAAGAATGGCAAATGTTTTACAAAAACTGATAGATGTGGATCAATGTTATTTTGTGGAGGAGAGGCAAATATTTGACAAAATTAACAGAACAATGATGATCCAGGGGGAAGCAGAATAGAAGAAAATACTGCTGCTGTTAGTGGGTCTTGATGCAGAGAAAGGATTTGACAGTGTACGCTGGGATTTTTATGAGTAGGGCAATAAAATAAATTTCATTTTTTGATACAATAATAAGGTTAGTTAGGAAGATATATGAAGGATCGGTGGCAAAAATCAAAGTGGGAGAGTTCCTGTCTGATAAGTTGTGTCTGAAGAGAGGAACCAGGCATGGGTATCCTCTTTCACATTTGTTATTTGCATTATATTTAGAACCATTGGCAAAGAAAATAAAGGACTAAGAAATTCAAGGATATTCAAGGATATAATTGATATGGTATTTAAGAAAAGATGGCTTTATTTGCAGATTATATGATTTTGTACTTGAGAGAACCAGAAAAGAACATCTTGGTGTTGTGGAACATTCTGAAACAGCTCTGGGCTTTTGAAAATTAATGAAGATAAAACAAAGGCAATAGCTGTAAACTAGGTACCCACACATGAATTGGTTGAGCAATTCCCATATTTATGGCACAAGATAAAATGAAGTGTTTAGGAGTATGGGTTAAATAGGATTCTGATATGGCAGGTAATGATAGGTGAGAAGAAACTAAACAAAAGATAATACAAAAACTGAGAAATTGGAAGCTCTTGCCTATGAATATGAATAGCAAGATACGATCAATAAAAATGTTTTTAGTCCCTTTAATTTTATATACAGGTCAAACATATTTTTATCGACCAGAGTAGTAGTTGTGGATAGCAATTAATAAAGAGTTGAAGGATTTTATTTGGGAGGGGAAGAAGGCAAGAGTCAAGTGGGATAATTTGATCCTCACAGTAGAACAAGGAGATTTAGGATTACCTGATTTGAAGGGATAGTTTAGAGCTGCGCAAGTTAAGGCTGTTATACATAACACAAGCAGAATGCAATTCAGAGTGGAAAGAGATGATGAAGCAGAAGGTTGATTCAAGAAACTAGGAAAGAATGGGATTTTGGATGCAGATCATTAAGGGAAATAACAACAGTCACACAGAATATTATATTCATAAAGCAGCGGTAAGTATACTAAGAACTAAGCCAACACTGGAATAAAGAAAGGAGATTCTTCTGATAGGGATGACTGCAATTAAGGGTACAGAGAATAGGCAAGAAGGGGCTGGAATTTACTAGAGAAAACTTTCAAATAAACCAAGATATTGGGAACAAATAACATGAGAGGGGAACGTAATAGAATGGAAAAGGACCATGAAGACATGTAGACTGCAGGCTAGAGACTGCCTTCCCTACCAGGGAGTGATATCAGGTAAAGAGAAAGGGATAGGGGATCCTATGTGAAAGACCTGCACTGGTAGAGTTATTAGTTGAATCTAAACAGAAACTACTGTTAAAAAGGGATAATTAATAGTGCATATAAAATATGCATGATAGTTGTAGGAATCAATCAGTGGAGTTCAGAAAAAATTGGGAAGAGATTAGATAAGCAATTCACAAAGAAACTATGGGTGGATATATGTAAGGCTCCCAAATATGCAACAGAATCTAGAAGCTTTAGGATTTCTGCCAGGAAGTGGTTGCATAGGTACTGTTATACCCCAAGCAGACTCCAAAGAATTTTTCTTCAAATAGATGACACATGTTGTAGGGGAAGTGGATAAGAAAGACGCACCTGGGAGCATATGTTCTCAGAGTGGCAGACTTTAAAAATTCCCTACAGAGTACTCTGTCAGGAACAGTGTGCGTGTGTAAATGAGTGTAATTAAGTAAATTCTTTTTTTGAGCTGGGATATAGAATCTGAGCTGCCTAGACATATAAGGTTTTGTTAAGTTTAATTCTGGTGGCTGCCAAAAAAACGATTACTAGAAAATTGTAATCAATGTCTAAACCAACCATATTTGAAGTACTGAATATTGTAATGAAAAAAAAAGAAGAGGAAGTGGGATCTTTAGAAAAAGGTAGGAGTAAATATATACAAAAAAATGGAACTTGTGGAAACAATATATGCAGAGGGTCTAGAAGGAAAAATATTACAAAAGAATGTACTGCCTCTCCTCGCTCCACTGCCACGGCCCTCTACGTCTCTCTCTCTCTCTCTGACCCCTCTCTCTCCATGTGCCCCAGCGGAGGCCAACGGGACTGAGCCCGTGACTCCTGGGAAGAGGGGGGGAGAGGCAGAGGGAGTGAGAGGAGGGGTGGCGTCCATCCCCCTTCACCTCCTGGCAGTGGGAGGGAGGGGATCCCATCCACACGGCAGGAGGCACGAGTGCTCCTCCACCACCCAGAGGGGATGGCTATTTAGGGGGTGCCTGGCCCAGCAGTGCAGTCCACTGTACACTCCAGAGATGACCAGCTTCCCATGTGAGAGAGGGAGGGAGAGGGTGCCTCCCCTCCAGCCACGCAGGGCCACTCCCAGGGGTCGCACACCGGTGTCGATGGTGGTTGCGGGTACCTGTGGTGGATGCCCCGCTGAGGTTTAAGTGAAGATAAGAGTTGAACAATTTATATAATGTTGGTTTGATTATACTCTATAGAATATTTGTGGTGTATAATGTTTGTAAACACAAACTTGTTAATATGGCTTGATTATGTTTACATAAATGGAAGTTTGCCTGTGTCACAAGTGAAAATTCAATAAAGGTTTTTTTTTTTTATATTTTGCCAGCTTCTTTTATATTGCAATGTATGTATCTGTACTATATGACATTGTATCAAATGCCATTAATAATAATAACATGTTTTCTCTTGTTTCATTTGTATTGCTTACTGCGGTCATTTAATAGGTAAAGCAAGCCAGCCAAACTCTACATATTTACATTGCCTCTATCTGTCAGTGTCAAACTCAGATATAATCTGAGTCTGAAATTATCAATAGTGATATAGTAAACCTCCAGACACTGGACCCAACCCAGTTTGGTCTCATTAAGGGCAGATCATGCCCACTCAACCTGGTGAACTTCTTTGAGAAGGTCACCAAAGCAATGAATGAGGGCAAAATTGTTCACACTGCCTACCTTGACCTGGCCAAGGCATTTGACATAATACCCCACTTGGGTATTGTGGACAAACTCAAAAGGTTAGGTACAAACTTATGTGTTACCCAGTGGATTGCCAACTGGCTCACAGACAGGACTCAGGAAGTTAGAAGTGGGGAGTCCACCTCTACAAAGAGGCTAGTCACAAGTGGAGTTCGTCAGGGATCAGTCCTTGGACTGCTCTTTTTTGACATTTACTTCTCTGAAGTCAAGACCTATGTCAGTGGTCTCTGGCTGACTAAATTTGCAGATGATTGTAAATTAGGAGCTGTCATTGAATCCCACATATACGCAGATGTTCTCCAGGAGGCAGGAGCAGCCTTAGGTCTACTGGCACCCTAGGCAAAATGGCTCCACGGCACCCCCCACCACACTACACGGTGCCCCCATCCTGGTCTACCTACACCAAATAAATACTGGAAAAGTGCCCCTGCTAGAGCGGAGCCCTAGGCAGCCACCTAGTTGGGCCAGCTTTGGGGGCTGACACAGACAAACACCTGGTGTCAGAGCCATGGACTAAAACTAAATGCTAAGAAATGCATAATAGTATTCTTCAGGAAGTCATCCACCCCTGGTAACTATCATATTGACAATACACCCCTTAGAGATGAGCCAGTAGTCAGGGACTTAGGGACACACACAGATAGTAAACTAGCCTTTGACCACCATGTGTCTACAGTAGTGAGGAAATCCTTCTGTGTTTCACAACTTATAAACAATGGTATGGCATCTAAGTCCAAGGAAGTCATTGTTCCACTGTATTCGGCATTCATCAGACCTATCATTGAGTACAATGTTCCCTTTGATATGTACCTAACCAGGCATATCCAACAATTGGAACGTCCACAGAGGTTCCTTCACTAAAAGAATGCAGGGCTTAAATAAAATATCCTATGCAGACCACCTCAAGGCTCTATCACTGTATTCTGTCTCCTACAGGCTTTTGAGGGATGATCTATGTCTGACATACAGGGCATTGTCAGACCCCACTCTGATAGACCTCCTGCATATTCGCAAAACAAACAGCACCAGAATTACCCATTCTAAAGACTTAAACTTTGCCTGTAATATAAATAGGACCTGCTGGACAGACAGGTATGTATCCCAGAGATTACCCCATCTCTGGAAGAGGCTTCCCATCCATGTGAAGAAGAGTTCCTGCCTAACCCAATTCAAGTCCAACCTGGACAGTTGGATGGGGAACAGGAAATTCATCCCTGGTTTGACACCTGTGTCTCTAATGGACATAGGCAGCCTGTACATGGTTAATCTCCCAGGCCCTAGCTTGTAAATGTTTCAGCTCCCAAGCCCCTGCTTAAACTTATCAAGGGTATCAGAACTTGTCAGATATTTGGGAACCACGACTAGGCTTAAAAAGGCGCTTGTGGTCGCTAGCCTAGTAAACACCTATGAATCTATGCAGTGCCATGCCATGTACTTCTCATTCTGGATGCTGACTTAGCCTAGTCAGGCTTCCTTATCAGCTTAAAACATTTACATCACTTGTAGGAATGTAATGTTTATTCTTTTTTTATAAGCAACAACGTTTTATTGTGTTTAACATTTCAAACATTCATATACTATGTAATCCCCATGTGGTGTGCATATCTGTGTTCTGCTGATGGTCGGTGATGTTGTCTTAATCCAATCATTATGTAAAACAAAAATCATAAATATGGGACAAAGCGAAGCAGGATAAAACGTGTATAAATTTATTCAAGGGTGTCCAGACATAAAAGTAAGCGCTTTCGCTTGATAAGCTTCATCAGACAATAATTATTGTCTGATGAAGCTTATCAAGCGAAAGCGCTTACTTTTATGTCTGGACACCCTTGAATAAATTTTATTCGACTTACACTGGAATTTTGGGATTATTTGGATCTACCTTCACTTCAATTGTGACTATACACGTTTTATCCTGCTTTGCTTTGTCCCATATTTACGATTTTTGTTTTACATACTGTTTTTCGTTGGGACAAAGCATTTACCAGATTCCTTGGCAGTCTCCTGCTTTGTTATATTAATCCAATCATTACTGATTTTTACATATCATCTCACTACCAGATCCCATGTGGAAAAATGGCAAAAAGGGGTTGTGGATGGATGGATGGATGGATGGATGGATGGATGGATGGATGGATGGATCTCAACCCAAAATCAGCAGTTACAGTGTCCTTATTTCTAAACCCCACCATTCTTCCCTCCCTTATCCCCAAATTCTTCAGGTGCATAACATCATTTATCAATGTATAAAGGAACTTGTGAATATCTTCTTCTTCTTCTTCTTTCGGCTTTTTCCTGGTTAGGGGTCGCCACAGCGGATCACTGTCCACTCATGATTGGCAGTGGAGTTTTACGGTGTCGAGTTGCCAGCCTGGCACCCAACCTTCCACAGAAGGCACACACACTCACACCTAGGGCCAATTTAGAGTGTCCAATCCACCTACACCATGTCTTTGGGATGTGGGAGGAAACCGGAGCACCCGGAGGAAACCCACACGACCACAGGGAGGACATGCAGACTCCACATAGAAGGCACCCCAGTCGAGGATCGAACCAGAGAACCTCTTGCTGTAAGGCGGCAACGCTAACCGCTGCACCACTGCGGCTGCCCAAAGGAACTTGTGAATATAATAAGCTGAAAAAAAGTAAGAAAAACTCTCTCCCCTTATCCCGTAAGCATTGGCTTTCTGTTCCCCTTTATATCACTGATCTCTATCTTTTGCCTACCCACTTTGACGAACACTTCCTCTTGTAGACTCATTTATACTTTCCCAGTTTTGTCATTTCTTTTTATACCACTTCCCTCCCTTTTCTCTGTCAGACCTTCTCTCCTCCACTGCTATTAGACTCAACATTTGCTCTACTTCTGCCCCTGGTGGAGGGGCATGCTTTTTTCATCTTTTTATTATTGCCTTCTTCTCTACAGTCATCAGTAATTCCACTACCTGTCTTCCCTGTGATCTCACTTGTATATGCCATTAATAAGAGCTTTCTTTCCAGTCCTTCCTATTTCTGGAAGACGACTTTCCATTATTCATTGTACTTACCTTATAAATTCCTCTAACTCCTTATAGATCCAAAATATGTGTGTCAATGTCCTTCTTCCCCCCCTTGCACCTTCAACACATTGGGAACATCCTAGACAGCATGGAGGCATTTCTAGGCAAATATTTTAAATTTACATGCTTTTGAGACACCCGTTGGAGTTAATATATATATAAGTATAGTATAGTATAATATATAATATAATATTATAATAATATAATATAATAATATAATAATATATATAATATATAATATATATCTAACTATAGTATCTGATGCCCAATTAATACTCAACCCAAACAAAACTAAACTACTCATCTTCCAACCTAGCAAACATACTCAAAATAACTCTCACTTTAACATCACAGCAAAAGACAACACCACTGTATACCCAACTGAACACACCAAATTACTAGGAGTGGAAATAGACAATAAACTAAAATTTGACATTCACATATCCATGACCATAAAAAAGTCCACAAAAAACTAGGAGCGTTATACAGAAATAAGCAACTTCTCACCAAAGCAGCAAAGATTTCAATAGCAAATTCCCACCTTATCTCCACCCTACTTTATGCCTGTCCAATATATACCAACCTAAGGCAATGTGATCTAAACAAGCTAGAGACCTGCTACAACAAAATCGCCAAATTCACCACAGGGGCATCCTACCGTAGTCACCACTGTCTCTCACTTGCTGAACTGGGCTGGCTTGAACTCCGTCACCTCCTTCAATGGTATCAACTCTCACTTGCCCACAAACTAGTAAACCATCCACTAAATGTCCCATCCCTCCAGAATCTACTCCAACCCTATCGCACCACCAGACCACTAAGATCCAGCAACAAAAATCACTTGCAGATCACTAAAGCCAATAACTCTGCTGGTGAAGCACTATTCTCTTGCACCAGAGCCAAATTATGGAACTCCCTCCCACCCACAATTACCTCCATACCATCATGCACCCACTTCAAAACTTTACTAAAATCGCACCTAAAAACATGCTGGCTATGCCCTTGCAACTCCCACTCTAATATCACCCACCCCAACCAACCACTACCTTTCTTTCCACTCCACTAACTACCTTGATTATAGCAAGCTCAGATGCTCATAAGCCTAATACTTATTATACAGCAGGAACCTCTTATTGTAACATTTGTTAATGTCTGTTATGTACTTCATAGATAAAGATTCTAGTTGTCTACTGATGTACTATGTTCTTCATCTGTAAA
Source organism: Protopterus annectens (assembly GCF_019279795.1). Lineage (NCBI taxonomy): Eukaryota > Metazoa > Chordata > Ceratodontiformes > Protopteridae > Protopterus > Protopterus annectens. Next base: position 178,852,650 of record NC_056746.1, read on the forward strand.
TATGTTGTAAGTTATTGCTATGTTATATTGTTAATCGCTATGTAATCCAATGTAACTACTGTCTGTTTATTTTAACCGTGGAGCTTTTCTCCCCGGGCCTCCGCTGAAAATGGACCTACGTCCAGTCGGACACTCCCGGTCAACAAATATAAATAAAATAAATAAATAAATAAAATAAGTAAGGAATGTGGGGATGACATTCACCTACAAAAGCATTTTTTACTGATGTGGGGGTGAAGTCCACCTGCAAAAACATTTTTACTGTATATTTGTTATGTAGTATGTTATCTTTTTTTTTTAGTTAGTGGGGTGTGGGTGGGGTGAAGTCCCCCACATAGTTTAGGTAAATATTGTTTTCTGCAAAAAGTTATTCATTGCAGTTATAAATATCCATGTGTATGGTTTAAATGTATAAAGTATGTGGGGAGCTTCACCCCCCCCCCCCAGCTACATATACTAACTACAGGATCGCACTACAGTGGGGAAAAGGGCATATACCTTTTACTTTAATGTGTCAGTGTTATGAGTTTCAGTCAAATGAGTTTTCAGTCTTTTGAACTTTCAGTGTTTTGGTCTCAGTCAAATGAATTTCAGTCAAATGAAATTTAGGTCATATGAAGTAGACCTACATATATATATATATATATATATATATATATAAGCGATATGCTGTAGAGAGGAGAGGGATGAAGGTCAGCAGGGGTAAGACAGAATATATGTGTGTGTGAATGAGAGAGAGGACAGAGGAATGGTGAGGATGCTGGGAGATGGCAAATGTGGCTGTGTTTAAATACTAGGGATCAACAATTCAGAGTAATGGTGAGTGTGGAAGAGAGGTGAAGAAGAAATTACAGGCAGGGTGGAATGGGTGGAGAAGCATGTCAGGAGTGATTTCTGACAGATGGGTACCAGTAAGAGTGAAAGGGAAGGTGTACAAGATGGTAGTGAGACCAGCTATGTTATATGGGTTGGAGATGGTGACACTGATGAAAAAACTGGAGCCAGAGCTGGAGGTGGCAGAGTTAAAGATGGTAAGATTTGCATTGGGTGTGATGAGGATGGACAGGATTAGGAATCAGTATATTAGAGGGTCAGCTCAGTTTGGATGGTTTGGAGAAAAAGCCAGAGAGGTGAGATTGTATTGGTTTGGACATGTGCTGAGGAGGGATGCTGGGTATATTGGGAGAAGGATGCTAAGGGTGGAGCGGCCAGGTAAAAGGAAAAGAGGAAGGCCTGAGATAAGGTTTATGGATGTGGTGAGAGAGGACATGCAGGTGGTTGGTGTGACAGAGCAAGATGCAGAGAACAGGAAGAAGTGGAAACAAATGATCTCCTGTGACAACCCCTAACAGGAGCAGCTGAAAATAAGGAAGAAGATATATATAAATATATACATATATATGGATTGTAGACAAGCTATCAAATAAAAAAAAATAATTTACACTTCGTCTTTCCACACACAAGTTATCAAAATGTAGTTACTGAAAAATTATACAAATCTAACTTTTAACTATTTGTTTCAGGGAGACAAGCCCTCCTGTGCCCCCCACCTGGGAGGACCGCATCCCCCATACCCCTGCTAATTTAAACATACCAACCTCAAGATCACACAATGCTGGGGAAAAGTGAAAACACCTTCCCTGGCATGTCCAATCTCCCCACTGTCTGTACTCCACTAAGGCAATCCACTTCAGTATACATGTTATTAGATCACTTGGATTCAAATAACTGTACCTGGAGGCGTGGTTTCAGCCCAGAAATTAATAGTTTATTGGCCATTTTTGGCTAATTTCTATCTCTTTCATTTCCCTGCTATAAAACCCACATTTGCAGGTTTTTTTCACTTGTATACAGCTCAGCAAGCTCCTGCCTGGTGCCCTTCAGAGTTCTACAGCAGCAGAGAGACAAAAGAGAGACTTTGGAGTGATTAAGTATAATTTTTCTGCATTTTCTTGCTGCCTTTAGCTAATTCTGCCAAAAAATGCCGATTTTTTAGAGTTTCTGTGATTTAAAAAGCTTGTTTAAGCTACATATTGTACTTATTTTACTGCCTGCACTTTAACAAAGTCATTTTTGTGTTTAAATTACCTGTTTAATTGTTGTAGGCTACACACTCAAGTGTGATAGCCATTTCTGTGCATTTAAAGTGTTTTTTGATTGTATCTGCTTTATGTTCTGTAAAAAACAAAAAAAAAAAAAAAAAAACAAAATACTTGTTTTCCTGCCTTTCTAAGCTAGTATAGTCCAGTTTTCATGTTAGTGCTGAATTCAGGGCTCTGTTACAAGTTTCTGTGTTTGCCTATACCTTACTTCGATAGAAGGAAGTTTCTCTGTTCACCTGTGAGAGCTTTGAGCAGCCTATCTGTCCCTGGAGGAGTGGTTTCAGCCCAGAAATTAGTAGTTTATTAGCCATTTTGGGCTCATTTCTCTCTTTCATTTCTCTGCTATAAAATCTGCATTTGCGCACCGGGCAGCACCAGTTAGCTAGGGTATAAGTATTCCCGGCTCCACAAAGTGTACTCTTCAATTTTTCCCGTGGAACCAGACAAACTTTCAACTTAAGCACTCAAACCATTCACTTCTCAGCTCAGCACTTGCTCAAAACTCATAGCAAGCAGTAATAAACCTTAGCACTAGTCCCCCCTATACGACCTTACCAGCCAATCAGTAAAACAGTTCATTGTACATATTCAGGCATATCCAAAGGGCAGTTTCAGGTGTACTCTCCGGTCCAGCTGGTGAATCTGGGCATTTTGAGGCATTGTTACAACTGCCTCATGTACACTGACAACCCGCTCCTCCTACCACCAAACACTAATACATGCGAGAGATGCAATTATACAGCCAAACTGGAGGCTAAGCTCTCTCAACCCAAGACAGGACCAGACAGTCAAGAGGAGAAGGGAATTACTTGCATCACACCACCAGTCTCACATAGACATATGAAACCAGCACCGGCAAAAAACACGTATAAATACAAGAAAACATACTCGGAGGCTCTAAATAAAAATCAGCAAAAGCAACAGAGACCTCCAAAGCAGACATCCAAGCAACCTCCACCCCAACACAAACCATGAAACACATACTTCACAAAACCAATGTGCCACACAATCACATCCCTTAAAGCAAAATAACATACCCAACACACTAGTAATAGGTGACTCTATAGTCAGGCACACTGATGTCCCACTCACTAGGCTGAACAAGGAGAAGGTTACTGTTAGCTGCCTGTCAGGTACCAGGATCTGCCACATAACACAAGCACTCAGTTCACTCCAGAACAAGTACAAATATGACTCTGTCATTGTCCATGTTGGTGTGAATGACCTGAGCCGTACCTCCCTGGACTGCATGAAAAGAGACATGGAGGAGCACTCTGATCACGTAGCCCAGGCCAGTATGACCCTGACCCTGAGTAGCATCCTGCCCTCACCAAGAATTATACCATGGTATAAAGAAAAAATTATCAATTTCAACAATTGGCTAGGCTTTTGGTGTCATTCAAAGGGGATCCAGTCTTTTTTTTCAATAGACAAGCATTTTATGCACTGCATTTGTGTTGTTGTGTTTGTATTTTCTGTTTTGTCATTTTTCAGGATACAGTAGTACCAAGTACAACATATGATCTGATTAGTCTGGTATTAAGTGGAAGAATTGCTTCTATAATTGTTGATTTCATGCATTTTAGTCCCATGAAACCCACATATCCTCTCATAAATATTATCCATATGTTCACTGAATTGAAAGCTGCCATCAGTCAGTGTTCCCAGGTCTTGTCTGATTTTAAATAATCCCTGCTCAATATAGAAGTGTACAGACCATCTATGAAGTCCTAAAGTCAGTTTTGATACTTTACTTCTCATGAAAGGTTGAGTTTCCTGATATATAATGGAATTTCATCAAGTTATTGCTGCTATATTTTAATGTCCTCCTGTGTCATTGCTATGTTGTTGATTTGTGTGGTCATCAGGTTGCTATGAAAGGACCCTAACCAAAGTTTACAGGTGCTGACAATATCAGAATGCATTGGCATTTGTAGTCCCTTAAATATTGTCAGCCTATATACAATATAAATCATGTGATTCTTCTATGGATAACCACAGTGCAAAACCAAAAGTTAACTTTAAACATTTTTTGGCAGGAAAGTAAGTCCCCTGGCACACTGCACAGAACTTATATATACTAACTATAACTATCACACCAACTTAAAGGGAGAATGCTCCCAAAATAAGTAAACAGACTCACAAAAATCATACTGGCACTAATTTCCTGCAGAAAGCAGCGAGTGATGTTATGTCCTCAACATCTTTTGCTTCGGGCAGCTGATGACTGAGGAATTTAATCTCAACTGAGTGTGGTCTACTGATCTTTATTTTCATTTCCCAGTATCAGGGCATGGGCATTCTGCATGAAGAAGAACACCACTCCAAGAAAGCTTAACATCACACATGAGAAATTTACTTAGCTAAAGGGAGTCATTTAAATAACATCTCATGAACGACTGTTTTACTCATTAAATGCTCTGTGCCTTTGTAAAAAGTAAGCATGGATTTTGACAGAAGAGCTAGATCTTTTCAAGTTTAATAATTATGTACATATTCAATATCAAGTTTTTATTCCTCTCTCTCTTTCTCTTCTATTTTCCAGGAATATGGAGTACCATTTATGGAGACAAGTGCCAAATCAGGACTGAATGTAGAACTGGCATTTATGGCTATAGCAAAGTACGTGTGCCTTCTTTAATTATATAGTGGAAAGTTTTTTTTGTTTGTTTGTTTGTTTTTTGATTATATGAAACGGGTGGAAAAAGTAAGTGTTCATTGTGAGAACAGGACTAGTGGCCAACATACCACCCAAAGTTTTAGCACAAGAATTCTTCTCAAAGCCAAAAATAGTGGGAAGAGAAATGCCAGTCATCAGGAACAATGCCTCTTGACTGTTTAGATTTTTGCAGAATGTCCTGATTTTTTGCCAAACATTTTTTGGTCTGTTCTTCAAAAAAGTTGTATTTTTCTGGCAAATTGTTGCATAAATAGTTACTTAATTTGAGTTTTAGATATCATATCCTCCAGAAAATATATGCTAACACAAAACCTGTTATTCTAGCAAATTTCTAAGTTTATATGGCCAATGTTTAAAAATCTGTCCCTGATTTTGGGCCATTATCTTTCATTATTTTTGGCTTTATCCAGATTGTTTCTGCTTAGAGGTTGAGAAGTATGTCAGTTTCTGGACAGCTGAGAGGTATAGTGACCAAATCCTTGTTTGATAAAAAGTGGTTTTCAGACACTTACCAAAAGTCATCTTCAAAGGGGATTTACTATAATGGAGAATATTTATTTTTTTTTTGCTCCCACAGTGTAGTTAGCGATTATTGTATGATTGTATAAATTGTTGAGTTTCTAGGGACACAAACATCTGTATAAGAGTGTGGTATATATTCCATCCTTTTCAATCTAAAATACAGTTTATGAACTGTTAGTTACATGTCCTAAAATCTTTTTATGTACCTGCACTCCATAGGGATGACTGCAATTAGGGGTACAGAGAATAGGCAAGAGGGGCTGGAATTTACTGGAGGAAGCTGGCAAAGAAAACAGGGTATTGGGAGCAAATAATTAGAGGTAAAGGTAATGGAATGAGAAGGAGCCAAACATTAATTTGGACTGCAGGCTAGAGATTGCCTTCCCAATCAAGGATTGATATCAGAGTATAAGGCAATTGGGAAAGAAATAGGGGATCCTGAGTGAAAGACCAGCGCTAGTAGAGTTTTAAGTAGAATATAGAACAGAAGCTGCTGTTAAAAACATATTATTAGTATGACATATAAAATATTGCATTATAATTGTAGGAATCAGTCAGATGAGGTTAGAGAGGATTGGGAAGCGAGACTGGATGAGCAATTCACAAAGAAACAAGGGGAAGATATATGTATGGCTCTGAAATATGCAACAAAATCTAGAAGATTCAGGATATTTGCTTGGGAGTGTCTGCATTAGTATTTTTATACCCCAAGCAGACTAAAGAATTATTCCACAGAAAGATTGGAAGTGTTGGAGATGTGATGAGGAAGAAAGAGGTAATTGGGAACATTTTTTGGGGAGTGTAATGAGATGGCAGACTTTAAAAATTCCCTGCAGGCTACTCTGTCAGAAATACAGAGTGAGCAATTTCGTCTAACTAAGGAAATTATAACTGGAGCTGTCATAACAGAATTAGAATTGCCTAGACATACTAAGGCCTTGCTGAATTTAATACTGGTGGCTGTCAAAGGAGGAATTACTAGAAAATGAAAAGCAAAGTTTAAACCAACCATACTAGAAGTAGTGAATATATTAACAGAGATAAAAGAACATGAATTGGGATCTTTAGAACAAACTAAGAACAAATTGCATAGAAAAAATGCAGAATAATGTTTTGGAGGAGGAATGAGGTTTAAGGGAAGGCCAGAATTGAATGAGCTATATAATGTTGACTGACAATGACTGTATAGGCGATAATAAGTGATGTGTAATGTTTGCAACTGAAAATATATCATTATGGTTTGTTTTCATTTATATAATTTTATGCTTGCCTGTGTCATAAGTGATAATGCAATAGATATTTCTTATTTAAAAAAAAACATATACCTTGTACACCACAGCTCCCCGTGTGGTTCTTGGTGTTCATTTTCCAGTATCCAGTAAGCCAATGTGATCATGCATTTTCTGCATATGCTGGATTTTCTGGACCTGATATTCTAAAGTTGTTACATAAGAACATGCCCTTTACCTGCTAATTTAAATTACTTAAAGAGAAATCAGTAACAGGGATTGGAATAGTTAGATGCACTGTAGACTGACTTCATGTCAGACAGCAATCTGTTTCATGTACTGACCCATCATAGACACTATCATACATGCTTTTGGTGCCTGGTCACAGCTTAATTCACATTTTCCCATTCAATGCCCAGCTTCCATCAGTGCTCTGTTTCAGTCCAGATTCCTGGTCCCAGTTTCATCATCTTTTCTTTTTATTTTACATCCACCGATACTGTACACCAAGTATTATGGCAGCACATTCCATAATGATTTTTAGCAGCTACCAATGACCTCAAAGAAGGGACATGAATTGTCTTACTCCCAGGCTAGTAAGCTGTGCTTTCTGCCCAATGGGATAGTGAAAGGATGTGTAAGTATTTGTACTATGCCTTTGCACTACCCTTCTGCTTTCAGTCAGGATTGTGCTCCTGATTGCCAATACACTTACCTGTAATAAAATGTTTGTTCAGGATTTAACACTACCACTCTGCTGATGAGGTGTCGTCTACAGCCATGGTTATTAAATGAGTATAGATAGATCTGAAACAAATAATTGCTTTAATTATTATTGTTACAGGCACACAAAACCCTGCTAAATGTGGAACAAGAAGAGCTCTGCTAATGTGCAATGCAGAAATATTGTTCATTAAAGATGTGCTGTTTATCAGCAGTGACTAAAGATGTAAACCTTCGGTATTCACTTCAAAATACATAATTTCCTTTTCAGGCACCTGAGTGAAAACCATATAGTCATATTTCTGTTCACCAGTAATTTCTCAAGCAACATCATTGAATTAAATTGGATTAATATTAATCCATATTAAGTGCTATTCATCATCTCTTTCTGATTACTAGCTGATGCTTCGTTTTATTCTGTCGCGGCTGTAGGAGTTGTAACCTTTCCAAACTGACTGCATGACTTTCAAGGTAGTGCGGTAAATTCTCACTAGTTTAGAATTCCTTCATATAAAGGATGAAGCAAAAAAGCTATTCCAGCAAGTCTTTCTTTTGTAACAACTATATTTAGAAGACGTTTGTATTTAGCAAAACAAGATTGTCATTGTTTATATGCTGGCAAACATAGCATGTGCATACCTTTGGAGAAAGATAAATATGCACACAGTCATATGAACATAAATGTTTGTGTGTTTTTGTACACTTGCATGTGCATCTCTTTCTCCCTTTTGACTTATTTGCCATCATGCTATTTTTTTCCCATTGTATGCACTGTGGCAGTCCACAAGAAAGGCATGTGTATACCATCTGCACGCATTTCTGCATGCTTAACTCAAAGGGAAATGTCACTGTTCTATGGATGACTTTCATATGTGACACAATTTCATTTAGGGTCCACTTTTCCTGTTTGCATCCCAGAAAGCTTAGGTATTCATTACGTCAAGAGTTCAGAACTTCTCCATCATCCCTTTTCTAACACAATATATTACAGAAAGTTGTACAATTATATTCTTCTTAAACCTGTTACAACTTTATGTGCAAGCAGTAGCCACTGTTAAGCATACAGTATCAGTAATGGAGCCTTTAGATCTATGTATTGGGACACTGTCACGTACACACGAATAAGACAGTAGCATGTGCAAGTCGTAAGCTTGCCTATAAATCTGTTTGGAGCTAATCTGTGACATAAACGTGTTTCTGTAAGCTAGTATGAGGTGCCTCGGCTCATATATCAGGTTAGTCCCTCGCTGGGCTGACAGAGTGTCCTGCTGTGTCAATATATCAGTGAGAAATGTTGCAGTTTCTTCACAACAGGGAATAATCTTTCATTAGTGCATTGCCTATGTAGTGACCCTTAGTCTGAGGATGACTGTTGGGAGTCTCTGCTTCTGAAGACACTGTTTGCCTGATGAAATGTAAATTAGAAAGGGCTGCAGGAACACTTATGGCTTCATCTTTAGCTGTAACCTAAACACAGATTGACCTCCATGTGCTACACATAAGCAAGTTTTCATGCGGGTTTTGTTCAACATCTCCACATTCATATTCCTTTATTTGGAACATCAGAAAAAAATGTGAAACAAACAGCCCTCTAAGAAATCATACATGCATGTGATGCTGAATACATCAGTAAGTTTATATTTCACCAAAGCCAAAGTATGTCCTATTTCCTGCAGCATACTCCGTGTAACTGGATTTTGTAGCTTGATTTCTGGGGGAAGGTGTTATATGTACCTGTGTAATAAGCTTAAAAGACAGGAAACCATTCACAATTAGTGCAGTCTGCCAATTCACCCCGGGGATAACTCCAGTGGCTCTACTCAACAGAGGCACTGGGAACTAAGATCGGGTGACACAATGCCAGGGTAATCCTATGGCTAGGCTTGTAAAGGCTCCAGGGCCATTAGCCTAGTACACACCAATGAACCTACTGCGTCTCTCTGATATCAGCAGTAAAGTAAGTCAGGTCTATGACAGCCATACTTTTCAAGGCAAACACAGTAGTTGCACCCAGAGTTAAATACCCTGCATCAGTGTGCATTTTATTGACAAACAGCTGACATGAAGTATGCTTTATACAAGCTTTGCTGATTTTTTTGCAAATACATCTTACATCGTTGTCAGTTCTTTGTCACTGAATAAGAACTTGCTTTTGCAGTCTCTCACAACTTCAGTGTGTGAGTGCTCCACAAAATGGGAACAGTCATATCCCAAGACTTTCAAAACTACTAAAGGAACGTGTGTCAGGAATGAAATGTTGTAAAAAGCAACCTTTTCTATGTCTGGTGAATGAATTACATGTAGATCGCTACCACAATTATTAGACGTATACACTGACTTTATGGATCTTTTGAATTAATCTCATAGATATGATTATACATAGTAACCAGTAACATATTTTATTTATTTTCTAGTATTAAAATCCATCTCAACTATACTTCATTTTGAGAAGCAAACCCTTATTTTGCTTTGCAAAAATAACCTGTTGGAACTTGTCACATACTGCTTAGCCATTCCCTGAGCTTTCTAACTGAATTTGCTTACAGCTGTTCTACATTTTAATTATTGGTTTCATAATCATATTACCAACATTTTGAAAAGTGACTGTCCCTGTGGCATAAAGTTGTAAAGCTCTGACCGTGACCCAGATGACCCAAGTTTTGAAGTGGCTCAGGTACTGAAGGACGAAGGTAGATGAGGATAGGAGTAAATGGCTGATGCCTGGTCACCCATTCCCTGGGGTGGGAAGGGTTAATAGCCTGAATCTTTACTCTACACTGACCTTTCAGAGGAAAAGAAGAAAGGCATTTGCATGCAGCAATAGTCAGGATTTGTGTTTGGTCCCTGCCTTAAATGAGCATATGTAGGAACATTCATGCACTCAGAGCAAAGTATTGCATACACTCATATCTGCAAGCATGCATGTAGCTGCCAAGGAGAGAAGTTAGGGCCATATAAGACAAAATCCATCATGGCTGCCTGAATGATGATCTGCTGTGACTGGTGATCACAGCACAATCAAACGATGAGTCTGGAAGATTGTGATAGGGCTGATGGTTGGCAGGCACTGGGAGAAAAAGATTAAAAAAAAAACTGAAAATCAACCTTCCAAATCTAAGTAACAGGTTTACTAAAAAGTCAAAGGATAGGACTTATAGTTTATAAAATATTTTCTTTTACCTCCCCAATCGTCTGTGACCATCAAGCTCTTAACACCTATTTGACCCATTTCTTTGCACGTCCCAGCTCCTTTGTGGAGATTTCTTTTGCACTGACCTCTCTCTTCCCATCGCTGACCTGAAGTGTATGTCTCCTTAGCATGGTCAGCAGTGACAACTCAGTAACAAGTGCAATTACCCCGACATATGCCAAAGTCCAGCTACAGCTCTACAAGGAGACCAAGTGCCCATCTCATTCCTTGGTAATATGTGTTTACCACATGGCCTCTGCCTGCTATCACCACGGTTGTGAAGTAGGATACTTCCTACAATTACCCCAACATATGCCAAAGTCCAGCTACAGCTCTACAAGGAGACCAAGCGCCCATCTTATTCCTTGGTAATATGTGTTTACCACATGGCATCTGCCTGCTATCACCACGGTTGTGAAATAGGATACTTCCTACAATTACCCCGACATGTGCCAAAGTCCAGCTACAATTACCCCGACATATAGCAAGGTCCAGCTACAGCTCTACAAGGAGACCAAGGGCCCATCTCATTCCTTGATAATATGTGTTTACCACATGGCCTCTGCCTGCTATCACCACAGTTGTGAAGCAGGATACTTCCTACCCTTTAGGATGGTGACCTGATACTTCCTACTCACTCCTTTAGGCACCCAAGTCACCAGTCAAGCCCGAGTTATCTTGGTCATTACTAGGGCTTTGTCCTTTTAGGCCACAGAGCCTGGTACATAATTTAGAAAATCTGTCTCGAGATGCACTAAAAGACCCTGCTGTAGCCTAGATCTTACTGTATTGTGACAGTGCAAGTGTTTTATTAGAACTCACAGATGTCACAGTTATACTTCAACAAAGAATCTCAGCAGGTAAATATAAAATAATCTTTCTTAAGTGTTTACACTTATAATAGCATCTGGCTGTATAACTGTACCTTTGTCTGCTAAATTTCACCTACAGGAAACCTCAGTGGCTTAGTATCTGCAAAAGAGATATTCCTGCTTGACACAGTCATCTCATTTTTGAGTCTGTATTTCCATCTTTCAACTAAATATTATTCAAGTAATAACAGTGAAAACTGCAGACCGACATATGCCTGGCAGTATAAGCATAAACCAGACATTTCAAATGAGGCCAAGTCCTACCACCTAATCAGGATAGTCACAACTATACCCCATTAAGCTGCTCAGTGGATATCACCTTGGTGCAGATGATTTTCACTATTGCCACTTGTACAATTAAAGCTTGTCACATAATTCAAAACTTAATACTCCTGTGTTACTGATCATAGTTTTGTTCTTGAGGTATAACACACATAAATGAATGTTCTTTCATGCTTGAGTCTCAGACTGTTTTCTCAAATGAAAAAATAAACTTGCAGTAATCAGCGAGCCCAAACACAGTGCTGACTTAATGTACAGTATGCTAATTTATAGTCTTACAGTGTTAAGGGAAATTCTTTGGAACTGATTGGTCGTTCCTTGGTTAGATAACTGATGTCATCCTGGAACATATGTTGATGGGCAGTACTGAAAGAAGTTAAGTCCATGTTGCACACACATTCACATGTGCATGCAAGCACACACAAGCACACGCAAACACACAAGCACACATACAATTACACCCACACACAGCACAGCAGTACAGCTTGAACAAATACTTTTATATGACTTATCCCAGTTCTTGCTGAAAACCAATGCTAAATGGCAGCCCTTGAATACTTGGCACTTCAATTTCAATTATGTCTCAAACTAAATGAAAAACAGTGCAGTATAGCATTTGGCAGAAAGGTTGCTTCTGTCTTATGTGTTATAAATGGTATTGTTCTTTAGACAGATACAATTATAAGAGTCCTAGGCACTTATGTGGGTAACTCTCTCTCATTCGGTCATCATGTTTCCACCAGAGTCAAGAAATCCTTCTATCTGGCCCAGCTGATTTCCAAGGGAATGTCTTCAAGATCTAAAGAAGTCATCTTACCAATGTATCCCTTCCTTATCAACCCCCTCACTGAATACAACGCCCTCTTTGGCATGTACAAATCCAAACATATCATTCAGTTGAAAAGGCCACAAAAATTTCTATCCAAAAAAATTAAAGGTCTTAAATTTTTCAACTACCCCAATAGATTAGCACAGGTCTTCTTGTACCCAGTATCCTACAGGTTGCTGTCATGTGACCTATGTCTTGCTTTTTGAGTCACAAAAGACTCAGTCCTATTTTAGCCTCCTATTTTTTTTCAAAACCAACATCTCTGCAAACAACCACACTAAGGACTAAATCTACACCAACAGATAAACAAGACTTGCTGGAGAGAGAGGTTCTTAACTTATCATTTTTCTAGCTTGTGGAATAAGTCACCACTACAAGTCAAACAAAGTATTACTTTAGCTCCCTTTAAGGCTAATCAATGACTGGATGGGTAAACACATACTTACACCAGACATATTATATACAGCCCTGTTTAGTTTGAAAGGTGAGAACTATTAAGTGCCTGAAAAATGTTTTACTTAAAGGTGTATATGGCTAGGCATCTTGTGGTTCCCTTGGTTGCTTCCTAGTATGTTCCTATGCCTTTTCTGTACATGTATCAAGCAGAGTGTCTGCCCAAACATGGAAGCTTTAGATTTTAAGAATAGCTATCTTAGATGCACAAAATAATATAAAAATTATCAACCCACTCAACAAATATATTAGTACAAGTCAAGCCTGTGGAACTTTTTCTGCGAGGCTGGTAAATTATATAAACCATTTTAAGTAGCCTCCTCACCATCTCCATTTCTTTTCTGTGTAGTAAAATCATTTACACTGGTCAGTAGAGCATAGCATGCTTTTCCTGGGAGGTTCAGAGAAGGGAGTGCACGGTGCGTATAAGAAAAGACAAATACTGACCATGTCTGTTTGTTGGATGCTTTTTAAAATGGTATTGTATTCATATTATTAATAACAGAATTGGCATTGTTGAATAAAAAGATTGCACTTAATGTAGTCCTACAAAATCCCTGTAGCAGGTAGGAGGAGTCCATGCATCTTCCAAGATTTTACTTCTTTCCAGCTGATCACACAATTTGGATCTCATCCTCAAATGCTCTGTTACAAAGTTCCTACATTTTGATTCCTGAAGCATTTAAGCCTTTCATATATACATGTGATCATTAAAGATCATGAGTTAAGTCCATCACCAGCACAGCCTTTTCTGCCTGGACCCAAACAGCAACACCTATGACTGTTTCAAGTGTCAGTACATAAGCCTCATGTCTCAAAGGCAAAGGGGGATGCTAGATCTTCAGCACTGCACAGAATTAGTGGAGAGGTCTGGGTGAACAGGTGAGATGGGAGCCATCTAAAATGCCTAGTAGTAATGTGAAAGGCAGAAGGTAATGAATCCAGAGTCTAGGTTTAAGCCCAGGCCTGGGTGAACTGCAAAGACTACCATACCCATGGTGGTCTTCAATACTTTTGCCCAATGAGGCATCATTTTCTAGCAAGAAGACATACTTCCTGCTGCTCTCCAATGTATAGGTATAAGGCTAACTAGAAAGGTACTTGTGGTACCTATTTTAAGATCAAGACCCCTGGTGTGGCCATCTCCAACCTTGTTCACTGGAGTAAGTTGATGCTTGTCATCTGGATAAGGACCACACTCTTAATTTCGTGAGACAGGTTTCTGGGTCTAAATTCAATCCAGCGTGCTCCTTCCCTTTAAACCCCCTGACTGCTTGATTTGTCATATTGTAGGATCAAGACAGTCTCCATAAGACATCTCTGGGCAGGTTTTGTGCCCTCACCCTTTCCATTTGCATGCAATACTGTGAGTTTGTTCATAGCAGAAGGTGGATGTGTGAGTACAGGTGAGCATGCTTCAGCATTTTGGTGAACTGTCAGTGTTAGGCCCTGTGCTTGAGTCTGTCTCTAGCAATGTCCCTGTCACCTGGTGTGCACCTCTCTGTCACCTAACACCATGCTTTGATTTAATCATTTAATCAAATATATGACCTTTGTTGCCTCTCTGTCTCTTTAAGAGAAAGAGTGTGTTAACTGGCCCAGCTAGAGGAGGCCTTCTGAGTCCTCAACCTTAACCAAATTTGTAAAAGTAGAGGATCATGTTGTAGAGAATCACAAATCTAATCAATCTTTCTTGCCTACTAACACCATTGCAGAGGTACTGTCCCTAGAAGAGTCCATCAGGCTGATGAAATTCACTTTTATTAGCCATCTACCCTTGTCATTCTCCTCAGAAGCATCTTATTGCTTTCCTTAGGAGGAAACCCATGGTTCATGCCTCTTTTACAGTGTGTTGTTACAGATATCATTTGCTTCACAGACATACCTGGATTTAAGTTCTCCATCACCTAAAAACAAAACCTTTTATATAGCCTTCCTACCTAATAACCTTCATATTCTACTAGGCATCCCAAAACAAATTCCTATAGTATATCTTCTGGTCAGCATATGTCTGTGAAATCCTATGATTTTGCCACCTTTTTCAAAGCAGTGCATCAGAAGTATGAGTAGCTTTGTCAAAAACATTTTTTTCCACTTTGGAACTCTAGTCCTTCAATTACATTTGCTGGTGTGCCATGGATAACCTGTCCACCCATTCACAACTGAAAGGAAAGTAGGCTTTTCAGAAAACTCTTAATACTGCATCTTTCTGAGGGTGACAGATAAGGGCTAGTAATTCTGCCAGTTTTACTAAAATTCAGTTATTGGCTAGTATGTGCATTCCATGGATGCTATCAAAGAGGAAAACTAGAGAGCCTGAAAGAAAATTAACTAAAATGGTGAAAACACTGACTGGGCAGAAGCCTGCAGCTGTTCAGTAAAAAGCAGTTCAAGCTCCAGCTTTGGTACAAGAGATTGCTTCCAGTAATTTAGAGGAAAAACAAATCAGATGTGATCAGAGCTAATTAAAACAAATGAAACATTGAAAGAGTATATGGGCTCAAGTAACAAAAGGATGGAAAAATGGAAGAAGCTTTAAACAGCTATTTAACTGAACTGAAAAAACTGCAAAAATCAGAGGTCAAAATGAATAAAATGCTGGCTAAGTATGAGACTGTTTCAAAAAATGGTAGCGTCAGAGGATAGAGCATGCAGATAAAACCTGAGATTTTCTGATGAACCAGAGAACCTAGAAGTAATAGTCTGTGTTAATTTTATGAAAGTACAAATAAGCAACTAAACTGGTATTCCACAGCAGGATTTGTTAATTGAAAGAACAATTTATGCTCCAAGCCTGGCAAGGAAAAAGCACCCAAAATGTGTATTAGTAAAATGCAGTCATACAACCAGAAAGAGTTGATCCTGACAAAAGTGTGGCAGAAAGGCAAAGTATTAAAATTTGAGGACAATAGAGTGTTTGTAGAAAAATGATTATTCACTGTACCCTAGGCAAAATAGAAGCAGATTTATCCCAGCAATCAGAGAATGTCAAGAGGCTGGTGTGAGATTCAAGATGTTGTATCCAGCTGTCTTCAGAATACTTTTCCTAGAGGACCAAAATCATTTTTGATGTAGAACAGGCTAAGGAGGAAATACAGAAGTTTGTCCAACAAAAAGAAAGTCATCAAACAGAAGGAGACTCTGCTTCTCATTCTTCTGATAACAAAGCTCATAGAGAGACTTTGAAAATGCTTGAGAAACAGAAAAAGAGCACAGGAGTTGTCTAAGAAGAATTGGAAGTACCTTGGGCTTCAACCAGTGTCTTGGGTTGGGAGATGGAGATAAACAAAGAAGCTGAGTAACAACACTGAAATTAATGAATAAATGTGAGACTATAAAGCATCAGTGAAATTTGTGAAGTATAGCTTTATAAGAAAAGGTCCCTGAGAAAGATTTGACTTTTGTTAACTTTATTAAATTTGTGGGGAGACTGAAAGGCATATACTCCATTTCATGTCATTAATGTTCGGAGGGACACTAAATAATGGAAAAAAGAAAAGAAAGAGTAACTGCAAGAAAAACAAATTTTGTTCTTAACAATATTTGTATAAAACATTTCTTGATATAAATTGTATGTTAAATAGTAAATAAATAGTATAGTATTTTCAGTGATTGTTGTATGTGATAAAGAAACTAAAGTAAACAAGTTTTTTTTTCTTTTTTTAGTTTTAAGAAATGTAGGCATTACAATGTAAAAAGAGAAGGGCTGTGAAAACATGGGCTGTTGGGGCAGGGGGTGGTGTGTAAAAGTCCACCAATTATAATATATGTAAAGTTGAGATTTTTTTCTTTTCTTTCTGTAAAATAGGTGAATGTCTAGATTAATGTCCTTGGCTTAATCTAATAAGTTTTGAGTGGGTGTGCATGTGTGTGTGTGCGTTTGTGTGCGTGTGTGTGTGTGTGTGTGTGTGTGTGTGTGTGTGTGTGTGTGTGTGTGTGTGTGTGTGTGTGTGTGTGCATGTGTTCGTGGTGTGTGTGTGTGCATGTGTTCGTGGTGTGTGTGTGTGTGTGTGTGCGTGTGTGTGCGTGTGTGTGTGTGTGTGTGTGTGTGTGTGTGTGTGTGTGTGTGTGTGTGTGTGTGTGTGTGTGTGTGTGTGTAAGCATGTGGGCTTTAAAAATAAGAGCACTTTGAATGTAATGAAAAGTTTTTTTTTTAGCAAATAAATGTTCAGTGTGAGTTGAGAAGTCTGTAGCTGGGGGCAGCTGTACATTTTGTTTTTGTGTTTCCATGGAGATAAGCTGATTCAGTAAATTTCAAGAGCTATGGGCATTGATTGCTAAGGTAAATATAAAATTAAAAGGTACAAGGTCAAACAGCTTAGTAAAAAATAAAGTTTGAAAATTTTGGATATGAATAAGAGAGCAGCTTTCCTGATTACTAAATATGTCAGTGTATTTTCTAACACAGTGTATAATTTAGTTTTATTTAAAGATAACCAGTGCACTTTTTCTGAAGGTGAAAAGTTAATATTTACTGAAAGTATACAAGCCGTTTTTCATATCTGAAAGTGGAATAAAAATAAGACAAAAACAGCAATTAGTGCAAGTAGGAGCACAGGCTGCAACATGCACCTCAGCATGAATAACCTGTGTGTGCAGCTGTGGATATTTGGGATATTGGGACAATTGTTCTTAGGAGGGTTAAATTTTATTATTTTAAGATGTACATAGTTTTGTGTGTTTGTTTTAAATTAATAGGTTATGATGGTGCTCTGAGAGTAGGGTTTTTTGCAAGTTTTCAGTAAAACAAAGAGTCTTGTAAGATGTTACATAAGTTAAAATGGAGATGACAAGAAACAACTGTATAAAAGAGCCACCTGACAAACATTAGTGGGTGCATGTAACACAAAAGTTGGAAATAGACATTTAAAAAAGCTTTCCTGTATAATAGGTGGAATAAAAACATCATAATGGCTACACTAACCATATTATTTTGGAATGCAAATAGTCTCACAGGTGTAGACAAAAAGGTAAGAGTATTCAATTATATTAAGAAATGTAGCATGCAAATAGCAATGCTGCAGGAGACATATTTGGAAAGAAGTGAGCATGTGAATTTGATAAAGAAAAGATTCCAGGATGGATATTCAGTGGAATATCAGGGACAAAGGAAATTGGCAGTACTTATACTAATTGCTAAAGGAACTCCAATAGTGATAGATGGGATACAAATAATATTGGTAGATTTGTGGTAGTAAGGGGCTACTGACAAGGGAAGAGGATTATGCTGGCATGTATTTATATTCCACATAAAAGTGCTATTATGGAGCTTAAGAAACTTTTGGGAGAAATAAAAAGGCTTTCAACGGGGAATATTACTTATAGGTGGGGACTGTAACTTGATTTGCAACAGTGAGGATGTATCTGGGAAACCTAAAAGGTAAAATATAACAACAGAGGGTAGATTTCTAAAGACATTTATGAAAATATTTGGTATGGAAGATTTGAATTCAATAGTAGGAACTTGGAGCTAATTTGCATATTATTCCCACAAAATACAATAACTGGGCCACAGTAGACAGAAATTATACTGCACAGGAACATGTGCATTTGATTGAACGTTTCAGTACACATTCAATAACAATTTCAGATTAGTGTCCAATAACAACTAAGACAAAAATGCTGAGTAATTAAGTAAAAGGGAAACACAGGCAATTCACTACCTACCTGTTAAAAAATGACGAATTTAAGGAATGGGTAGTGAAAATTATTCCAGAGTTGTTAAGGAAGACAGAAATTTCTTCAAAAGTTATAGCTAGTAAGTGGGATAAAACGAAAAGTGGAGTTTAAAGCTAGGGTAGAAATAAAAGAAAAACAGATATGGTAACAGGAATTATTTTGAGGGGATGACAAATGTTAAAGTATTGCAGAATAAGATGAATCACACAGAACAAGACATGCTAAAGAGAAAATAAGAGAGTATCTGAAAAATATGCATGAGTTTAGAAATATTGCTGTTAAACAACTATTTTTGATAATAACTCCAGAACACAAAACCATTTAACCCAACGACTTAAACAATATGAAGTAGAAAGGGTTGTTGCCACACTTAGGAAGTCTATAACAAGAAAAAGAACTATATATCCTGTAGAGCTATTTGAGATATTTCAGAAATTGTATGAAAATTTGTATAAAGCAGAGAAATATGGAACTCAAGATCACAAACAGAAATATTTATAAAAGACTTAAGTATGCCAAGGTTAGAGGTAGATGAGTCTCAACAATTAACAGTTAGGATAGGAAGAGAGGAGATAAAAATGGTAATGTTTAATCAATCTGTAGGAAAGTCTCCACTTTAGAAGTTATGAGGAAGAAAGAGATAAAAATCTGGAAGGTTTTGTTTAACAGTATTATAAAAGGAGAGGAAGCACCAAAATCCTGGAAGAAAGCTTTGCTGTCTGTAACACCTAAAGATGGAAAGATCCATCAGACCCAGCTTCACATAGGCTCATTTAAATTTTAAACCATGATTATAAAGTGTTTATGTCTGCAATAGATAAAACAATGGCAAAGGTGCTGCAAGAATTCATAGGTATGGATCAGTGTGGTTTTGTGCAGCGGAAACAAACATTTGACAAGATTAATTGAACAATGAGGCTCCAGAAGGAAGCAGAATATAAGAAAATACTTCTGTTGTTGGTGGGTGTTGATGCAGAGAAAACATTTGACAGAGTAAGCTAGAATTTTATGAGTAGGGCAGCTGATGTATTTGTATTCCCTGGTACAATAATAAGGTTAATTAGGAAGATATAAGAGAAATTGGAGACAAAAATAAAAATGGGAGGTTTCCTGTCTGACAAGTTGTGTCTGAACAGATGAACCAGGCAGGGGTGTCCTCTTTCCGAACTATTTATTTATATTTAGAGCCATTGGCAAATAAAATAAGGGACTCAGAAATTCAAGGATATAACTGGTATGTAATCAAGACAAGCTGGCTTTATTTGCAGATGATATTATTTTGTACTGGATAAAACTAGGAAAGTACATTTCAATGTTGTAGAACATTTTGAGAAAATTTCAAGTCTTTTCAGTACATAAAATTAATGAGGATAAAACAAAGGCTATAGCTGTAAACTTTACACCCACACATGAATTGGTTCAGCAATACCCATATTTATGGCACACAATAAAATTAAGTATTTACAAGTAATTAAAAAGAATTCTGTTATGGCAGCTAAGGATGTTAGGGAAGAGACTAAACACAAGGTAATACAAAAACTGAGAAACTGGAAGCTGTTGCTCATGAATATGGATAGCAAGATACAAGCAGCAAAAATGTTTTTATTCCCTTTAGTTTTATATACAGGTCAGGCATATTTTTATCAAGTAGTGGAGAAGTTGTGTATAATAATTAATAAAGAGTTGAAGGAATTTATCTGGGAGTGGAAGAGGGCAATGATCAAGTGGGATACGTTGGTCCTGCCAATAGAATAAGGTGGTTTAGGATTATCTGATTTTAAGCAATATTTTAGAGCTACACAGTTAAGGATCATATAAATAACACAAGCACAAAGCTATAATTCAGAGTGGAAAAGAATGATGATAAAGCAGAGGGGAAATACAAAAAATAAGGAGAGAGAGTGGGATTTTGGATACAGATTCTTAAAGAGAATAACAGCAGTCATACAGAATATTATAATCATAAAGTTGCAGAAAGTATTCTAAGAACTAAGCCAACATGGAGAAAGGAGATTTTGCTGATAAGGATAACTGCAATTTGGGGTACAGAATAGGCAAAAGGGAGTTGGAATTTACTGGAGAAAACTGGCAAAAGAACCAAGATACTAGGAGCAAATAACTAGAGAGGGAAAGCTAATACAATGGAAAGAAGCCAAGAAGATATTTGGACTGCAGACTAGAAACTGCCTTCCCTACCAGGGACTGATATCAGAGTATAGGCAAAGAAACAGAGATAGGGGAATCCTAAGTGATATACCTGGTCTGGTAAAGTTTTTAGTTCAATCTAGAACAGAATCTGCTGTTAAAAATGGATAATTATTAGCGCATATAAAATATTGTATGATAATTAAATAAACTAATCAGAGGAGGTTAGAAAAGATTGGGAAGAAAGACTGGGAGAGCAATTCATAAGGAAACAGTGGAAGGACATACATACGGCTCCTAAATATGCATCAGAGTCTAGAAGACTTAGGATTTTTGCTTGGAAGTGTTTGTATAGGTAATTTTATAACCCAAGCAGACTCCAAAGAATTTTTCTTTGGCTAGATGTCAAATGTTGGAGATGTGATGGGAAGAAAGAGGTAAGTGGGAACATATGCTCTGGGAGTGTAATGAGTTGGCAGCCTTTAAAAATTCCCTATAGAGTAATCTGTCAGAAATACTGGGTGAGAAAATGGGTATAACTAAGGAAATTATTGTCTTGAGCTGGGATACAGGATTTGCATTCCCTAGATATAGTATGGACTTGTCTAAGTTTAGTTCTGGTGGCTGCCAAAAGCAATTACTAGAAAATGTAAGACTAAACCAATTGTATTTAAAGTATTGAATATCGTAATAGAAATAAAATAACTGGAAGCTGGATCTTTAGAAAAAGGCAGGAGCAAATTACATAGAAAAAAGAAATTGTGGCAACAATACATGCAGAATAATATGCTAGAGGAGGAGTGAAGTTTAAGGGGGTAGCAGGAATTGAGCAATTTATGTAATGCTTTATGTAATGGATTGATGAAGTTCTACAAAATAATACATAATGATGTATAACATTTGTAACTGAGAACATGCTAATATGATTTGTTTTCTTTTAATAAATCCAGGTTTGCCATTGTCTTGCATGATAACTCAATATAGGTGTTAAAAATAAATTAATATACCTCAAGACTGGTCAAACAGGATGATAAACTTGAGCTTCTCAACATTCATATCACCACAGAAAATTCTATACCACTTCCTTGTAAGCTATAAGTCCCTTCTATGACCTAGTAAGCCTATAACCCTTATTTAAGTTTACTGGAGACACTCACAGTCCAATCCAATACAATATTCATGGACAATTTTAATTACTCCATTATTAACTGGGTAATCATGTATGACCCAAACATGCAGGCATAGAGATTCCTGGCCATTGTAAACACAAACTCCCCAGACCAGACTGCCATTACACTAACATATGGTGCAAAAATACTGGATCTGGTCTTCACTAATATGAGAAAGTATTGCACACCTCCTAGGTTAATGTGTTCACTGATGAGGTAAGACCACAAAACAGTCTCCTTTGAAGTAAAACTGAAAAGGAGAACTCCAGCTAACTCTGGAATGTTCAGGAACTATTCTAAGGCTAGCTTCATATTATTAAGTGATACCCTGGCAAAATTTCAACCCCCCCCCTTAAAGCCTGAGAATCATGTTGTCTATGTTGAACTGTTCACAGAAACCCTATACAAGCATGTTAATAGCTGCATAGAGGCAACTGTACCCATCAAGAATAAGTTCAGAACTACCTCAAAAAACAAGCCACCCTGGTGGAATCACAAAATCAGTAGGCTATACAAAGAAGGAACCTTGGTAAAATCACAAAATCAGTAGGCTGTACAAAGAAGGAACTCTGGTGGAATCACAAAATCAGTAGGCTATACAAAGAAGGAACTCTGGTGGAATCACAAAATCAGTAGGCTATACAAAGAAGGAACCCTGGTGGAATCACAAAATCAGTAGGCTATAAAAAGAAGGAACCCTGGTGGAAACACAAAATCAGTAGACTATACAAAGAAGGAACCCTGGTGGAATCACAAAATCAGTAGGCTATACAAAGAAGGAACCCTGGTGGAATCACAAAATCAGTAGGCTATACAAAGAAGGAATCCCGATGGAATCACAAAATCAGTAGGCTATACAAGGAAGGAAAAAATCATGGAAAAAATTAGGAGGTGGAGCATCTAGCAGGAGAAAAGCAAACTCCTCAAAATTAGAAAACAAATCACAGGACAAATAAAGTCTACCAAAGCAAATTTTGAGGTAAATCTGGCCTCCTAAGTCAAGGATAACTACAAGGCATTCTTTAACTATGCCTACAACCTCAAAGGCAATAAACAGTTGTGTGTAGAGCTCATTCTTAATGGAGCCACCAACATTGAGCTAGAAGATATAACAAACCTACTGGCAGATAAATCCAGCTCTAACTTTACCCCCCCCACCTCCTCTCAGAAAATACCATAAAATATAAATCCACCAACTATCACTAAGGAACAGGTCCTTACTGCTCTCTCTAAGTCCCAGAGCACTGCATCAATGAGCCCTGACAATATCCCATGATGCCCTCTAAGTATCATGAAACATGACCTATAAGGCTATCTGGAGTCACTATTTAACCATAGTCTCCAAACAGCCTTTGTGGCTCATGAATGGAGAATGGCAACTGTCACCCCTCTACACAAGGACAGTCCATCTATAGACCCTGGAAACTACAGACCCATATGTCTCACTATTCTCATATGCAAAGCCATGGAAAGAATTATCATGGAATTATCGATAAAGGCATAGGAAACCTCCACACTCTAGACCCAGCCCGGTTTGGTTTTGTCAAGGGCAGGTTGTGCTTACTCAGCTTGTTGGACTTCTTTGAGAAGGTTATTAAAGCAAAATGGATGAGAACAAAATGATTTGCACTACCTAACCTGACATGGCCAAGGCATGTGACACAATACCTCAATCGGGCATTGTTGATAAACTCAAGAGGTTAGGTATTGTTAAAGTCATAAATAAATAACATTAAGAATTTACCTTATATTCCTTTAGTCAGGAACAACACCTCAGCATGTGCAAACAGAAATTTTATTCTTACAGCGCTGGGAGATGGTCTTCATAGCAGATGTCAAAATATTCTCTCTGAACAGAGACAAATCACTTTTTTTATACATTTTTCTTATCAAACTGCTCATGCAATTTCAGAACGTTATAATGACTGTGTCCTATAGAAAACTTTGCAAATGTTCTCATCCCTCCTGATTTTCGTCTTAGACTTCACGTGAACACCTTCCAATACATGTTTCACCTGCTTCCAAAGGGTCTTGTTTCTGACCTTGGATGTTTCAACCCTGCTCTAGCAACAACGCACTCTTAGCCTGGTGGAGTCAGGCTAACAAATTCCTTTTTGTATAACTACATGCCTCATTTCATGCAACACGTACTATTCTCTCTTATTACATACTAAAAGAATGCAGTAAAAAAAACAGCAATACTGTAGCTTATGAAGCTGTGTTTTTCCCAGCCCTGCATACAAATTATATTTGCTTTTTAACAATCATATTATGGCATCATTAATAAACTGAAATTAATATACATTTTAATAAGCTGGTCTTGTCCCAGAACAGTATAAACCCTTATGTCACCTGGTGGATAGGCAGCTGGCTCACAGACAGAACCCAGGAAGTTAAAACTGGGGTCTACATCTTTGCAAAGAGGTCAGTCACCAACAGAGTCCCTCAGGGATCTGTCCCAGGGCCAATCATTTTTGGCATCTACTTCTCTGTTGTCAAGCCCAACATCAAGTGCCACTGACTGACTAAATTTGGAGATTATTGAAAATTAGGAGCAGTCATAGAATTCACCACTGACGCTAATTTACTCCAGGAAGGACTGACTCAGACAAGTAAAAAGGTGTCAGAAGCACAGACTAAAGCTACGAAATACATAGCAGTATCCTTCTAGAAGTTAGTCACCCCTGGTAACTACCACATTAATACCACACAGCTAAGTGTCAACAGTAGTCAAGGGACTTGGGGACACATGTGAACAGTAATTTAGCTTTTGACCAGCATGTGTCTACTGTAGTGAGGAAATCATTCTACTTTCCGCAACTTATGAACAAAGGCATGGCATTTATGTCCAAGGATATCATTGTTCCACTATATTTGTCACTCATTAGACATATCATAGATTACACTGCCTCATATGGTATGTACCTAACCAGGCACATCCAACACTTGGAATGTTCACAGTTTCATTATTAAAACAATACAGGGTCTAAGAAACATAGGTTCATAGGTATGTAATAAGTTAATGGCTCTGGAGCCTTTACAAGCCTAACCCATAGAAGTGCCCTGGCATGATGCCGCCTGACATTAGTTCCTATGTCCTATGCAGTCCACCTTAAAGCCCTGTCCCTGTATTCTGTCTCACACAGACAGTTGTGGGAAGATCTATATCTGGCATAGAAGGCATCATCGGAACCTACTCTGATGTACCTCCTGCATATTCAAAAAAAAAGCAGCACCACAATTACCAGTTTAAAAGACTTAAACATTGCCTGTGATATAAATAGGACATGAAAAAGAGGTATATATGCCAGAGACTACCCCTTCTCTGGAACAGGCTCCCCAATAAATGTCAAGCAGAGCTCATCCCTAACCCAGTTCAAGTGTAACTTAGACAACTGGATGGGGAATCGGAAATTTACACCTGGTTTGGCACCTATGTCTCTAATGGACACTGACAGCCTGTAAATGTTTCATCTCTCAGTTTCCTGCTTGTGAATGTTTCTTCTCTCAAGCCCCCTTACACTACCAAGGCTACCAGAACTTCTTAGAGATTTGGAAAGCTAGACTTAAAAAGGCCCCATTGGTCATTAGCCTAGTATACTAATAAGTTGAGAGGGGCACCAGTTCAGAGAACTACCCAGGGTGCCAAATGACCCAGCTATGGATGCACATCAATCTTTTGAAACTGAAAGCTGTGAACTTAGCTTTGTAAGCTGCAAAAAGCACTGTGGGAGGACAACAGTTTCCCCTAAAAGATAGAGAATCAGGGCAGTGGTGGGGTACCTGAACAAGAAAAGGGTAAAATAGACTCATTCCTACCTCCTCTGCAGTAAAGTGAGGAGGGTGGTGGAGCCAACCCAGTGTCATAGGTTCATAGGATCATAGGCTAATGGCCCTGGGGCCTTTACAATATTTATGTCTTTATATTTTTAAATATGTTTTTACATAGTTATTGTGATTTACAAACAGTTGAACAAAGTATACTCTGTTTGCTGCTACTTAATTTATAAGACACGTTTTTACTAGGGCTGTTCCTATATCTAATTATTTAATTTAATTTAATTAAATGTAATTTGTTTTTAAATTGATTAATTGATCTAGTTTATATGTGTATAAAAGCTTTTGCAATGGGTGGTTAACTTTGTCTGGTGATGTCCACCAGATGAAAGCGCTTACAAGTGGTAAATAAATCTTTTTTATGGTGTTTCTTTCCTGGTTTCCAGCCTCGTGTGCTTTTTTTGTGATTTTTTGAACTGTGTTGGTACTTGGTTTTCCTAAGCCATAGGACTACCCTGGCATCTTGCCACCCGACCTTAGTTCCCAGTGCCTCTGTCGAGTAAAGCCACTGGAGTGATCCCTGAGGTGAATTTTCTATTTCCCATCCACTCATCAAGATTTCTCTTGAAGAGGGCCATTGGGGTGCTCTGCTTGACATGTATGGGAAGTCTATTCTGTAGCAAGGGCAGTCTCTGGGTTATGAACCTGTCCCTCCGGCATATTCTGTTGATTGTGGTAATGAGGTTGAGGTCTCTGGAGCATGTGGTGCAGAGGGATTGGGATTTCTTTAGATGTAGCATTTCTAACAGAGCTGGGTCAGACATGGCTTTTAAGTCAAGCAGAGATCGCCTCTAAGTAGGCGATATGAGACAGAAAATAGTTGGAGTTTTTTTTAGTCTGTCCATATAGGACAAATGTTGAAGGCATAGGATCCTCTTTGTGAGGTACTTTTGCGGCCTCTCCAGTTGTTGCAGGTGTCTAGTGAGGTACGTGCCAAATGGGGCATTGTACTCAATGATTGTTCTAATGAGGGAAGAGTAGAGGGAGACAATGACCTCTTTCTTCCTGGATGCAAAACCCTTAGTAATGAGATGTGCCACATAGAAGGACTTTTTAACCACAGTGGCAATGTGGTGGTCAAAAGAGAGGTTGCTGTCAACCTGTGTTCCCAGATCTTTTATAATGCCTTCTGTGTTCAGTGGACTACCATCGATCTGGTAATTCATAGGAACCGAGTTTTTCCCAAAGGGGATGAAGACACATTGTTTGGCATTGAGCATAGGGCCATGGTTCTGACACCGGTCGTTGGTCTTAGTGAGGCCTTTCTATAGGATGTTATCATCACTTGGGGAGTTAATAATAGCTCCCAACTTGCAATTGTCTGTGAACTTTGTCAGCCAGCGTCCCTTCATGTTGGTCTGGACTTCAGAGAAGTAGATACCAAACAGGAGAGGACCCAGGACCGAACCCTGTGCGACTCCACTTGTGACTGGTTGGCAGGCTGACTTGGAGTCAGCTACTTTTACACTGTGTGTTATACCTGTGAGACAATTTGCAACCCACCTACTGATATAGGGGTTGGCTCCTAGCTTAGTGAGTTTTTCTATGATTCCTGAGTGGGGAATGGTATCAAAGGCCTTGGCCAGATCAAGGTAGGCTATATGAACCACCTTGCCTTCATCCACAGCTGTGGTGACTGACTCAAAGAAGTTGACTAAGTTGAGCAGGCATGATCTACCCTTCACAAAACCAAACTGTGCAGGATCCAGAGTTTGGAGATTCCCTATATCCTTTTTTATTAGGTCTATGATGATGCGTTCCATAGCTTTGCATATCAGACTTGTCAGGCTAATGGGGCAATAGTTCCCAGGGTCTGTAGTCGCTCCTCCTTTGTGGAGAGAGATGACTGCAGCAGTGTGTCATTCAGTAGGGACAAAGCCTGAGGTGAGGCTGTGATTGAACAGGGCACAGAGTTGAGGTGCCAGTTCACTCTGCAGTTCATACAGAATACAGCCAGGGATATTGTCAGGTCCCATAGAAGCTGTATTCTTGGCCTTGGACAGTGCCATTTTAACCTGTGCAACAGTAATACTTGGTCCCTGGTAATCTGCTGGTATTGTGACTGGTCCCTTGAGGGGGAGAGAGGGGTAAAGTTGGCACTGAATCTGTTAGCCAGTATATTGGCAATATCTGTTGGCTCGGTATAGGAGGTACCATTGTGCAGTAGCTCAGAGCAAATCTGGGTATTGCCACGGAAATTCTTTACATAACTATAGAAGGACTTGTGATTGTCTTTACTATCTGCTGCAATTCTGTTTGTTTTCACAGCTAGCTTTAGAAGATTTGATGAGAGATCTCAACTTTTTGTTGAAGCTGATAAAGGAGTTTTTCCAGTCTTGGGACTTCACCTTATTCCGCATCAGTTTCCTCCTTCTGTTGTAGAGTTTGTTTATGGCAGGGGAGCACCAGATTGGCTTCCTTTTTTTTGGAGGAGAGTATCTTGGTTCTGTTGGGAATGGCGAGATCCATGCATTTGTGTACATGTTCATGCAGTGCATTGGTGTAACATTCAGCAATCATGCAACTGATCTCCATTTTTCATGTTTGCCGTGAAGTTAGCCACCTCTGTTTTTAGGAGCCCAAAGTTAGCTTTGGAGAAGTTTTTCATGGTGGTTAGGGTGGGTTGGGATTATGGCTTTCCAAGGTGATTAGTTTGTGGTCAGATCAGGAAACATTGGACAAGTGTATTGGTACATGAGTAGTTTTCCCAGTTAATGGAGGGGTAGTTGAAGTCGCCAAGTATGAGAGTGTTAGGTTGGATCCGAATATTCTCCAGGGTGCTTAGGAAAGTGGAGTCTGAGTCTTGGGGACCTATAGCAGGGTTCAACCAGAATCGCTGTCTTACCCAATGTTAGCTGCACCTGAAGTATCTCAAATGCATTATGTTGGGCTATTAGTCTGGAAGTGTGCGCTTCCTTTATGAATATGGTAACACCACCCCCTTTGGAGCTTCGGTCCAAGTTCAGGGGCTGAAAGATGTGGAATGAGTTATAGCCTGGTAGTGCAGGGGTGCTTTCTGCTGCCTTGAACCAGGTCTCTGTTACGGTACAAATGTCGATGTTCTCCATTTTAAGGAGTGCTTTGAGTGAGTGCATTTTGAGATTTAGACTTCTAGCATTGAGCACCATGACCCTCAGATTGCATTTGTTTGTAGCTGTTATGGTGGTAATTTGGTCATTGAGGGATAAAGCCTAAAGTATGATCCAAATGACCTGAGTTCAATTAGCATCTCTCACATCTGACAACATTGACAGGAAGGATCAATGTGCCTTTCCATACAGGATGTCACTCTACTGGAGGTCTGATGGAGGCCAGAGCTTAGAAAGTTGACAATGGGCTGGGAGGAGGACACAGCATATGTGGCTACTCTATGAGCACAGGGTTGGAACATGCATCCAGGTTACTCCTCATTGTCTGCCCGATATGATGATGTTGGTGTAAGTTTGTGTTGTGGGGCTTATAGCAAGAAAAAAAAATCATTGTGCAAGCAGCATATATGACATTGATGATATCTAATCCAGTGCACCTCCAGCTGCCACTCTCCACTTCCTCTTTCCACAATGCCGTGTGTTCCCACCCAAGGGATAGGTCCAGGACCAATGTCACTCAGCTCTACACCTTCTCCTCCTACTAGCAGCCCCAATCAGGGAGTAGTACCAGGAAAGAAGTTTGGAACAATTAAAAGGGTGTCCTGACAGCTGATGGTCAAATTGTCAGAGGATATGATCAGTAGTTACTAATGGCAGCATGAATGCAGTGCTGGCATTTATATAAATCATGCGTCATATTGTGGCTTCTTCAATCAGTGCCAATAATGCATCTGTAGAGCTGAGACTGACAATCTAATAATCTCAAAAAAAAAAAGGGATACAGGTGCATTTTCTTGGTGGTGGTCTCTAGGTTAGGAAATCTAGTGCCCCTAACTTGTGCTTCTTTTTAATCAGGACAGTTTTGTGGGAGGCTTTTACAAGCGGTTTACTCTGAGTCTTGCCAGCTAAGAGAATACATTACTATCTGTGGCCTTCTTCCTTCAGTATGACAGGACTCAGTAGTCAGTGTTCTTCTCTGCATCCCCCCCACACCAGCACCAGCACCATTCACCCCTTTGCCATCACCTCTTTGTAAAGTTCCACACACAAAGATAGTCTGTGTTTGGCTGTACCAGTCTCTTTCCAGAGATGAAAAGAAGTAAAAATAAAACATAATGGAGTTTATCACTGCCTTTTCCAAATGTATTTCCTACACTCAGATATGTTCATCCATTGTAAAGTAAATGTTTTTCCTTTCAGTTGTATAAATAAAGTTTCAGCAAACCTCTCGTTGCAAGTAAAGGCAGTTATTCTATTTTGTACAATTCAATGAACACCAATCCACCAACAATATCAAAATAACCTTCAGGTACATACTCAGACCTTAAGTTTAATAAGCACCTTCCATAGTTAATATTTCAACAGTGCATGTTTGGGCACATAGCATTTTATCTCACCTGAGTTATGACTAGCCTGCTGGACTATTCACACAGATGCATGAAATGACCCACTGTCATGGAAAAACAGAATATTTTATCAAATAGTCACTCATGATATACCTTTGTCAAAGATCTCTCTCAGATATGGTTACCAAGATGGATTGTAAATCCAGTACTTAGTAAGACTGCAAGTTGCACTGATAGAATGCTGATATGTAAAGGATTCAGAAGCAGGATACTTACACGCAGGATGAGAGCTCCATATTGTAAACAATTTATATTACAAAGTACATCTCATCTAATCAGTGATTCAATGTATGCTTCACTCGCAAAATATTTTTACAGTCAATAGTTATTTAAAGGTTGCACAGCATGTACAGGAGGTGCTGGTGGAGGGAAATCACTCAAAAAAACAGTCATAAAATCCCATTTCATTCCACGTCTTCAAAAATGTTTTCATTTTTAGGTTCTCAGTGGTGCTAGTGTATGGTATGTAGCTTTAAGGTTGATGAAATAGCTACAGTGACTTATATGATGTGGTACACAGTTCTTACAAAAAATTGAATTAGGATGCAGACCTCCAGAACATACATACGGTTTCTGTATCTAATTTATTGAGTATTCTGACATAATATGATGTCATATGTGGATACATATCTGACAGAACTGATTCTCTCTCTCTGCAGAAGTGAAAAAAAATCTATATTAATTTTCAAGCATGTATATGTTTGGCAGTCCAGAAGAAGTATAATAGTTGTAGAACATATGGATCAACTGCATGCTCTTAAAATTCTTTCACTAGATGGAAATTTGTGTGAAACTAGAAAACATTGGATCAAAATGGTTTATGTATTCCTCAGTGCAAGTAGCTTAGCTGTAAAGCCTGAAAAAGTTCAGTGCACTGTATCAATGCAAATTGCTGTTGGAAAAGCTGTAAATGCATTTTACTCTTATTTTGCTGAAATGTGGCATCACAGAGAGAGAAAAAAATAGTAACTACTGTCAAACAAAAATAATTATATATTTATTAGACATCTGTTCTTTAGAATATTATACACCCCTACAGAGACTATAGATGCCTAAGTTGAAAAGTTAAAAAACAGAGCCTCTGACATAGAGTCTGTTATTTTTTCTATTAATGTAGGTGAACTCATGTCCCAACTTAAAAAAGTGTCAGTTTAATAAAGATGATTAAAAATAGGACCAAAAATATGAATGTGGTGAGCTACAAGATTCTCTAATAACTGGCAAAATAATTTGTCAAAAAAATGATAAAAAAGGGGCAGACTATTAAGAGAAACATTCCTGACCTTAATAAAAGCTGCAGATGTGTGCAAAGTTAATAAAATTACGTTCCCAGTTAAGAGAATTAATAACTGTGTGCAAAATAATAAGCCAAAATTGAAAAAGACATGATATACTGTGAAAGTAATGGATCCGGGTAAGGATCTAAATTGCTTTATTTAAATCTTTCAAGATGTCTGGTTATGAGTATAAGACCAAAGTCTTGTCCTGCATTTAATCATTTCTGCAAAAATTGTGCCAGAAAAGGATATTTGTCTAGTATGTGTTAAAAAAACAAAACAAATGCATTTGCATACCATTGACAGAAATAGGAAAATAAGCTGTTTGTCAGTATAATGCAGTTGGAAAGACCTGAGACTATGAAGTCTGAAAATGCATGAGACACAGAGAAAAGGCACATTGTTGGAAAGAAATGCCAAGAATTAATGGCCAGAATGTGGAATTTAAAGTAGACACAAGTGTAGAGTTTAACATTTTTTTAATAAAATACTTTTGAAATACTTGAATAGCTGCAGGTATATACCTCTGGCAGTAGAGCTATGTGCCCACTGTTAACATATTCTTGCTACCAGGTGACACCATTAGGTGAAAACTTGTTCCCAGATTGAATACAGAAAATCTGAAATGCAAACACCATTTGCGTACAGAAGCACATAAAGAAATAAATTCTTCTCATCAGATTACCTGGCTTCTCCCTTTTTTAATTTCTCCTTATGTTTGGGTTTTTAATACCATGATGGGAATGGACCCCATTCCTAAGTCAGGATATTATTAAAGTTCATGAAATTAGTATCATTTCACTCTCTGGTGTCTGCCAAAAGTGCTTTTCCCATTACCTGTAATGTACCCAGAACTGCTTCCTTCTGCAGTTGATATAGGGTTACATGTATTGGTAGCATTTTTAAGAATGCTGCTCCTATTTCTATTGTAACTATCTAGACATCTTTCTTCCTGATTGTTTTCACTTCTGTTTGAAAATCCTGGTATTTCATGACTTTGTGTCTCTCCATTCATAACACACTATAATCAATGGATGTAGCAACTTCAGTGATTTCTGATAGTTTTTTTTCTTGGATTAGTATATCTGGTCTTCTTGCATTTATTTTTTTAAACTGTTGGTAATTGGTAATCCCATTGTAATTTCAAAGTCGTATCACTGTTTTATTTTTCCATTGTAACAGTCTTGCCACAGTATTTCCAAATTATTGTGCTTTTCGGAATACAGGCTGTCATTCATGAGTGAATTGCTCCCAAATCTGCAACTGTTTTCATTTCTGTTTTACAGAACCTACATTTGCCTTATTCTCCCAATTTTTCAATGGACTTTGTAAACCAACATTTTTAGGTTGCCATTATTAGCCTTTCATCTTTTTGTTTCATTTTACCTCTTCTTAACCATTTCTGCAACAAACTTTGAACAACATAAGGTTATTCCATAAGCTTTATATATTTGCCACTATATTTGTGGACTTTCTAATTTTCTTTCCTTTTCATCTAATTCTTTTTTTATATTCTTTCTTTTGTTTTTGGCACTTTCTATTGTCTAACTTTTATCTACTTCTGGTTACTGTTCCATTCTGACTTTGTTCTGAAATGCTTCTGCTAAACTAAGCAAATATGTCATCTTTGACTTCTCCTCTTCATGCTTTAGAATTTTCACTATGTTTGGATCTGATGAGGTCAGCAAATATGCATGCAGTCTTATGATTGCAGATCTAATGATGCAGGTCCATGACTTCTTTAGAATGAGGAATATACAATCTTGGTATTCACTGTTTTTTATATATCATTTGAAGCAGGAGGTATTCCTGTTTTCTTAGCCAACTGGGTCAATACTTTTTGGGGCCAGATAATCTCACCAAAGTTGTAAGTTAGGAAAGGAAGAGAAACTGATTTATAGCTTGGGCTGTGGCTTCTGAAAAGCTAACGGTTGTAAAGTAAATTTACACTGTAAAAGCAAAGGCTGCATTTTGACAGAATTAGTCATGCAACCATAGATGTCCCTTACAAACCATGCAAAGTTTAAGTACTAACCTGCATGACTATGTTGATTTATTTATGGTCTTAAAAAGGTTGCAGGGAAGATATTATATGCAAATAAACTGTAAGCTGTGCCAGTGATTCATGCACCAGAAATTTAACAATGGTTCTCAGAGTAAAGTTGAACAGGAGCTTAAGAGAATTGAGAAAGCAATTTCCATTAAAAGCAATTAGACCTAACAGAATGCATGAATTACATGGTCACATTTGTGTTGAAATGTATTTTAATTTATGTTGCAACTGTTTACATTTGAACTGATCTGTAAAATGCCAAATGCTAAGTTCTTTCAAGTACTACATGCAAACCATTTTTTTCAGATAATGATAGAGAAACAAAGCTCCAAATATTTTGGATTTAATATGCCAGTAAGAATGGGCAGATTCCTTATACTTCCATTTGGTATTTCATCATCAACAGAGGTGTTCCAGAGAATTGTTTTCCACGTAGCTGAAGGTTTGGAAGGTATTACAGACATAAATAATGATCTGTTAATCTGGGATAAGATACAAGAATAGAGTTTGATATAGTTGGAGAACAGATTAACACAGCATAACTTAAAATTTAAATAAGAGCAAGTATAAAGTAAGAGTCATAGGTCTGAAATATGTAGGTCATAGTCTAATGTTACAAGGTTTGAAACCTGCTCAAGGAAAAGTGAGGGCAACTGTCAAATTCTAAGGCAGGAAGAAAATCAGATATTACAAATATTTCTATGGGTAATACAGTAGCTTGCAAAAGTTGTACCAAATACATCTGAGGTAATGATGCCCTTAAGATATTGTTAAAGCAAGATGTACCTTAGAATGGAGATGTAAACAGGAAACATTTTGAAATGTTTAATAAGATAGCTACAGATGCTGTAGTATTAAAATATTATGATGTGAATATGCCAGTTGCATTGCAAATAGATGCCAGTCAAACCAGTACAGGAGATATGAAGTTATAAGACAATAAACCATTTGACAATTGGTCAACATCATTTATAAATATAAAGAAATTATATTATTAATCAGAAAATAAACTTCTTGCAACAGTGCATCAATGTGAAAAATTCCATGAATATGACTAGGTAAATTTCAGATGGAAATGGACCACAAGCTTTTGCAAAACATATCTAGAATGTATTTGTACAATACTTCAATTAGATAGCAAGGATACTATTTAATCAACAGATATATGCTTAAAATTAAATACAGACTAGGCAAGGAACTGCTCAGAGTGGATGTGTTAAGTACAGCATATTTACCAGAGAAGGATAAAGACCTGCTTGAATTAGAACTAGTGATTCTTTGGGTTATAGTGCAATTACCAATTAAAAAAAAGAAATAAATATTAATTTTGGTGATGTGATACTGACCAAGAAATGCATTTACTGAAAACCTTTATCAGGAAAGCCTGATTTATGTAAATAATTATAAGTAAGGAAAGAAAACTCAGTCTTATTTTTCTTTTAAGGAAGCAGTAAATTGTGTCAAATACATGATGTTCAAAGATAACAAAATAATAGTTCCCAGTGAGGTGAAAAGATAACTGTTTGGCAGGATACATTCACATCTAGAAATAGTAAAGTACAAAGAAATATCAAGAGATATTGTATAATGACCACAAATGTTAACTCAAGTAGAACAATTTTGTACAGAGTTGTATTGTCTGAGGTCCATACAAAAAAAGACAATCCAAGGGAAGAAATGGCAGTATATTCAGTACCAAGACATAATGGAGTACAGAAAAGCTAAGTTGCTATCAGTAAATCTGTACAGTAGATCCAAGTCCCTTTATAAATCTTTTCCATTGTCATTTACCACCACCCCAAACTTTGTATCCTATGCATACAGTTTAACTGTACTGACTATTCCATCTGCTGTATCAAACATATATATTATTGTACCTAGAAAAGACCAGTTAAATACCAACATGTTATCCTCACCACACTAGCTTAAACATTCTTTACTAATGCTATGAGCGTCCTGTCTGATGTCCTGCTTTCCACATCTTGTCCCTTCAGTTTCTTAGTCATACTGCCATTTAAAACAGTGCCAAAAGCCACATAGGATTCCAATTACATAACAACAGACTTGTCTTCATAATCTTCTTTTGCTGAGCAGCCAAAAAACCTCAGTAAAGTAATCAAATATGATCTACTCTTAATGAAATCAGGTGGGTGGGTTTTCATTAACAAGCTATTTAAAAGACAAAATAAGCTTTTTTGATAGCTACTCATCAACTTCCACATGTTTTCCAGCATGACAGTT
The DNA here is from genome assembly GCF_019279795.1 of Protopterus annectens. Lineage (NCBI taxonomy): Eukaryota > Metazoa > Chordata > Ceratodontiformes > Protopteridae > Protopterus > Protopterus annectens. Next base: position 178,888,428 of record NC_056746.1, read on the forward strand.
AACTTCCAGTTTTTTGGACTATCCTTTTTGAAAAGCAGGGTAAGGAGAGATCTGTGCGAGACACCAGAAATAAAGCAATGATTTTCAAAGATCTGCATGTTTATTGATTATAAATCTGTTTTCTATCTGGGTTATTACTTTTTTTTTCATGAACATATACTAAATCTGATTGATAAAAGCAGTCTTAGCACCTGCCAGAATACATCTCAACCGTACAGATTTTTGCAGAATGTCCATATTTTTGCCATATATTTTTGGCCCGTTTTTCGTATAATTGTATTTTTTCTGAGAAATTAGTGGCAAATCATTAAAGATTGAAGTTAGAAAATAATGATAGACATTTCAGTTATAGACTTTATACCCTTGAAAAAATGCTAATGCAAAACATTTTATTCTATCAACTTTCTAAGTTTGGAAGAACAATATTTAAAAATGTCTCTATTTTTGGGCTTTGTCCAACTTTTATTTATGGCTTTGTCCAGATTTCTTGCTCTAAGAGGTTGAGAGTTATGTCTGCCAGGAAGAATGATAAAAGGCTTAAACACATTAGTCACTTAACAGCTAAGTGGCTTTTCCAAAAAGTCTCAGACTTATTCCCATAAGGCAGGAACATTTGAGGCCACTTAAAGACTAACTCTAACTATTGTTTCTTGTTTGAAAAAAATGGTGAACAGTGGAGAATAGGCAGCATAAGAACTGTTCAGAGAGTGCAACACTTCTTTGCTGAATTAAGTGAGCCTAAAATGATTTTTTTTTTAATTTCTTGTTGTCAGTTGCATATTTTGCTGCGTTTTAATATTTTCCACGTTACCACTTGAGCTGAGCACAAACTACCAGCATAAAGTTTCAGTGAGTCCCAGTACTGACTGGCTTATTAGCCTTTTTGTCATATAATTGTAACATTTATTGGAATTTAATAGTGCAGTCTAATCATATACACTTTAAAAAGGGAATCTTTCTACAAAACTTGTCTGTTTGTGCTTTGTAACTGTATAACTTACAGTACATATTTTCTGAATTTTTTTTTTTTTTGTAATGGCAGAATTTCTTTATAATGAGTCATGTAGGCACTACTCCAGTTAATTTTCTAAGTCCTGATTGATGGTGGCCATATTGGGCATCATAAGAACTGGTTTGTGTTCTAAGAAAACTACGTTTTGAAAAAACATTAAATATCGCTGAGAAATGCCAGTATAAACTGCAACATGAAGCAAAACGGGCAGTATGAGTTCCACATAGTGACCATACTCAGACCTAAGGTTTTGCAGATTTCACCAGCAAAAGCTCACCAATGTCATCAAAAACTCTAAGCTCTGCAAAGACAGAGCCCCCATACACATTACACACAGACCTCTTACTGATCATACTAAAATCACAATTAATTAGTTACCACAGTGTTCCACTTAGTGAGTCTTTAATAATCACAGATCTGACATTAAAACTTACTCATTCCAGCCTAGATTACCCATAAGACAGACACTATCCCTGATTTCCCCGGTTACTGGTGCCTACACTCCATGAAAAATCACATTCCTGAGAGGGCTTTGCAAAGACTTTGTGATGGTGTCATGCATACTTAGGGCCTAAATGTAAGGTCATTTCATCTAGGTTAGAAATAATTAAGGAGAGGCAAAACATGGTCATTACTCACATTAACATGAACAATCTAAGAAAGCCAACCATCATGCACCAGTATATAGTAGGGCTATCAAATTTCTTGTCAGGCACAGAATAGACTCATCTGCTTAGCAACATTTTCCCTTTACCTTATTTTACACCTACATATCAAAACAGAATTCAGAAGTACAGTCAATTGCTAATAACATTGCCACAGAGACATGGACATGGGTTTGGTTTCAGGTGTCCTGATGAGAGATATGCAACCAGGGTGCATGCCTTACACCTGAAGGTCTTCATCTCTCTCTTCAAAGAGTGCATACACTGTATTGGAAATATCCCATCCCCACAGTGTGAATTTTATACTCAACACATTTTGAACCAAAAGAACTTCACAAAGGCGCATATTAAAAAAAATCAGAGTTAAAGGTAGCTTTGCTTAATTCTAGAAGCCTTAACAATATAATGGATGATTAAGAAGTTTTTCTTAGCTTGGGGATGTTGATTTCTGTGCCATAACTGAAACTAGGTTTAAAGACACAAAGTGCGTATCGCCAATTTGGAGTATTATCACTCTATTTGAAAAGAAACTCTGAAACCCAGAAGGCAGAAAATCAGTCCAGGACTAGAACTTATACACAGAAATAATATGTATTAGTGATCATGCATATAATATTATAGAGACCTTCCTAACTCTGTTATTATCTATATCAAAACATGAGGATTGTCTAACTAAACTCCAAGACTTAAAACTAAATGAAAATGTTATCTTCATGGAGGATTTCAGTTACTCAAAACACTTATTGAGTAAACTACTCGACAACAAATACATTTATCCAAATGCTAATCAACTATGTTAATCAGAACAAAATAAATATATCCATAATTCTAATTAGCCATGTCAGACAGAATAACCCTGATGAAATAGTATAAATACAAGGAGAGACTGCAATATCTTGCCTGCTATACTGACAAACTCATGATCTTTTTTGTTCTCCACCCATACATACCCCCCTGCAGTTAATTCTGACCATGATATCATTACTTTACCTTGTGTGTAAAACTGACCATTTAAAAATACATATTCTTTCTCGGATTTTCCCAAAGTTAATTACAAAGCAATAACTTAGATACTTTCAGAAACAGTCTGGGATAATACTGTCAAGCATCCAGATAGATCTGCTGAGGATGTGGTCAAAGTTACTATGAAAATATCCATTGTTGCATTTGAGGAAAAATTAATAAAAATTCCTTGTGTGGATTCTGCTCATAAAATAAATAATACATACAACAGCAACAAAAAATAAGGGGGTGGTCTACATAGCCTTCATAATTAATCCTAACCAACAATGTTGCTAGCATTATCTCCAGCTGCAGGATATAGCAAGCATGTTTGAAGAAACATTTTTGCAACAAAAAAAGATAATATTTTGAGTGTCATAAGTATGAGAAGAGAAATCAGTCATATAATTACAGATATTATGAATATCTACCACAAGTGGAATCATAACACTATAAGTCTCCTAGTAAATAGCATTCCTAGATGTTTTTTATACAGAGATGAAGAAATCCTAGCCAAACCCTTACCAGTCTTGTTAAACAAAATGTTAAATGAACACATTCCTGTTTTCTGGTATTATTACACAAAGGGGGTTACATGAGATCCAAACAACTTTAGACCCATAAGTCTAGCCAGTGTTTTCTGTAAATTTATGGAGAAAGCCATTCTTCAAAGCAATGCAAGTGATTGGCTTCTCCTAGACATGAACAGTGTGGGTTTGTTAAGGTGAGCTATTGTGCCTGGAAGTCTTGTGGCATTCTCTGAAGAGGTATTAGCAGTACTTAATGAATGGATAACCATATGTGCACAGCTTATATTAATGAAGAAATAATTTTGATTAATGCCAGTATGTTTCTCGGCCATAAAAGTGGATAATGGGCTATGAACAACAAATTAAGCAGATAATGGCATACTGGCTAGTACAATGACTCTCATAAAAATGCAGAAGTTTTCCAGGATAGTGTACACACCCAGTACACTAGCAATAACATTGTATTCAGTATCAGCAAATATAGCATACTGAGACTTCATAAAATTAATATAAATTATGACTGCAAAATAATTGGTCATATAGAAATGACATTATTCCCATTGGGACTACAGCAGGCCACAGTTTAACTATTTAATCATTGCATGTATCAACTAAGGTTAGAAAAGCATATTCTATAGCCCATGTAATTATAAGCCATATGTCTTCTCACTCTAGAAAATCAGTGTCCCACTGTATATTGTTTTAGCCCAACATATTACTGAGTACAACACTACTTTCTGTAAGATTCAAATAAACCATATGAAACAACTAGAAAAAGTACAAATACTGTTTATTAGAAAAGTCATAGGAACTGAAAACATGACCTTTTTCAGAAAGACTACAACATCTGTCATGTCCTGTTATGTACAGATGACTTAGAAGTGATGTCTGACTGATTTACAAGGCAATATCTGAGACGCTTCTTTTTAAGAATCTGTTATTGGAATATTCCAGTGGAGAAACTAACACCAGGTCAAGGAACCTATTCTTAAAAGTAAATATTAACAACAGAATAAGCATATAGATATGTAATGTAATGTACAAAGCTATGTCAAACCCAGAGCTGTTGGACATGCTCCACTTAAAGAAATCCCAATCCCTCCGAGCTACACGCTCTAGGGACCTAAGCCTTGTCACCACAATAAACAGAACATGCTGGAGGGATAGATTCCTGTCCCAGAGACTTCCCATATTCTGGAAAAGACTACCTATCTATGTCAAACAGAGCTCCTCATTAGCACTCTTCAAGAAAAATCTGATGATTGGATGGGTAATAGGAAATTCACCCTAGGGATCACTTCTGTGGTTCTGCTTGACATGGGCACATGAAAATAATTTTCTTGGGTGGCGAAAGCCAGGGTACCTTTTTGGCTAGGCTTGTATAGGCCCTAGGGCCAATAGCCTAGTACCTCCCTATGAACCTATAATACAATGTCCAAAGTAAAGTTATGGAATATGCTTTCATTCATAGTCACTACAGACGTAGACAGACATTATTTCCTTTCAAAATTACTCCTGATGCATGCATATGAACAGAAAATATCTACAATGGATAAAAGTCACATTGCTTGATGGCTAATACCAGCTATATCTTTAAATGTCATTTAAAGATATCTCAAATAACATAGCCGAGGGATGGCAAGTTATGTTTACAACCTCCTTTCGGTTTTTTTTTTTTGGCAGTAACCTGTCAGGACTCCTTGGTTTATAGGTTGATAGGTTCAAAAATAAGTACTAGGCAATCAGTCTTACGACTATTACAAGCTTAGCCCAAAATCCCTTTTCAAAGGTTTCCTCGAGCCTCAAGGAGTTTAAGACAAGGCAGACCAGCAGAGAACTTGAGGCTGCCTATCCAGTTATCTAGGTTTACCTTGAAGGTGGCAAGGATACTACTCTGGTTGCCATATAGAATTTTGTTCCAGAGAAAAGGTATCCAGTGAGATATGAATCTATTACACCACCATATTTGTTTATGTGCCGATAAAGATTTAGTTCTTGTAACCAGGTATTTGAGGTACCATTTGTTTTGCACAAAAAGCTAGGAACGTGTCTGCATGAAAGTGTCTGTAAGAGACTGAGTACAGAGAGAGACAGATGACCATTATCCTGACAACTAAGATTTTTGAGACCACTGATCTTTTTCATTATGAATCTCTGAGGTCTCTCAAATTGAGTGATATGTTTAAACGAATAGGTGCCAAAAGGTGCATTATATTCAGTAATGGGTCTGATGAGATACAAGTAAATGGAAATTAAGACTTCTCTTGATCTAGTGGAGATACCTTTGAAATTGGATGCGCTAAACAGAAGGCTTTCCAAACTCCACAAAGGCACAATGGTCAAACAATAAGGAATTAGCAACAACAGTAATTTAAAATCTTACTTTTATCAACCACTTATTTAAAAGAACAAGACGTCACTTTCTTCCCTAGCTACCAACTTGTCCTGAATAACCAGCATTCCACCCTTCTGCTTCCTGACAGACAATGATGCAAAGTATTTAGTAAATAATTTAGACAGGTCTGTTGATTCTATTACATTAGTCCATTCAGGACTTCATGGGGCATAATGGTCTTTTGCTTCTTTTAATCCGCATTGTATATAAAAAAATCAAACCATCTTTCACCATAGTGCATCTTTGTTCCGACTACAATGCCTGGTACTTTGTTTAATTATTGTATATACTTCATAATTCTTATTAGAACTCTTTTTTGTACTTTACAATCTTATTTTCTTCATTAGTGACTCACGTTAGATTCCTGTTCATGAGTGATTTCTTTTGGTACACGGTATACTGTACCATGCCTTCCATTATTGTATCACGCATACAGGAATTTACTTTATGACAGCCATTCAAATTATCTAACTTAGGTGACATTTCAGCATTAGCACCTTTCTAATTGTAAGCATCACCATTAATTTCATGTATTATTCCAACCCATACTAACCAAGATCACCTTTTCCCAGTTAATTCCATATTTGCACATTCAGATTTATTCAGTATTTAGTTAAGACATCTACAATGTTACTGTTCCTTATGAGTTCTTTTACTTTTAAAGAAATCCTGCTTCAGAAATAGTATTGTTCTAAATCCTATTCTACTTACCTTACAGTCACAAGGTCTAATAACCTTGTGGTCTGGCTAACAAAAACTGCTAAGGTTAATATCTTTAATTCTCTCTATTGTGCCACATTAAATGCTGAACTGAGTCTACAGCACTATTAGGTGTCCCTTACATTCAATCTAATCCCCTAAACCTCTGCAGAACCGGCTGACTGCAAGTAGCTTACAACAAGTGACTCCTGGTGGATACAAAGTAAGAATTCCCTCCCTTATCATCAAAAATTGGGATAAACATGCTAAAACATAGACTGTAAGCCCTTACATAAAGTGTTTTTAACTTTAAAATGCTAATAGAGCATAGTAAGACAAAATTTTAAAGATTACGCTAAATCCCTATTCTACTTACCTTACAGACACAAGCTCTAATAACCTTGTGGTCTGGCTAATAAAAACTGCTAAGGTTAATATCTTTAATTCTCTCTATTGTGCCACATTAAATGCTGAACTGGGTCTACAGCACTACTGAGTGTCCCTTACATTCAATCTAATCCCCTAAACCTCTGCAGAATCGGCTGACTCTCAGTAGTTTACACCAAGTGACTCCTGGTGGCTAGAAAGTAAGAGTTCCCTCCCGTATTATCAAAAATTGGGGTAAACATGCTAAAACATAGACTTTACGCCCTTACAGAAAGTGTTTCTAACTCTAAAATTCTAATACCGCATAGTAAGACAAAATTTTAAAGATTACGCTAAATCCCTATTCTACTTACCTTACAGACACAAGCTCTAATAATCTTGTGGTCTGGCTAATAAAAACTTCTAAGGTTAATATCTTTAATTCTCTCTATTGTGCCACATTAAATGCTGAACTGGGTCTACAGCACTAGTGAGTGTCCCTTACATTCAATCTAATCCCCTAAACCTCTGCAGAATCGGCTAACTCCCAGTAGCTTACACCAAGTGACTCCTGGTGGCTAGAAAGTAAGCAAACTGCACTCAATATGCAGATGACTCCACTCTGATTTGCTCTGCTACCTCTCAGTCAGATCTGCAGACACTATCCCAGAATACTTTTAACACAGTTGAAAACTGACTTCCTGATCGTTGTCTGATTTTAAACCCCAATAAAACAAAGTTGCTGCTTTCTTCCCCCACTAGTCGGTCCATTGCTTTATCCTTCTCCATAACATCTAATAATGGCACCACACTCTCCCCAGACTCCAATATGAAACTCCTAGGTGTTATAGTTGACAACAACCTTAAATTTGATTTGCATGTTAATCAAACTGTTAAAACCATCAATAAAAAGCTTGGGTCACTATACACGATCAAACCTTTCCTAACCCCACCTGCTAGAACTGCCATTGCACGCTCTCATTTACTATTGACTCTTCTCTATGCCTCCCCTTTACTCACCAAAAACTGAACTTAGTAAACTATCTAGCTGCTGTAAACACATTGCCAGATTTGCCACCAGTATGCCCTACAGGACACACCGCTGTAACAACCTAAACTATCTTGGGGGTTAGAACGGCCTTGCCTAATTCAGTACAACCAGCTAATAGTGGCATATAAAGTACTTAACCAACCTGAAAATACTCCTGCACTCAAAAGTATTATTTACCCCTATAGCAACCTCAAAACACTTCGATCTTCTAACAGACTACTAGTCCAAACTGTCAAAACCAACAATTCAGCTGGTGCCTCCCTGTTTGCCAACTCTGTTGGTAAAATTTGGAACACACTGCTAACATTACTCTAGAACCCACCCTAAGTCAATTCAAGAAAAGGCTAAAACAGTATTTTGCATCACACTGGCTATGTCCTTGTTCCAAATCAGACTAGACCTCTCCAATATTACTGTATGCTAATATGTTCATTAGCTACTCAATTGAATTACAGTCTCTAGGTCTTTTCTTTATTAAATCTTAATTTATGTGAAATTGTATAAATTGCTTATCTGAAAGAGTCTATAACTGTATTTAACATGTATTACACAATGTCCTTTCTGTTTGTACCTTGGAGCTTTTCTCCCTGGGCCTCTGCTGAAAATGGACATGTACTGGACTATCCCGGTCAACAAATGTAAAATAAAATAAATAAAATAAAATAATAATCTTCCTTGTTTTGCATCTTATTCCATGACTCAAAGAAAGTAACCTCACTCTCACGGCTCCTCTATCCTTCCTGCGAACACTATAACCTGGTATTTCATATTCTGTCCTACATTTATTTGACAGTAGCTGGGATTCAGTGGGTTACCATCAGTGGTAAGCCATTACACAAGTGGCCAACCTCTGGTGGTAACCCTTTCCTATTCAGGGCAAAGACATACTGAGTACACAACCACAATTAAAATGTTCCAACTTTAATAAACGAATTAAAAACTCACTAAAACTGTCACAAGAGTTTAAAATCAGAAGAAGCATCAAATAGGTTCATAGGTTCAAAGGTAAGTACTAGGCTATCTGCCCATGGGCATTTATAAGCCTAGCCACAGAGTGATGGCTTTCACCTCCCCATTAGATTAGTAACCTGGGCCTCTGTCAACAGGGCTCCTGAAGTGATCCCAGGGTAGAACTTACGATTACCCATCCACTCATCAAGATTTCTCTTGAAGAGTGTCATAGAGGAGCTCTGTTGAATATGGATTGGGATTCTATTCCAGAGTGAGGGGAGTTGCTGGGACAGGAATCTATCCCTCCAGCATGTCCTGTTTATTGTTGTACATAGGTTCAAGTCGCTAGAACGAGTGGTTCTGAGGGATCTCATTTTTTTGAGGTGAAGCATGTCCATTAGTTCAGGGTTTGACATGGCCCTATAGGTCAGACATAGGTCACCTCTGAGCAGACGGTAAGTGACTGAGAAGAGCTGGAGCTTTTTTAGTCATGCTTCATAGGGTAATTGTTTAAGGCCCTTAATCCTCTTAGTGAGGTACTTCTGTGGTCTTTCTAGTTGTTGCAGGTGTCTAGTGAAGTACATCCCAAATGGGGCATTGTACTCTATTATGGGCCTAATGAGTGAGGAGTAAAGGGGCACAATCACCTCCTTGGATCTGGATGAGAAACCCTTTGTGATCAGGTGTGCCACATAGAAGGATTTCCTGACCATTTTGGCTATGTGGTTATCAAAGGAGAGCATGCTATCTACTTGGGTACCCAGGTCCCTAATTACTTCTTTGTACTTAGTGGATTCCCATCTATGTGGTAGTTTGTAGGAACTTTGTTTTTCCCAGTTGGGATTACTATGCATTTTTTGGCATATAGCTTGAGGCCGTGACTTTGACACCAGGTGTTTGTCTCTGTGAGACCCTTTTGCAGGATGTCTGTGTCAGCTGGAGAGTCAATTATTGCACCCTATTTACAGTCATCTGCGAACTTGGTTAGCCACAGTCCCTCTGCCATTGCCTGTACTTCGGAGAAATATATACTGAACAGGAGGGGTCCCAGGACTGAGCCCTGTGGGACTCCGCTTGTGACTGGTTTAGAGTCAGACATGGTGCCTGCCACTCTTACCATGTGGGTTCTGTCTGAGAGCCAATTGGCAGCCTATCTCATGACATGGAGGCTGATATTTAAGCTGGTGAGTTTGTCTGTGATTCCTGAGTGTGGGATGATGTTGAATGCCTTAGCAAGGTCCAGATATGCTGTGTTGACCACCTTCCCTTCATCTATGGCCTTTGTGACTGTTTCAAAGAAGTCGACCAAGTTCAGGAGGCAAGATCTGCCTTTAACAAAGCCAAACTGGGTGGGGTCCAGTGTCTGGAGGTTCCCAATGTCCCTGTTAATGAGCTCCATGATAATGCGTTCCATGGCTTTGCAGACCAAGCTAGTCAAGCTTATAGGGCGATAGTTCCCAGGGAACTGCTTTCAACTGGATTGCCTTCTTCAGATCATAACTTCCTGTGCTTCATTCCACATCCTTAAACAAAGATGCACCAATCAGGTTAACTCCTTTATTATTAGTTCTTCCTACCACAGACCGTCAATCACTTGCCTGGAGGTAGGCAAGCCTCCATTTTTAACCAATAGAAAGATGATTCTGCTTCAGAATAGGTTTCAGTGGAACCATGGCATTTAAGCCTGGGGGCGGTTGGGTCTTAAGTTGTTTATCCACCCATTTCCACGAATCTCCATGTTATTGGGAACATCCCCAGCTCTATGTCCTATTGGCACACATTCTATAGCTTTAAAGCTAAAGTAATGGGTTGGGTTTAAGTTAATGTAAGATCCCAGTGCATTTTTCATATCCTTCTGTCGAATATCTCATAAATGACGTAAAACCGTCTTTCAAGCGTTGATCAGTTTTGCCTATGTAGAAACAAGGGAAAAGGTGACAGCATGCTAGATATACAAGATGTTCACTGCTGCAAATAGCTTTGACATTAAATATATAGCTCTTGCCTGTAACTGGATGGATGAAAGTGTTACTATTATCTATGAATTGACAGGCTTTGCATCTTCTGCATTTGTGAGTACCTTGTCTCAAAATGTTGATGTTTTGCTGAGGAAAACCATCTTTATTACAAAGAAATCTTTTGAAATTTTTCATGTTTTTGAACGTAAACCTCGGTCATTCTCCTACGATGCTTTTTTTTTATCATCTTCAGTCAAGATAGGCCAGAACCTTTTGATGACATCACATACCTTTTAATGATCAGTGCTGAAGGTGAGAACTCAATTCAGATTATTTCCTTCAAAATGCCTTGTATCTTGTTGTGTATTCAATGTCACATGGTCAGAACTACACCTAGAGAAATAGGGACGTCCTTTTGTTCATCTTAAGGTTTCTGGATGGATTTTAGCTGTCAGGTCATTTTGTAGCCCCTGTTGGATAGATTTACTTCTAGTTGTCTGCATTCCTTCTGGAATGTATGATCATCCATACATAACCTTGAGATCCATATCAGCTGATTCTCATAGATGTTCCTGTGGACAAGTCCAGGATGCATACTGTTCCTATGCAAAAAACAGTTCTTCCAAGTGCTTTTCCTATGGACACTTGTACTTATTCCATTAACTTGATCTAAATGTAGACATATGTCTTGAAAGTCTATTTCATCCCTAAAGTGCTGAAATGTAAATTTCAAAAATTCTGTAGTGATTTCAAGGTACTCAGAGAAAGACTTGAGCTGAACTTCATTCCCATTCCAGAGAATAAAAATATTGTCCACAAAACGTCCATAATAAACAATATTGGTAAACCAAGGATTCTTATCACACAAAACATGCATTGATTCCCATTGTGCCAATACTATGTTTGAATAAGTATTGGCACATGGGGTGCCCATGACTACACCCCATACTTACCAATAATAAGTACTGCCATATGAGAACACATTGTTCTCCAAGATTAGTTCAAGTAAAGAGCATATCCGGTTAGGGTTCAATCCCAGTGGGGTTAAAAAAATCTCTGAGTGCTTCAATCCCATAAGAATGCAGTATGATTGTAAATTATTTATGTCCATTGCAGCTAATAGCAGGTTAGCCCCATTTTCCATGTCTTGCATTTTCCTGGAGAAATCCTCCAAGAAGCTACCTGAGTCTTTCAAAACTGTTTTTGCTTCAGGTATAAATTTTTTCAGTTCTTTCTCAACGTACGTAGACAGGGGCCCCATTACCTACCCTGTCACTGCGACAATGGGTGGTAGAGGAGGGGTGACAGAATCTTTGTGTATCTTTAGCAGGCCATGTATAGCTGGAATGGTAGGATGAGTTACCTCGAAGAAATCAAACAATTCTTTGGTGATACATCTTTCTAAAAGCAAGTCATTCATGGTATTCTGTACATTTCTGATCATCCTGTCAACTGTACTACTGTTTATAATTTTGTAGGTTCCCAAGTCATTGAGCAGATCATGCAGCTTGTTCCTATACCAGGGGGTCTCCATTACTACAATGGCTTCTTCTTTATCAGCAGGTTTGATGACCAGATCATCCCTTAATTTCAGTTCAAAGAAACCTTTTCTTTCCTCACTGGTCAAGTTATGAAAATGACCACCTTCTTTGGTGTTTCCCCTCAATTTTCCAAACTCATTTTCACACATGCGAACAAACAAATCCACAGCTGGATGGTTGACAGGTAAAAAATGTACTGGATTTTTTCAGTGTGGGTAAAAAGGACTGGACATTGTTAAAAACAGTTGTTAGAGTAACATTCCTTGCAAAATGTTTGATGTCAGTTACAAACTCATTCAAATCCGACTTTATCGAAGGAATAAACATTAGACCTTTTTCTAAAACCTAAATGGCTTGGTGACTAAGAGGTTTCCATGTTATATTAACCATTAAACTCTGTTCTAGGCCTTCTGATGGTTGAACTTTTTCCTTTTCCTGTCCTGATTTCTGATCTCACATTTTTGCTTTGGTTCTCCTTTATAAAAACTGGTAGCTGGTAAGGGAAGGAGGAAAAATTGACTCCTTCTTTAGGCTGAGTATCTGCTGATGTGCCAGGAACCAATTCTGTGTTGGTAAGGGACAGGCTATTCATGGGAACAAAAGATGCAGAGGTGCTAGGCAGTGCCTCAGCGGCTATACCTGTGGTGGAATTCATCATGTTCTTAGGCACATTCTGGTTTCCAGTACTGTGATCAGTATTTGTTCTGTTAATCCTGCTTTTAGAAAGTGATCTCCCTTGTCTTTGACTCATTCTCTCCTCCCTTGGCCATTCAAAGATATTTCCATTCCTGAAATCCTGAAAATCTCATGCTAATTTTTTAGTCTTTTGTCCTTTCAACTTACTATCATAGATACTCAGGTTATATTGTAATGACTCCAATTTCTGAATACAGTTGTCAGACAAATCCATTTTCTCTAGTTCTGTCTGTTTATTTTTAATCAACTCCGCTGTTGTTGACTCCTCCAGTTTAAAATACTCAATAAGCAGGCATAAATAACTGAAACTTGTTTCAAGATTAATTGCCTGTCATTTGGCTAGCAAATCTGGGTAATTGTTACCATAACTCGATAAGCACTTCAACCTCATCCCTCTTGTGCCACCCGATGACGGATGCATGCTTCTAGATGGAAACGCTGCCACTGTAATCTCTTCAAACGGTAGGCAGCATTTTCTACCGCTTTAAAGTCTTTGTCAAAGCTCTCAGTATTGGCAGTAAAGTCTATTGTATCAACATTCTCATTTTCCAGGTTCAGTTTAATTAATGGATTCAATTGCTCACCTAGAAACTCAGAGAAGGTTCTCATTTGTTCTTTTCCGTTTCTGTTGTTATCCATCAGCAAGTTACTTTCAGCCATGTCTAGTGAGAAAAAAACAAGTGAAAAAATGGCAAATGGCCTATTCAGAGACAGGCCCACCAAAGTGATTTTCCATGGTTGGAAGAATTACTACAGTGGGCTGTCCTGCCAGCCACACTCTGGGAGAATGAGGCATTCTGGGAAGTGTCTAATACTAATTAGATATGTTCTCTTCGTAGAAAATGCCCACAAGTGATTTATGTTATCAAGTGATACAGGAAATCTCTAAGCTTTGTAAATTAGCACAGCCAGCCTGATAATTAACACACCCAAACTACTGTGGTCCCTCATTCATATCAGTGGGAGAAACCATGTTGCTGGTAAGCCCAGAGGAGTTTGGCAGAGAGGTAATGTTGGGGGGGGGGGGGGGTGAATATATGTATGTATGTTACAGTGTGTGTGCATGTCTGCAAGGTTATGAATGAACTGGGATGACTCTGTATACATGTATGTACATCTGTCTGTGTGTCTCTGGGTGTCTCCCTGGGTGATCATAATAGGGGGAGGTAGAGGATTGAGAGAGTGTGCGTGTGTGCATGTGTGTTGTGTATAAAGTGAGCAAGTCAATGAGTCCATTCAAGTGGGGGCTGTTGTTGAGTGGGTGGTGTGTGTGTGTGTGTGTGTGTGTGTGTGTGTGTGTGTGTGTGTGTGTGTGTGTGTGTGTGTGTGTGTGTGTGTGTGTGTGTGTGTGTGTGTCCAAGAGTCCTTTAAAATGTGGGTTGTTGTTAAGTGGATGGGTGATTCAGAAATATACAAATTAGCTGATAATGAGGACATCCACATTGCAACTAAATATGCCTCTCAATCACATTTCCCACAGTTGTGTAAACTGACCTTCCTAGCCCGTGGTCATTTTTCTGAATCCTGCCTAATGTCTCTGTCTTTTCTGTTATACTGACATCACCCTCAGTAAGTAAAGTGAAATTAGTGTTATTTTTATTACCAAAATTTATTTCATTACTCACCAAACAATTCATGTTACTTCTGACTGTATGTTCCTCTTTTGCTGTTACAATCACATTCCTGTTTTGCAATGGATCCAGCATCTAAAGCTATCCAGTCAGAAGCACAATGAGCAAGTGTTTGAACATTTCAACTTGGCTGAAGCCCAGGTTCCCCAGATGATGTCACTGTGGTTGAGGTTTTCTGCTGTCCTGAGGTGCAGTAGCCAAGGAGTTGATAATGTCGAGTTCAGAGGTGCATGGAACAAAGCTTTGCTTGGGTCTATATTATATGAGTGAAAGTTCATATGAACGAATGATCTAATGAGCGAAAATGCAAGACATTGAACATTATATTGTGGGGGGCCGCTCCCCCCACACCCCCTGTAAATATATATTCCAACTCCGAGATCGCACTACAGTGAGGAAAGGGCAAATACTCCTATCTTCACTGTACTGCGACCCCAGAAAAAGCATTTCGATGCCTGGCATTTTCGCTCATTAGAGCATAAGTTCATATGAACTTTCGTTCATATAATATAGGCCCCTTTGCTTTTGGGGATGCTAGGTCTTCCCCATAGAAAAAGTTCCAATTTGAATACCATTTTGATCACCTTACATTGTATCTACAATATTTTAGCAAAATGTTTTTGAGCTTCTGCCATAAATTTCATATTTGAATAATCACTACGCTCCCAGCACATCCAAAACACATGTATGCGCACTCACAGATACATGCACACACACACACACACACACACACACACACACACACACACACACACACACACACACACACACACACACACACACACCACATGCACTCACCCTTACACAAAACACAGATATGCACATAAAACACATAACCCTTGCTGATGTGTTTTTCATTTGATTGACCTATTTTACTTCCCTCCATTTAAATTTACACACACGTCCTATTATAAAATGTACATAGTTTTTGTGTGCCTGTCCCTGTCACATTAATTTTATCTCCTTCTGTCAGATCTAGAAATTATTCGCAAACTCCTACTGCTTCTCACTAAAGCCTGTGTCATTTTTTTTAAGAAGTCGCCATTCTTCATGGTCATATATTAAAATTCTTAAATATAATACCAGGAGTGAGAAAACCATGATCAAAGAAATATAAAATTAGAAGATTCATCATGCTTTCAGCTTGATTTGCTGTTACTAATTGCAAATCTGCAGGAAGTAAGAGCAGTCAGTCTATATTACTGCTAAAAAGGCCATGAGCAACTTGAAGATTAAAGACTTCCTTAATGACGTCACTTGGATGACAGTTGGTATTTTTGGGCACTTCTATGGTCAGTGAATGTGCTTCTAGCCTGGAAAACTTTGAGACAGTGAAACTACACAACAGATGCAATGCATCAAAAAATTAAGGTGAGGAGGTATGAACAAATGCCACACATCAGACAGATCAAAGTAAGGTGGTATGAACAGATGCCACACATCAAACAGATTAAAGTGAGGAGGTATGACAGACTCTGAACTTTGGCATTTGCTGATCGGTAGGTTTCCAGACCTGCTATATCATAACACAGAATTAAAGGGGTTGTAGATGGATGGATGGATAGATGGATGGATGGATGGAATATCTAGGCTGCAGAGTGGTGATTCATATTGCTTTTGAGGGTTTATCATAAGCCTTATTGAGGTAGCACATTTTTCTTAATTTCTGGAATGGAAGGACATGGCAAAATCTGGTTCAAGTTGCCTGCACTTTTAAAAAGTCGTTTTTTGTTTAAATAATTTGTTTAATGGTTTTAGGCTACACACTAAAGTGTGATAGATAGCCTTTCCTGATTGTTTGTAGTTGTTTAAAGTGGTTTTAAGTGTATTTTTTACTGTTTTTGTCTTATCTTTAAAAAAAAAAAATCTTTGTTTCCTGCCTTTCTAAGCTAGTATAGTCCAGTTTTCAGCCTAGTGCTGAATTCAGGGTTGTGTTACAAGTTTCTGAGTTGCCCATAACTTACTTGAATAAAAGGAAGATGTTCTTCATCTCACATTGCTGCAGTCATAACCTGTGGGTAGTCCGCTGTCCTCGGTCGGCCCGAATACCAAAGTGTTAGGCTGGCGTCGGTCATGGTCGCTCAGATCTGACGTCAGTACGCCGTGGTACTAAAGCGCATGACCGACGCCATATCCTCAGTCTTTCTTGCCGCATGGTCCGAAGCAGAAGCAGCGTTTGCAAGTGCCGTTCGGCGTCCTGAAATTTTTGTATTCTGAGTTTCAGACCGAAAACCAAGTTGGGCTAAGTACCCCGTTGGGGAATATTTTTGTCTTTTCTTGCCTCAGTTAAATCCGGATGTCAGAAAAAGTGAATAATTGTATTTCTTGTGGGAAACAGATACCTCATAGGGATTACCACTCTCTCTGTATTCCTTGCTTGGGGCCTGAGCACGACGTAGTCGGGTGTCGCTTTTGTGCTAATTTTAATAAGCGCACCATTAAACGTAGGTTAGATTGTGCTAGGCTTGTCTTCAGTAAGCGGTGTAATTACAATATGCCGTCAGATCCTCCGACGCCCGCTACCACTAAGAAGCGTAAGGAAAAATCGTTAAAGTCCAAGCAGGATGAGTCGTCCATTCCGGACACCGGTTCTTTAGAAACTACGGTGGAATCTGTAGATCCAGCCGAGGTTTCAGCTGAGTCTCAGGGGGAGCCTTTAATTTTGCATGATGTGGCCTCTCAGGAGTCGGGTCAGACCGAGGGGGCCTCTCAGGTTGCTGTACTCCCTTCTTTACATAAGGTGGTTAGGCCTTCTCCCTCTGTCTCTAAGGTACCTTCCAAGGCCAGGCCTGGTTTATCTTCCTCTGGTGTCAGTCCTAGTTCTGCAGGTTCTGTACCTAAAAAACACATGCTTAAAATGGCAGAAGATTTGATTACCTTGATCAGAGGTTCTATGCCCCCTCCAGATAAGAGGACTAGGGTGAAGCCAGAGGTGGAAGGATTGGAACATTCTTCAGATTACTCAGAGTCTTCGGCTGAAGACATTCAGGATTTTCCTCCTTATTCTGATTCAGACGCAGAGGATTCTAGTCCTTCTGCTTCCCCTCCAGAGGATTTTTCTTTTTCAGAAACCCTGCATTCTATGAGGGAGCATTTTAAATGGGAAGGTCAGGATTTCTCAGATTCCTGAAAGAGGCTTAGGGAATTCTTGTTTTTACCACAACATAGGCCCTTGGCTATACCTCCTGTTTTAGATGTTGTTCAGGATGTTTTCTCTGAGGCTTCCCTTATTCCAGACTCTTTGCCTCCTGCCCCGGTTAAGCCAGACAGGTATTACAGAGTGCCAGAGGCTCATAAATATTTGTATAAGAGCCCAAGGGCTGACCCAGAAACTATTAGCCAGGGACCTAAGGGTGTCAGGGCTTCTGTTGTAAAGAATCCAGTTCCTATGGATAAAGATTCTAGAGCTTTGGATAGGTGAGGTAAAAAAGTGTATACCTCTTCCACTCTTGCAATGAGGGCTTTGAATTGCCAGTTTCATATGCTGAAGTACCAGAATTTTCTCCTTAGTCAGTTAAAATCTAAGGTAGATGCTTTGGCAGAGGGCATAGAGTGTAAGGAATTACAGGATTTGGTTCATGCCTCTGATCAGGTGGGTAAGCATTCTTTGCAGTGTGGTTTTGATGCTTTACAGGCTTCTTCCAGGGTGGCTGCCACTGGATCAGTTATTCGTAGGCACGCCTGGCTTAAGGATCAGAACTTGTCAGAGCATGTTAAAGCTCGAATTCTGGATGCTCCCCTTCAGTCTGAAGTTTTGTTTGGTTCTCCTGTGGAGTCAGTCTTGAAGAAAATGGAAGACAAAGCTAAGTCTATGCAGACTGTTAAGGATTTTTTACAGGTGCAGCCCCCTAAGTTTAGCAGAAATTGGCCTACTCTAAGGGATGGGCTTACCCTTCTTCTGATTTACAGTCTAGGGGCAGATCTAGACGTGGTAGGGGCAGAGCTCATGCACAGGGTTCTTTCAGGCCTAGGACGTGGAGTTTCCCTGCACAGTCTACAGGTGAGGGCAGGGGCCAGTCCTTTCGTAAACAGACCCAATGACCTGCATCTTCAGCTGCCCGATCCTTCCTGTCTGGCAGCTCCTCTGGGAGGAAAATTGGCACTTTTCAGGCAAAATTGGCTTTTAGTCACCCAGGACAAATGGGTGTTGGACATTATACACCGAGGCTACAAGTTTTATTTCCACACATTGCCTCCTTTCAAAGGCATGCCAGACGTTCCTCCTCAGCAAAAGGTGGAGGCTCACAAACAGATTTCTTTACTTCTACAAATGGGGGCTATCCAGCAGGTCCCTCCGTCAGAAGTGGGCCTAGTATTTTATTCTCACCTGTTTCTTGTACCAAAGAAAGGAAACACTTGGAGGCCAATTCTGGATTTGTCTATTCTCAACACATACCTGGACATTCCAAAATTCAAAATGTTGACTTTGCAACAACTTCTGCCTCTGCTAGGCAAAGATCACTGGATGGTAACTCTGGATCTCAAAGAGGCTTATCTTCATATTCCTATCAGGCCCAGCTGCAGGAGATTCCTGCGTTTTCGGGCTGGGATTTTACATTATCAGTTCTCTGTATTGCCCTTTGGCTTATCTACTGCACCCAGAGTGTTCACAAAGGTTCTGGCTCCGGTGATAGCCTTCTTAAGGTTAAGAGGAATACAAATTTATCCTTATTTGGACGATTGCCTGATTCTTGCTCAAGACAAAGACAAGCTACTTCACCATCTACAGTATGTTATGGCAGTGTTAAGGTGCCTAGGGTATTCTGTGAACGAAATAAAGTCCAGTCTAGTACCCTCTCAAGACATGTGCTTTCTGGGTGTGAGACTGAATACAGCCTCTCAGATGGCGTTTTTGACCCCGGACAAGCAAAGAAATCTTACCTGTTACTTCCAACAATTGTCTCTACGGTCCAGGCTGACTGCAAGGACAGTCCTTCAAGCCTTGGGGTTCATGGCATCTTGTATTCTGGTGCTTCCCAATGCCAAACTGCATATGAGGAAGCTACAATGGTATCTCAAAAGTGTATGGACTCAACACTGCCACGATTTGGACACTGTCATTCAGATAATACCTTGCATTCAAAAGGAATTTTTGTGGTGGGCTCAGGAATGTCACCTAAACAAGGGACTCTCTGTGACCCGACCAGAGGCGAGTCAGATCTTAACGACAGATGCCTCAGACAAGGCTTGGGGAGCACACCTCAATGGAAAATGGGTTCAAGACACGTGGCCTGCCAGACTTCAACATTTGCATATCAAGATGAAGGAGATGTTAGCAGTCCAATTTGCATTGATGGCTTTCAAGGATCTACTTCACCCAGGACAAGTGTTGATTCAAACAGACAACACAACTGTCATGTGGTACATCAACAAGCAAGGGGGAACCCATTCGTACCCTCTTTGCAGGCAAGCTATGATTTTGTGGGAGACTGCTCTCAGTTTGCACCTCACTCTTCAGGCAAGGTTTCTGCCAGGAGCACAGAACTCCTGAGCAGATGTTTTGAGCAGACAGATGGTGGATCCCCACGAGTGGAAATTGGATCCTCATGTATTTCGACAGTTGACAGTGATTTGGGGGACTCCAGACACAGATCTGTTCGCTTCTCCACTAAATTTCCAGCTGCCAAAGTTTTGCACAAAGATGTTTCATCCAAAAGCTTGGAAAGTGGATGCTCTATCATTCAGTTAGAACAATCTTCATGTCTATGCCTTTCCTCCTCTGCCTCTTCTTCCCAAGGTGCTCTTGAAGGTCAGACAGGACAAGCCCTCCATGATTCTAATAGCTCCAAATTGGCCACGTCAGCACTGGTACCCTCTGCTGAGGAGTTTAGTACGGGAGCCTCCTTGGCCTTTGCCATCAATTCCACACCTTTTGTCCCAGGCAGGCAATCATTTCCTCAATGTCAGGATACAGTCCCTGCATTTGACAGCCTGGCATATTCTGTTCTAGACCCTGGAGGGTCGCAGCTTCCTCAACAAGTTTTGAATGTCATTTTGGAGGCCAGACAGCCTAGTACAAGGAAAGTTTATGCTGATAAATGGAGGAGGTTTTTTCTTTGGAGCAAAGCAAAGAGCTTTGATGTTTCAGTGCCTAATTTGAGTGTTTCACTTCAGTATCTTACAGAATTACTAGACAAGGGTTTGTCTTTCTCCTCTGTAAAAGTTCATGCTGCAGCCATTTCTGCTCACTATGATTGTGACCCACCATTATTCTCTCATCCTTTGTTTAAGCAATTTCTTAGAGGGGCAAAGAACATAAGACCCCCACGTAGAGCTCCTACTCCTTCCTGGGATCTCAATTTTGTGTTGGAAAAACTCACTTTACCTCCTTTTGAACCTGCTGCTACAGCTGAGTTGAAGTTTTTGTCTTGGAAAACTGCTTTTTTGTTGGCCATTACGTCTGCTAGAAGGGTATCTGAATTACAGGCTCTAATGGCAGTTGAACCCTTCCTGATTTTTCATAAGGATAGGGTATCCCTGCGTACTAACCCTACTTTTATGCCTAAAGTTGTTTCCAATGTGGCCTTGAACCAATCTATTCATTTGCCTACATTTTATGCTGATCCCCAAAATAAAGGGGAGAAAATTTTGCACTCTTTGGATATTCACAGGCAGTTGCGTTATTATTTGAGCAGAACTAAAGGGTTCAGACAGTCTCAACAGTTGTTTGTTTCTTTTGCTTTGGGCTCTCAGGGGAAGCCTGTTTCTAAACAAACTATTTCTAAGTGGATTGACCATTGTATTGCTTTTTGTTATTCTCATCATGGTAAGGAGATTCCGGCTGGAATCAGACCTCATTCCACTAGGGCTACTGCCACTTCTACTGCTTTTTTAAGGGGTGTTGCTACTAAAGATATTTTGGAGGCAGCTACTTGGAGTTCAGTACACACTTTTTCTAAACATTACCATCTCCCTCTTTATTCCAAATCTAGGGCTGGGTTTGCCACTGCAGTTTTACAGGGCATGTTAGCAGCTCCCAATGCTTTATGATTTTGCCAACCTCCCTTTACCTTTGCTTTGGGATTCTACCCACAGGTTATGACTGCAGCAATGTGAGATGAAGAACATAGTACAGTTTTGTACCTACCATAAATGTAGATGTTCGAAGATCCACATTGCTGCAGTCTAATTTACCCTCCCTCCTTCCCCACTGTAGTTTGGGGTGGTTGTGTGGTTTGGGTTGTAGATATTGTTTGTACATGGGTGGTTGGATGTTTTTCTGTTTTTTGGCTATGGTCTTTCTTTTTAGGGCCTTCTGACATCTGGGGCAAGAAAGACTGAGGATATGACGTCGGTCATGCGCTTTAGTACCACGGCGTACTGACGTCAGATCTGAGCGACCATGACCGACGCCAGCCTAACACTTTGGTATTCGAGCCGACCGAGGACAGCAGACTACCCACAGGTTATGACTGCAGCAATGTGGATCTTCGAACATCTACATTTATGGTAGGTACAAAACTGTACTTTTCTCTGTTCAGCTGTGAGAGAGGGGAGCTTTGAGCAGCTTATCTGTCCCCAGAGGAGTGGTTCCAGCCCAGACGTTAGTAGTTTATTGGCCATTTTGGGCTAATTTCTATCTCTTTCATTTCCCTGCTATAAAAACCATGTTTGCATGGTTTTGTGCGCTGGGTAGTGACGGTTAGCTAGGGTTAAATTATTCCTGGCTCCACTAAGTCTCCTCTTCAGTTTTTCCCTTGAAACTAGTCTAACTCTTAACCTAAGCACTCAAAAAGCATCCTACAGCCCAGCACTTGCTCAGACCTAACAGCAAGCACTAATATACCCCGACATTTGATTGCCCAGCAGGGCAAGGCTCTTTATTCACCCCTCACCAACCAAGCAACTAAGCAGCTCACCCTACTATTCAGGCATGACCAAAGGACAATTTCAGGTATACTCTCCAGTCCATCTAGTGAATCTGGGTATCCTGAGGCAATGTTACAACTGCCTCATGTACACAGACAACCCTCTCCTCCTACCACAAAACACTAACATATGCGAAAGATGCAATTATACAGCCAAACTGGAGGCTAAGCTGTCTCCACCCAAGACTGGAACAGACAGTCAAGAGGAGAAGGTTAACACTTGCACCACACCTCCAGCCACACATAGACCTACTAAACCAGCACTGGCAAAAAATACACATAAATACACAAAATCATACTCGGAGGCTCTAAATAAAAAAACGGCAAAAGCATCAGAGACCTCCAAAGCAGACACCCAAACAACCTGCACTTCCCATCACAAACCAGACAACACATGCTGCACAATCACAGCCCTTAAGGCAAAATAACATACCTAATACACTAGTAATAGGTGACTATAGTCAGGTACACTGACATCCCACTCACTAGGCTGGACAGGCAGAAGGTTACTGTTAGCTGCCTGTCGGGAGCCAGAATCCGCCACATAACACAAGCACTCAGGTCACTCCAGAACAAGTACAAATATGACTCTGTCATTGTTCATGTTGGTGTGAATGACCTGAGACATACCTCCCTGGACTACATGAAAAGAGACATGGAAGAGCTCTCTGATCATGTAGCCCAGGCTGGTATGACCCTGACCCTGAGTAGCATCCTGCCCTCACCAAGAATGATACCTCAGTATAAAGAAAAAATTATCAATTTCAACAATTGGCTAAGCTTCTAGTGTCATTCAAAGGGGATCCAGTGTCTGTCAGCCTGGGACGGCATGCTCGACAAGCCACATTGCTTCGCAAGAGACAGCTTGCACCTGTCACCCTTAGGCTTTCGAATACTGGCCAAGGCTCTTGCTGCCCCCCATAGTGCCTTTCTTAGGCAAGGCTCAAAAGTCAAACCCACCTCCGTAAACAGCACAATTAACAAAAAACTGAGGGTTATGCTACTCAATGCCAGGAGTTTAAATCTCAAAATACATGTGCTCAAAGCATTCCTCAGTATTGGGAACATTGACATCTGTGCAGTAACTGAAACCTGGTTCAAGGCACCAGAGAGCACCCCAGCACTACTGGGCTATAACTCGTACCACATGTTTCGGCCACAGAACATGGACTGAAACACAATAGGAGGGGGTGTATCCATATTCATCAAGGATACCTACACCTCCAGGTTAGTGGCACAGCATGATACCTCTGAGATCATCCATGTGCAACTAACATTGGGTAAATCTGCACTGCAAATTGTGGCCTGCTACAGATCACCCTCCATGACCCAGGACCACCACTCCACCTTTCTGGAGACACTGGAAAACATGAAGGTCCTACCGAACACCCTAATATTGGGTGATTTCAATTACCCTACCATTAACTGGGAAAACTACTCGAGTACAAACTCCCAGGCCCAGCACTTCCTGGAATTCATCAACTCAAATGCCCTGGATCAGTTGGAAAACTCCCCTACCAGAGGTGAAAACATATTGGATCTGGTCATCACAAACATGGGCGACAGGTGTTCCACACCGGAGGTCAACCCGTCACTGGTTAGATCAGGCCATAAACTAATCACTCTGGATGGCCACACCCCACCACCACCACCCCCAACTAAGGAAACCACAGTAAAACTCTTTTCTAAAGCAAACTTCACCTTACTTAAGACAGAGGCGGTAAGTTTCACAGCCCCCACGCTAAAGGATAACACTGCCCAAGATGCAGAAACCTTTACAAATGCACTCTATGAGCACCCACAAGGATGCATGGATCATGCCATCCCTAGCAATACAAGACTCACTCCTCTAAGAGAAGGAAACCAGTCTGGTGGACCCCTGCCATAAACAGGCTATACAACAGAAAGAGGAAACTAGTTCAGAAAAAAAGCAAATCCCAAGAAGGAAAGACATTCCTGATCAGTATCAATAAGAAACTAAGGTCCCTCATAAAATCATCCAAGGCTAACTTCAAAAGAAAAATAGCCAAGGGTTCAAAAGATAACCACAAAGCCTTCTTTAGCTATGTTAAGAATCTAAGTGTCAACTCGCAGATATGCACTGAACTAGTGCAAAATAGCACAAAATATACTGAATCTACTGATATTGCCAACATCCTGGCAGATAGATTCAGTGCAAACTTCACCCCCCTCTCACCCCCAAAAGGGCCCACAACAATATGGGAAAAGTGTAGTGTCTCAAAAATCACAGATGCACAGGTGAAAATAGCCCTTTCAAAAGCCAAAAACAGAGCGTCAGTGGGGCCAGATGGTGTCCCAGGCTGCGTCTTGCACGAACTACAGAACAAACTAACCCCCCACCTAAACACAATGTTTCAACCTCAGCCTCTCCACAGGCTACATGCACATAGAATGGTGCACAGCAATGGTTATTCCACTCCACAAAGGAGGGGCCACAACTGACCCTGGTAACTATCACCCCTTAAGCCTGACTAGCCTGGTCTGCAAGGCTATGAAGTGCATCATCATGGAACTCATTAAAAAAGACATTGGGAACCTCCAAACACTTGACCCGACCAAGTTCGGCTTTGTTAAGAGCAGATAATGCCTACTAAACCTGGTTGACTTCTTCGAGACAGTCACCAAGGGCATAGACAAGGGAAAGGTTGTTCACACAGCCTACCTTGACCTCGCCATGGTTTTCAACACCATCTCCCATTCGGGTATTACAGAAAAACTCATCAGCCTGAAAATAAACCCCTATGTCATGAGATGGGTTGCTAACTGGCTTACAGACAGAACTCACACAGTAAGAATAGTGGGCTCCAGGTTCGACTCTAAACCAGTCACAAGTGGTGTCCCGCAAGGCTCGGTCCTGGGACCCCTACTGTTCAGCATATACTTCTCAGAATTACAGGCAAACACAGGAGGACTATGGCTAACCAAGTTCACTGATGACTGCAAACTGGGAGCCATAATTAACTCTCTGGCTGACACGGACATCCTCCAAAAGGGCCTTACTGAGACAGACAACCAGTGTCAAAGTCATGGCCTCAAGCTAAATGCCAAAGAATGCACAGTCATCCCATTTGGGAAAAATAAAACACCCACGAATTACCACATAGGTGGCAGCCTCCTTAATACAGAAGAGGTAATAAGAGATCTGGGGACCCAGGTAGATAGTAATCTCTCCTTTGACAATCATATTGCCAAAGTAGTTAGGAAATCCTTCTATGTGGCCCATCTAATTACTAAAGGGTTCGCATCTAGAAATAAAGAGGTTATTGTGCCCCTCTACTCGTCACTCATCAGACCCATCATAGAGTACAATGCCCCATTTGGGATGTACCTCACAAAACACTTCCAACAGCTGGAGAGCCCACAAAAGTACATCACCAAGAGGATTACTGGCCTCAAACATATGTCCTATGCAGCCCAACTGAAAAAACTCCAGCTGTACTCAGTGGCATATCGTTTACTCAGAAGTGATCTCTGCCTGACTTACAAAGCCATGTCCAACTCAGAATTGATGGACATGCTCCACCTAAAGAAATTCAAGTCACTGTGAGCCATGTGCTCTAGTGAGCTAAACCTCGCCGCAACAATAGATAGAACATGCTGGGGGGATATATTCCTGTCACAGATACTCCCCATGCTCTGGAACAAAATTCCAGACTACATTAGGCAGAGCCCCTCACTAACACTCTTCAAGAGAAACCTTGACGGTGGATGGATAACGGAAAATACACCCCTGTGATCACTTCATTGGCTCTGCTTGACAGAGGATCAGTTAATTAATCAATGGGGTGGCGAAAGCCGACACACTCTGGCTAGGCTTATAAATGCCCTCGGGCAGATAGCCTAGTACCTACCTATGAACCTATATGATATTCAGTCAAAAAAAATTCTCATACTAAAAAGTATGCACTCATATTTTCTAGGCAATCATCAAGCATATGTCATATAAGAAAAATATGCTAAGTTATGGTAGTGGCTATACCTTGCAGAATTAAAATCAAGTGTGTGTCTATCAATGTCTGCTTCTGTATGTGCTGGTGTTTATTCTAACAGTCTTCATCACCTGTTGGTACAAAGCAATCGTTTAAGTTTGTTTTGGATTATGATCCTGTTCATTTGCCAGCTGCACCATGAGCAAGAGTGAACCAGAAGTAGAAAGGGCTAAATAAATGTTAGACATTGAGTATATGTGCTCCTCAGTGATTGTGAGGCCTTTATGGCCCTTCAGTGTCTAAGCTGTGAAGATTTACAAGTGTCATATAAAGGATTATTAAAAAAGTTAGCAATCCCCCCCAAAAAAGATTGAATTCACTACATAGAGGCTTGATCTTGGATATTTTTTCTTACAGACAATAATTTATTTATATTTGTATTATTATATTCACTAAGATTGAAAATATTTTTTTTTAATTTGTCTGTTTTTTGCAGGGAACTCAAGCACAGATCAATGAGATCTCCCAGTGACCCCAAATTCAAGCTCCAGGATTATGTGAACAAGGAAGTGAAAGGCTCTGGGTGCTGCAGGTCATGATCTGGCAGCAGTACACCTGTACATCGAAGGGAAGAAAGAGAACAGTGACAAGCATGTAGATATGCCAGGATGGTTGATAACTCTCAGCCGTTGCTTCTGAAGTATTCTGTGCATGTCTTTTTTGTGTCTGTACTTCTATGATGTTCAGTTACAACCTCTGGAGTGGAATAACCACTAAAACTAATTCCATTTGTTTCACACCCCTTCAAAAATGGTTTACTGCATTTCATCATACTTGAAAGATAGTCTTCTGGCTCATTTATGTGCCATTCCTAATAAAATGTTAGTATTTTAATAAACGTTAAAATAAAGCATTGCAGAAATAATCCAGTAACAGTACTGTATTACGGAAATACCGTTACTGCAGGGTTTCAATTTATACCATTAGTGAAGAATGTGAGTCTCCAATTAGATGAAAACTTCCAAAATGAAGTGCAAGAAAATCATTCACTGGTGTTAACATATTTTAATTCTATTTAAAAATAATATCATAAAAGCCAAAATATGGCTGGGCTCTTCTACTAAGAAATGTGCTTTGCTTTATACATTTACAGTGATGCTCACAAATGTATTTATTTCTGCAGCCTGTTTTTCCCGTTTAAAGAATTAAAAGATGAAGGTTGACCTCAGAAATACTAAATAATTTCCACATTTTGACTCATGGAGGTAAATGACTTTCATTAAAACTTAACTGAGTCTTTGATATGTAGTGCAGGCTTTTAAAGCTCCATGTCTAAAACAAGTTTCTATTTGACTTCACCATCAAGTTCCAACAACCTGAAACGTGCGCCCATTTGCTGGATTCCTGCATAGCGCAATTAAACAAAATATTAATAAAATGCAAATAACAGTACCAGTAAAGTTGATGAATGTTTTACTTGTTTTGTTGGTTTTTTATAAGACATAGCACGAAAGCAACAAAAATGTCTGAGATAATGTGTGCATCCCGTTCTGTCTGTGAACATGTGAAATCTGTTTTAATCAGACATTTCAAAAATGTACAGAATTCTCTGATAATTTGTGAAAGTCATCACCACAGATATGTCATTTTACTTTCATTAATGAGCTTCTAGTGTATACTATTATTGCTTGTTTTGTATATAATGTCTAACTCAATTCAATCTGAAATTTAATTATGGAGTTACCTTAGGTAACCAAAATCAATGGAAATTGATAACTTCAGAGATCTGACACCTTCAGGAAAAAGGTAAAGGGCTTGCTTGTCTAATTTTGCTCTTCTTACTCTATGTTAAAAAAAATGAATATCCAGGGAATATGAAACTTTTGGTTGGGATCACTAGACTACCAATAAATCATTTGTCTGTAGAGTAGAAATTCACTTGGATGCATCAAAGTCAGTGAAGGAAACAGCAAGAAGATATACTGAAGTATTTACAACTAGTAAAATACATATACATCACTGTAAGTAATCACGTGTGTTAATTTACCTGTCTTTATGTAATAAGCGAGATTAATATATGGACCTAAACTATCTTTTGGGCCTTAATTTACTACTAATTTAATGACTTAAAAGCATGTTTGAAGTAACTCAGCTAACTTGTTAGGGATATTCATTAGCGTGATGTGTATTGTGAATCTGTTTAAATATTAGTTAGGCTTCAGTCATGTAATGCGTGCTTTGGTCACCCAAACTTCTCAAGAACATGGGTATATTTGTTCTCTTCAGCACTAGGATAGCCTTCAAACATGCTTAGTATATGGCAGAAGAAGAACATGGGATACAGCAGTACCCTAATGCCATGGCTGCAGTCTCAGATGAAATAGCAATGAAATGTTGAGTGAAACTACTCAGAATGCTGCAGAACCATCATCATCATTATGTGAAATATTGTTAAAGGTGGGTTATGATACTGCCTTTACCTACTCACAATAATTATTTTACAGTTTTACAGAAAGATGGTCTTCCGTACTCTTGACTCTGCTGGTCTAATTCCTAGCTCTGGCTGACTTCAGTAACCTGTATTACAGCCTGCTATAATGCTGGCTAAGGAAATTAAGTTACAGAGGTGGAACAGAACTGACAAATTAGCTCAAAGCCATTATAAGGAGATGTGCCACCACTAATAGCACATAGATAGAGACTAGGCTTGGGAGAAAAGGGTTAATGCTGGTTTGAGACTTGGTTGGCTATGTAGAAAAGGGAAGGTAGACAAATATGGATTTTAATGGGGTGGCTTGAACTGAAGTGGAATTATAAGTACTGTGGATGGCTATGATTCAGCCACAGAATTTGCTAGAGTATATAACAGGAACTTGGATGGAACCATGGCCATCCTAAATCCCATGTATGTAAACCTGCTTCTGCACAACTAATTTAAATAGAGGAGAGTTATGCTACATGATTATTTTACAGTGAGGCAAGAGTTTGAATCCAATATTTCATTGTTGTCTTTGCCAAATAACACTGTGGTGTTTTGTCTTCATGCTGCCTTTTTCTCAATCTCCCTCTCTTTCTCACTCACACTCTCTTAGTTATTACTTTTTTACATTAAGTATTCTAACAGAATACTGACTTTGTAGTTTACGTATATGTCATGCAGAAATGCCATTGTATGTTGAGTTTTTAAGACTGCTATTTTTAATTCTGAGCTTTATGTTTCTTCCTAAAAGCCCAACCTGATCATACTAAAGAGAAAATGTATGTGTTGACATGTTCTTTGTAACAGGTTAATGTGAAATCATTCTAATTATTCAAATTATAGTTTGTATGTTTAACAATGCTTTAATTTGTACCAATGCAATTTACAGTATTTGAAATAACGGGGAAATGTTGCTGCTTCTGGTATTGATATTGGTGTGTAACACTGTTTTACATTGTTATAAAGACAAATCTGAATTTTTTTGGTTTGAAATCGCATCTTGTCATGTTTTGTATTAGTGGTTTGAGTACACTTGCATTTCTTTATACTACTAGAGTGAAATATTGTCATTATTGTATAGCAGCCTTCTGTAATATTGGCTGGTAAAAGAAAGGTACAAAGCTAGAACAGAACTTAAATTACCCTGAAGCCATTATAATGAGATCTGCCACTACTAATGATGCATACACTTTTCCACCAAATGCTGGAGGCAAAGTAATTACAAAAGTCTGAAAATGGTAACTGAATATTTAATCTGCAGTGAGTTAAGGACATGCATACTCATAGCCTGAAATCTGTTTAAAGGACAGTCATGCATTAAACACACCAACATTTATCTTTGAAAAATTACTCCTACTCTGACACATGCAAATAAAGTATGACTCAGTTGTTCAGATTCCATGGTATGTCCCTTGCTTGTTCTCTATAAAATCCTATGATTCCTTCTTTTGGAATCTGTCTCTTTGGCTCCTGCAAGTTATTGCTAATTACATTTAAGATTTCAGGGTTAGAAAAAATATACAGAGAAATGCATTTTAGTCATGCTTTGTTTCCCTTCAAACTGGGGCCAAAATCAAATTATTCAATATTTCAAATGGATAATATTTGTTGGGTTACAGAGACAACCCAACAGACTTTTAAGAAACAAAAGAAACTTGGTGTTTCTGGTTGACAACTTGATTAAACAGAGTAAGAGATACTTCATCTAGATAAATTCTTACCCATTCATAAAAGTGATGTGTTCATTTTTTGCAGGAGAAACAAAAAATGACCAATTCAGATTATAATGCAAAATGTTAGACTGCGGCACTAAATGCTTATGAACTAAACTACTGGAACCTTCTTTGAAATGTTACATTTTTGTCTTCCTTTGAGGTTTCACTATGAAACATTCAGGTAGCAACAACACTGTATTCAGTTATGAAACACAATTAAAATTGCAGTTCTAGCCTCAAAGCTTCTTAGTGCAGCACATCTCTGTATTCATCCCATTGCTTTATCTGCCTGAAAGCATAACATTGAAGCCACAGCATGCTACAACTAACAATATATTTTTCTGATTAGGTATAGAGGAGTTTCACTTAAAATGTTTTGACAACTCAATAAAGAAGAATCTTAGACCATTATTTGCTTAGTATACTGAGCAGAAGTTCACCATATTACCCACAATGAAAATCGAGTATGATGCAAAATGGTAGGCTGGCAATAAAAGCACATGAGCTCAAGTCAAAGGCTCCATGTCTGTCTGCCTTTCAGAATATTACAAAATTTTCAGTTTATAACATGTCCCACCCTTTTGTGCAAAACACTTAAGTGTAAAAAAGCATATTGCCAGACTGTGACAATAAAAGCCTCTGAAATGCTGGTTTTACCAGCTGTTTTTAATAGGCCATGTTTCAGTTTCTTACAGACAATTCACAATAAAAAGCATAAACCTCTAATAAAATACTCTGGTACAAAACACACACACATTCTGTCCCAGTGAAATGTGCCCTTGCTGAGAAGTTACAGTACTTCTGAGTTTGAAGGACTCACAGAAATGTAATGGCCATATTGTTCTTTAACAGATGCTGCCCCCACAAAAAAAATCAATAGTCACTCAGCATGACCGGCCTTAGGCATAGGTGAAGTAGGCGACTGCCTAGGGTGCCGTACAGGCCAGCCTCGAAAAGGGTGCTATTTTTAAGTATTTATTTATTTTAATTAATAAATTTTTTCTCGCTCGGCTCCCTGTTCAGGAAGCCTGAACCATAGCGTGAGATGGGGTGAGCGCCCTCCCCCTTACAGCTGCAGGTTGGCCCGGAGACTAAAAAAAAATAAAAAAATTGCAGTACACGAGTCTGTTACCTTAAGGAGGAACATTAACATGCATGCGTCATGACGCCAGCGTGGATGCAAATACATTATTCAGGCCTGCGCGTAATTTAAACTAGCAGTTCTTTTAAGAAATACGCCAAGTCCGTGTGGAGCCATTTGGTTTAGAAAGAAGGAAAGTGTATGCATGTTTGTGTTTAAGTGTAATTTAAGCCGCTAACTTCTGTATGAGAGAGGAAGTGTGTGTGTATATGTATGTATGTATGTGTATGGAATTTAAATTTAGCTGTTCTGTTTGCATGAAAGATAGTGTGAGTGTGTGTTAATGTGTGAGAGTAGATGCGTGTACATGTGTGTTGCTGATATGGTGAAAGTCTGTAGCAAATAGCTCTCAGCTGGCATCCAGGGAATATTGTCTGGACCAATATAACTGGAATTTTTAAATTTGGATAGTGTAAAAAGGACTTGATCTGAAGGGATTTCAAAGGAGGAGATGGAGACTGAAGCTGCAAGTCTCAAACCCACATACCACTATTTATTACTCAGGTGCATTGCTATTATACCTTAGCTGCATAGCTTCTTCTGTTTTTCATTTTGTGAGGGATCAGTGGTACCCATTACTCATATCTGCATAACATTTATCACATATGATTGGCAAATACACTCTCTAGTTCCTTCACTCAGACAAGAGTGTGTATCTATCGGTCAGTGTTCAAACCTATTGCTATGGTCTTTGATCCCATCCTATCACATCTAGAGTATCATTTGTGTTACTAATATTCATGCTTTCATTGTGTGTAAGAATCATTTATCTCTGAATTGTGAAGACAGTGAGAAAAAAAAGGACGTGGTGGTTTTACTTTGCATTTAGATAGGGAATAATCAAATTTTGCAAATATTTGGAACAATATTTGTTTTTTACTTTAAAACATGGAAGCAGATGGCATACTGGTGCAGCACTTAGCACTGTCACCTCACAGCAAGAGGTTCCATGGTTCAATTCTCAGCTGGGGTGCCATCTGTGTGAAGTCTGCCTGCCCTTCTGTGTTTGTGTGGGTTTCCTCCCGGTGCTCCGGTTTCCTTCCATATTCGCAAGACATACTGTAGGTGTAGCAGACATTCTAAATTGGCCCTAGGTGTGCATGTGTGTGTGTGTGCGTGTGTGTGTGTGTGTGTGTGTGTGTGTGTGTGTGTGTGTGTGTGTGTGTGTGTGTGTGTGTTTAGCATACCTTTTCAAGTGTCTGGATTTAGCATTATAGTTTTTGTCTGTTTCTCATAAAGTTTGTGGTTTTCTGGCAAATCAGGGAGGACGGAAGTCACAAAATTATATGTATATGAGTTTTAAACTTTGCATCCTCCACAAAATACATGCTAATACAAATACTGTTATTCTTTTAACTTTCTAAGTTAAAAGAGCACTACTTCAAACTGTACTTCACACTGTACTTCACACTGTACTTCAAACTGTACTTCACACTGTACTTCACACTGTACTTCAAACTGTACTTCAAACTGTACTTCCGACTGTCCCTATTTTTTAGCCATTGCATCCATGTTATTTTAGGCTTTGTGCAGATTTCTTGCACTAAGAGGTTGAGAAGTATGCATTTCTTTCAGCTGTACAGATGTTTGCAGAATGTCCAAATTCTTGCCTCATATTTTTGGCGTATTCCTCATAAAATGTGTGTTTTTCTGGAAAATCCCTAAAGACTGAAATAATTAAATGTCATACATTTGAGTTTCAGTCTTCATTTCCTTTAGACAATGCCTGCTAAGATAAATGCTGTTATTCTAGCAACTTTTTACGTCTATAAGAGCAATATTTATAATCTGTCCTTTTGGAGCCTTTGCCCCCCCCCCCCCCCCAATATATTAGGCTTTGTCCAGCTCTCTTCAGCTAAGAAGTTGAGAGGCATTGTATGTAATGCCCTAGTTGCCAATTATTTGGTGCATTTTTAGGTGAGGTAGTGGTTCTGCATTCCTGAGTGTGTCTTCCTTTGCTTAAGATGCCTAGTGACTATGAACTTGTTGGTTTCTCAGTTATTCCCTATTGTAGTATTACCAGCTTATCAGTTTTTTTATGTAACATAGGCAATTAATTCTTAAAGGGCAGCAAGCACTGAATTTGTAGATGAAACACTGAAATATAAAGTTGCTTGCCAGTAACAGCCTCTTCATTAGTTACAAATCTCTTTAATGTGGAATTATTCAGATGAAATTTACTTCTGGAGAGATTGTGGTTACTGACTTATACTGATGGATTGTAATGATAGAAGTCTTGAGTGGCCCTTTATGGTTAAAATATTCTGAAATGGGCGGTTATTTCATTATTGGGAAATGCATTGTTTCATTGCTTACTGGAAAAATGTTCAAAACTACAAATTTAAAACACACACTAACAAGTGGTGCCTTATTGTACAGGGAATTTGAAAGCAGTGTTAGTACCATAATTGCCTTTGGTGCAGAAGGCTGTGGATTCTACTCCCACACCATGTAGATGGAGTGCTGATATTGCAGTGCCCATATGATTGCATTATATGGGGGGGGTAGCGGTTTTACACTCCTGAGTGTGTCTCCTTTGTATGAGATATCTGGTAACTATTAACTTGTCAGTTTTAGTCGTTTCCTATTGCAATATTACTAGTTTATCACATTTTTAATTGTAATATAGGCAATTCTTCAAGGGCAACTTACAATTAATTTGTAGATGAAGCATTGAGGTGTAAAGTTGTTTGCCAGTAGCAACCTCTTCATTAGTTGCATATTTCTTTAATGTGGAATTATTCAGATGATTTTACTTCTGCAAGATTGTGCTTGAGTGATATTGGTGGATTGTAATGACAGAAGTCTAGCCTATTATGGTTGAAATTTTCTGAAATGAATAGTGTTATTACTGATTTTATACATCGTTTCATTGTTTATTGAAAGAACGTTAAACTGCAACTTAAAACGTTTTCTAACAAGTGGCAGTGGCATTATACAAGGAATATAATTTACTATACTCGGGAAGGTGAATCAAAGAATGAATACATGCATGCATGGCCCTAAAAATGTGTACAAGGAGTCTATTTTGAAAACAGCCCAAAGATAAACTTAATGGCCAGATGCATTTTCTATGAATGTGGGTTTTCATGCCGTTTCAATGGCAGAGAGGTTTAATGCCTATGCTAAGTCTGTTTTCATTGCGAGATTGTATTGTTTAGCAAATGGCTATCTGTGTTTGTGCTATTCTAGCTTAAGCTAATGTACAGAGGGAGGAGAGAGGTTGCTATTCTACTTTCACTGAACTGTAAGACTCGCTCGCCTACCCCAAAGTAAATTAAACTGTAAGTTAAGCAACCCTTTAAAACAAGGCACATGGTCTTCTATTTTTTTGAGGACATGATTTTATAGTAAAATATGTGTGAAGGAGCAACAGATAAAGCAGGTTTATTAAAGGAAAATTCCAGCGTCCTTCACTTGCAGTTTAACTACATTATAAGGTATCTTTTTTTTCTATGCATTTAAATAATTGAAGGAAAAGACTGAAGTGGCCTTCTTGGAGAGTGGCCTAACTGTGGGTGTGGCTTAGAGAGGTGTGCATTAGTATGGTGTGGGTGGGGCTTAAGGGGCACTGGAGTACTACTTCGCCTAGGATGCCATTTCAGCTAAGGCCGGCCCTGTCACTGAGAAGTGATCCTGTAACTACCATTTGCTTTCATACATCACGTCTCCCATAAATGATACCCACCTTCTGTATATTGTTATTGACACACAGAAGAAAACATAAAACATAACAGCCACAGTACCATATTTTAACTTGCTCTTATTAGACACACACACTGACCCTGACAAACCAAATTTTTATTTGATAGTTTTCATATAATGACCATGTATTTTCACATGAAACATGCCATCTCACCCCCTTCCCCATAAAGACATCCATCTTCTATGTATACCTTTGGTGTCTAATTGTGTGGAATGCAAAAAAAAAAAAAAATAGGACCATAATTTATTTCAGCCCCTCATTTTGGAACACATATACAGTGCTCCTGGCATTGGTTGGTTGTTGTGATTTAACATAACTCCTTTGCATGTTTTGTCTTATTGACTGTCTCTCCTGTCTCTGACAGAATTCTCTCAAGTCCATTCTGAGTATTGTGAGGGGCTGCACTCCACACACCCCTAAATAATATGGCAATTCTCTGGGATCACATCATTTGAGGAGAAGGGGAGCCAAGTTAGGTGAGTCCACAGATAGACCCCCCCAACTCACTACAAGAAATCATTGTCTACACTCTATCTCCCTCAAACTCGTCATGTCAATGACTGTTTGCATAACTCATTCGATTGTCCTTTGCTTTCATGAACAGATTGCCCCTCACCATCACACACACACATATATAAATACAAACATGACCCCTTATGGCAATCACCTCTCATGGGTGATGGCCACAACTGGTGTAATACAGCTACAGTATCTATTTCACTTGCAACTTTAGGACATAAATAACAGCCACACTAATCTACTTCACTTCAACACTAGATCACATCACCCACCTCACCCTGACTTCTGTAAAAATGTATGCAAAAAATTGTATAAGTGTATGATGTTGTTTGGCAATGTGTATTGTCACCAGTGTCCACATATCTATTTGGAGATTTCTGTGCAAAAGTGAAAAAAGAATCACTATAAATGTATTTCAACTTGGAGCTTTCAGGAACTATGTTTTGTTCTTACAACCTCCAAAAAGGTTAGTCACTTTGATTTGTCCTTAATGCGCAGCTCATAAAAATAAATCAATAAATAACTACTTTAGCCATAGCAGCACAGCAACCAGGAACAAAAGCAAAAGTTAAGGAGGGGGCAAAAAGCCCATATCACTGACAAATATGAAATATTCCTCTTCTCTTATGTACATAGAAACTGGCTAGAAAAACAATGTTTTACATTACCACACATTCTTCTGAAGAGTATGAAGTCTGTAATTCAAAAGTCTGCCATTATTAGTGTCAGCAAGTTCACCAATTTACCAGAAAAGAAAGGTATGGGTTATATCCAGCCCCACACTCAATGTACCCATTTATGAAGCCTGCCTTAGCCCATCCCACATGAATGGAATAGTCCCTAGCAGATGGCAGTATGATACACTAAAACAGAAAAAAAAAAAAAAAAAAAAAATATATATATATATATATATATATATATATATATATATATATATATATATATATTTTTTTTTTTTTTGAACCTGTTTCAAGTATAGGGCATTAAGGCAATCAGCAGGACTACTGTCTTTCCTAAACTAAAGTAATTAAACTAAATCTTTTGACAAAATCTTCTTCACCCATACCTCTCAACTTCTTTTTATGAGAATTCTGCACAAGGCAAAAATAATTGGGGTAGAAAGGCCGACTCAAGGGCATTTATAAATACTACTCTAATTCACTTAAAACGTAATATAATAGGTTTTGAACTGACATGCATTTTTGAACAATAAAATTATGAAATTCTATTAACTGGCATTACTGACTGTCCATCTATAATCCTCAGAGATGTACTAGAGAATCACAAATTTTATAAGGAACAAGGCATAAATAATAAAGCATCAAACAAGCGTGTAGCCAGGAATTTGCAAATTATAGACACAGGAGTCATAGTAATATTGCACCCCTCCACACACACATAAAATGTACGGACCATGAGTTGGCACTGCAGTACATTTCTCTTTGACCATATCACATAGACTTGCTTTTCGTTACTGCACCCCCCCCCATAAAATGTACGGACCATGAGTCGGCACTGCAGTGCATTTCTCTTTGACCATATCGCATAGACTTGCTTTTTGTTACTGCACCCCCCATAAAATGTACAGACCATGAGCCAGCACTGCAGTACATTTGTCTTTGACCATATTGCATAGACTTGCTTTTCGTTACTGCACCCCCCCCCCCATAAAATGTACAGACCATGAGCCGGCACTGCAGTACATTTCTCTTTGACCATATCCCATAGACTTGCTTTTCTTTACTGCACCCCACCCCCATAAAATGTACGGACCATGAGCCGGCACTGCAGTACATTTCTCTTTGACCATATTGCATAGACTTGCTTTTCGTTACAGTGCTGCACTACAATAGGCCTGTGTAGAATCGCTAGAACACTTCACTTACAAGGCAGTACTGTGCAAAGTCTCTATGCCTTATCATGGCCCCCAGGCTCATAGATGTCCACTGACACCAGTCCTGGCATTTAACACCAAGTGTCTGTGCATCATCACAGCAGCCATTCCAAGAGTTCCAATGACATTAGGTGAGGCCACAGATAGTCCCATTGTTGTTTTATCACATACTCCCAAGTATCAAATTTGGTTCCTTAATAGAAGACCAAAGACACATTCTTACGAATGCATCTTGGTCGAACTCAAAAGCCTGAAACGGCAAAATATCGAAGCGGCTTTTAAGCAAATTCTTTCCCTGGGAAAGAATTTGCTTGGCTGCTTCATTACTTTGTCGTTTTTGGCACTGTAGTGCGGTCTTGGAGTTGGTATATTTAAGTAGGGGGGGGTGTTTAATTTTTTTTTTTTGGAACAGCGATTTTTTTTTCCCTAGGAAAAAAAATCACTGTTCTGACAGTTCAAAATTGTAAGCTTTAACTTACATAGGGTTGATTAATCACTGTTTACTTTTTTAAGCATTCGGTGATCTAATATAGACCCACAGATTTGACAGTGCCGCTGTTTAGCACCAACCCTGTGCTCTACATCAAAGTCGCTAGTCCCATAGGTCTAGTCATACAAAGAACAATATGTAGCATTAACAACCATCTGTCCCACATTGTGGAAGTTCATCTACAAAGTAACACTCATCCTCTACATTCAGGCAAACTAGGCCACCAGATAAAGTATACCCTAACATCAATGACTACAGCAGCAATATTAATGCATTTAAACCCACCATAATGGTTACCCATAAATTCATGGACTTTAAAAAGACTAAGTTATATGGTGAACTCTCAAGGTTCAAATGAAAAATTTCCAGCCCCCATTTTGACTCAGTTGTCATTCATGCCAATGAATTTTACTCCAGTTTAAGAAGCAACAAAAACCAAGCTGTCACAATCAGCCCCAAATATACTGGAGAAAATAAAAATAAACCATCTTGGAGGAAATCAACATTAATAATCTATATAATAAAATAAAAAAGCTAATTAATGTCTTTAATGAATCAAACACTACCTGCATTAAAGAGTCTGTCAAAAGTTCAGGAAAGAAACTGTAAAGTTACCATAACGAACACCATAGTGGAA
Organism: Protopterus annectens; assembly: GCF_019279795.1. Classification (NCBI taxonomy): domain Eukaryota; kingdom Metazoa; phylum Chordata; order Ceratodontiformes; family Protopteridae; genus Protopterus; species Protopterus annectens. The sequence continues at coordinate 178,927,324 of NC_056746.1, forward strand.
CATAAGTTAAAATTAGCATCTACAAGCACAAATAAGAAGAAATCCTTATTTAACTATTAAAACTGTTCAACTTAAGCAAAGCTACACGGTAAGTCCTTGACTCATTGAAAATAGCTATCATTATGGCCCTGCATAAACGGGCATATAGACTCATTAGCCTAATGAGTCCAGTTTGTAAAGCCATACAATGTATTAATTTATATCTAATTTCACAAGGTCCAATATAAAAAAAGAAGTATGGCCTAGACCCACAGTAATATGGTTTTGTCAGAAGAACATTGTGGCTATTTGATTTAGTAAACTTCTTTGAGAAACTCACTGCAGCTGTAAATAGCAGCCATGCAGTTCAGACAGTGTACCTGCATCTAGCTAAGATTGTTGACTCTACTCCCCATATGTTGCTACTCCATGTAAGCTTAAATGCCTTATTTTGTAAGACAGACAGCAAATTGGCTGATAGATAGCACTCACATAGTTGAAGTAGTAAGTGCCTCCTTAGAAAGCAAAAAGGTGGCTACAGGCATTCCTCAGGGCTAAGTACTGCAATCTCTTCTGTTCATTATCTACTTGTCACATTTCCAAACTGCTAACTGGGATATACTGCTAACTAAATATGCCACTGACTGCACAACGGTGGAGTCATTCACTCAGCAGCTGATACCAGCAAGGGCTAAGCCATACAGCTCAATAGTGTATTAGGAATCTGGCATAAGTTAAATGCAAAAGAGTGTTGCATTAACAACTTTGGTACACAAAACATGACAACTGCTTACATTATAGTCACTATTCCACTTCAGAATGATATGGTCATCAGGGAGCTTGTCATCCTTGTAGACAACTCCCTATCTTCTGTACACCATGCAGCAGCAGCAGTCAGGAAATCCTTTGGTCTAGTCCAGTTAATAAATCAAGGTTTCTCATCCAAGTCAAAACAAATTATCTTCCCTGTATACTCTTCCCTGATCAGATCAATTATGGAATATAATGCTCCTTTTCTGTATACATCTGTCCAAACACATCACTCAGCTACAAAGATCACTGAGTTTCCTAACTAAAAACATCACCAGACTAGGGACCCTCATTTACCAACACAGGCTTGAGACTCTGCCCTATATTCTATCTTGTATAAACTCCTGTGCTGCGATTTATGTCTACCATTGTGTGTTACTGATGATTCAACCCTCTTTGATCTCCTACACTCTCACTAAAATTCTTCTACAAACACTCAGACTAAAGACTTGAATCTCCACCAACAAATAAATATGATATGATGGAGGGAGAAATTTATTGCACAATGCTTCCCCATCTCTAGAATGTTACTTAAAAAACAGAGTGATACCATTGTTCGCTTTAAGGCAAATCTTGACAATTAGAAGGGGACCTATTCATCCCCATACTGACTTTTTTGTCCCTCCTGGAGAGAGGAGGTACCTTATGAGGCTATGTGTTGACACTGGCTCTGCCTTGTATATTCTATAATTCAGTGAATTTCTAAATATGTAAAGTGGCCAGCAATTTCATTTTTTCTGACCATAGTAACACAACATGGGTAACCAGCAGGTCTCATTATTATGCAGTGTAAGCTCCTGCAATTGTTTGCCCTGAATTGGCAATCTCTAGTCACATATTACTATGATAGTGACTACTGAGAACTGTGCAGTCTGAGTACCTGTAAATGGTTAACCTTAGCAACCGATCACAGTGCTTTAACGACAATCTTTAGTCTAGTAGTCGTTTGACTAGAGACTGATAGAAACTGTAGAGTTGTTTTTCAAGTACATTTTTTATTGTAACAGGAATCCAGAGAAAACTGTGGGCAGTGATAACAGTAAATACTATTCACTGCAGACTGTTCAAGCCTTTTTCTACCTTTAGTACAATAGACGTTGGGAGGGCTTCCCCTGTATACCTCTCAACATTTTCCTTGAGAATTTTGGACAGTCAGACATAATGGGAGGGACAAAATCAGGGACAATTTACAACTATTACTCTAATTCATTTTTAATGCCACGGTGGTACAGCGGTAGTGTTGCTACCTCACAGCAAGAGGTTCTCCCGTTCAATTCTCAGCTTGGCTTGGGAGTGCCTTCTGTGCGGAGTCTGTATGTCCTCCCCACGGTTGAGTAGCATTCGAAAGACATGCGTGCGTAAAAGGGCGTGCCTTCGTTGAAGGTTGGGCGTTGAGCTGGCACCTCAGCGTTTCATAAAAATCTACTGCCTATCATTAGTGGACCGGAGTTCTGCTGTGGCGACCCCTTACCGGGAAAAGACAAACAACAACAACTCTAATTCATTTTAAAAAGTTAATAGAACAGCAGGTTTTGCATCATCATGCATTTTCTGAACAATAAGAAATGTGAAACTTTAATATCTAATATTATTGATTAACCTGTAATCCTCAGTGTTTTACCAGAAAATCAGGGAAGGGAAAAAAATGTGATGGAAAAATCAGAAACATTTTGAAAAATCAGGTACAGTTGAGAGGAATATTGTTCCCTGTATACCTCTAAGCTTCTTTGTTCAAGAATTCTGGACATAGCAAAAAGCAATGAGGGGACAAATCAGGAAAATGTTTAAATATTACTATAATTCATTCAAAAAATTAATAAAACAACACGTTTTACAACAGTGTGCAGTTCCTGAAAAATAAGTATGAACAATGTTTAGCACTATGGACTTCTCTGAAATCCTCAGTGATTTACTAGAGAAATTAAACATTTAATGAGAGACGGGAGAAAATGAAAAAAAGTCAGGTACATTTTGCAATGGAAGGGATGAAAGCACATATACACTCCCTTATCCGTATTCTTGGGCTAGGGAAGTGATTTATTTATTTTTTAAAGATGTTTGAAGGAACTCCTTTTGTATTCTCTCACTATCAGCCTGTAATTGGGCAGCAAACAAGTTTACCTAAATGAGTTCAGATTACTTAGACAAACAGGCATGGTTTGATTTACAGCAAGAAATAATGGAAGACTTATCTTTTTAAAAAGTACCTCCTGCCCCAAATTGCAACACAATAAACATTTATTTTCAGTTGGTTTAGAAATAAATTAACTCTTTAATGAGGTCTGAAATTTGAAACAAACAATATTTGTTGGAACTTTTAACTATCTCCAAGGCTAAGTAATCGCATCTTGGTCTGAAACTAATTTACCTCTTTGAACCCTAAGCAACATTAATGCATTATAGTCTTTGATGCCTACAAACCTCAATGGATTATCTGCTGAATCCTGAAAGATTTCTAACAACATGTTTTTCTAAATTCTGCTCAGTAAACTGTTAATATCAGACAAATACTACATCAAAACTTGCAACAACAACATTTTTCAAATCAGAAGAAGCTTTTCTTTACAGTAACAATGGTTTCATAATTGTAAAATGTTTTCCTGATTTTATGTTTTATTTTGCATACAGAATAGTCATATTTTACTTCAGGTTTTGCATCTCAGTACCCAACAGCAAGGACTATATTGTCAGTAGCCCACATATCCATTATGCAAGTAATAGAGCTACACTTTTGTTTTGAGTATATTTTCAGCAGTATAGATATTTTGCTCATGTGTTTAATAATATTTGCAAACAATACTAAATGGCTCTGAAAATGTAGCAATGGAATGGCAAATACTATGTGGCAATTGTATCTTCCTTCTGTATCACAAATGGTGCCATACAACATGTAACATTCACCATCTTTTTTTTTTTTTTAATATTCACTCAGATTTGCAAATAATGATAATGTTTACAACTACATGATACTCTGGGGATTTTATATGCTAAGAGAAGTTGAAGAAATTTAGGGCAACTAGAGCTAAAATTATATACGGAAGTGATGCACCTACAAAGTATGTACTTACAGCATGAAAATATTATTAGACAGTGACACAGTGATCCTGAAAAGGCAGACAGTAATCCTCACTGACTTACCAGGAATGGCAGACTCAAACAGGCAAGCTGTTTAAAATTAGATTTTTTTCCTCCATTTTTTTTCTGTGAGAGCCACATAAAGAAATACAGCACTTGTACATGTTTCACTCAAAAGATCACTAAAACCTTTCATTGAACTGTATATTTGTTTCTACAAAAGCTTTACAGAACTTGTAACAGTCCTGGTTGTCTCAGGATACCTGTGCTTTGCTGACTTAGCTCACTTTAAAATACAATGACAGCAAGTTTTTTAATAAATTAAATCTTGTTTTGCACAAAGTGATATGCAACACCTGAATAACTAGTTCATAGGTGAATGCTAGACTAACTGCCTTGAAGGACCATTTTAAACAGATCAAATAACCCAAGGTCAGATTTGAACCACTGTACTTTATGTTGATAAGGTGAAGACATTAACCATTAGGCCAAACCCACACACTGCTTTTGCTATTGATTCATCTTTGAAATAAACAATGTAACTGTACTACCGGCTAAGAAGCTATCTGTCCCATTGCTGTCTATGTACCAAATTCAACTGTGATCCTAATTCAAGGTGTGGCATTGGAGTGGCCTAATAACAAGTGTGTGGCTTCACTTTTCAGTCTGACAGGAAATAATGTGCAGGGGAGTAACTCAGTGTGAAGAATGGGAGTGGCCTAATAACAAGAAGGTGGCTTCATTTTTAAGCCTGTCAAGAAATAATATGAAGGAGGGAATCAACTCAAGAAGTGATCACACTTTTGTAGCAATAATAAAAGAGTTCCTCGTGCATTTAATTTCTGCAATGCATGCATATCTAAATCAAATGTTCTGCAGCTTTAAAAGCAAGACTCTTTAAATTCAGCTTAAGAGTAACTAACAGAATCATTAAAAGGGATGTTTCTGGCAAAAGCAGCTTGTCTAAGCAGAGACTACCTTTAAGGAAGAATATTGTATTCCCTATGTCATGTGGAAACCACAGAGGGGACAGTACATACAAAGCAGTTGTACCCCCCCCCCCCATTTCAGGAAAATAATGTTTCAAAATGGTACTTAATGATTTCAACTGTTATGTTGTGCACCATATCCATTGATCCTATACACAGGCTGAACAAAGTATATAAAATTAATTTCTGTTGTGAAAGAATTGTGATCTCCCAAAGATTACCACACATCTTTTTATATAGCACAGTACTGATATGAGCAGCTGTATCCTGTAAAATGATGAGATCTGATGAAAATTGGCAAATGCCCTGATATTTTATGAGAAAAATGTTTTCTAACTTTTCTCTAAATACTGAAAAAAGTGTGTGTTATGTGAGACGTTATCATAATAGATTTTCAAGGAGAGGGTGCTGTGAGAATAACTCCATACATTTACATTTCCTTTTCTTCAGTCCATGCATTCTGGCTAGATGTTCCAAGCTGTTATCCTTCCCATGAAGAACATTACCACTGAAACAGGTGGCAGAGATTCACATGTGTTGAGAATATTTCCATGTTTTGGTTTTAAATCTTTAAACCTGAAAACTTCAGAAAGTAATAAAGTGTAAATGCAGTGGGTAAATGCCCAATACCAAGTCAAACAATAAATCAGAATAATATTTAAAATGCTAAGCCATACACTGTTATAAACATAAAACAGTAATATAGTCCTATACAGGTAATGCAGAAAAGGATGTTTACCATGACAGCAACCTCTCCTCAAAAAATCTGCTGAATGGCAAGGATCTTACACAATTAAACTATGCTCTTCAGTGAGAACCAGTGTAACAGTAAGGCATTACATTTAGGTAGAATTCTAAACATTACATGGTTACCCTGTGGGGTTAATATTTAAAAGATATCCTGCAGCACAGCTCTGCCAAAATTTCTCTGTCTCTGGACTACTCCACCAACTTGTAGTGTTGTGAAGATGTGGACATCAGTCCCTGTGGAAGCTTTATCCAAGATTCCTTACACCATCTTTCTCCTAGGCACATGGTCAAATTCACAAATCAAATAAAATCATTCCAAAACACTTGACTTGCCGGTCAGTCATGACAATTCTATAATCAAATATTTCACCCAATTTACCCATCAGAAAACCATTAAGATAGGGGTCTATATTAAAAGCCCAAAATGACAAATGCTCGAGTCTATGTACAGCGACACATAAAGGTCGATGTACATAAACAGCGAAACACAAAAAACGCAATATTTGAAATGACGAATGAGTCCCATCATTAGAACGTGCCACACAGGTAAGTAAAAAAATACACTAAATAATTGCTTTAACACCTTTTTGCAAGTGGGCAAGCCCCCTGCACCCCCCACTCCCCCCACACCCCCCTACCTTAATATACCAACTCTGAGGCTGCACTACAGTGGGAAAAAGGATATATTTCCTTATCCCCACCATTGTGCTGCTGACCAGAAAACACGTTCGATGTTTATGTGTCCATGTACATAGACTCGAGCATTTGACATTTCAGGCTTTTGATATAGATCCTTAGGACAGGCATATCTCATATACCTTTCTTCTTAATTCATGTATCCAAAAGATCATCAATATCAGAACAAACTTTAAATTGGTATTGAAACAAATTTAGCAGAATTTCCCACTGAAATTAATTGTAGAGACTTCAACCAATGGTCCAAGACTTCAAAGATTTCTTCTGTGCTCTAGGCTAAAATCTTTAGGTGAATTTGAAAACAAAGTGATTAGTATGTGCTTTTCAGAAAATTTTGAATAAAAGAGCAATTTTGCCTTTTTTCCAAATATCTAATACCATACTTCCTCAATGATGTTATACATAAATATACTGTAAGCTCACTAAGTGTATCTCCAACAGCTCTCATGCTACCCTTGATGACAATCCTTTTTTTCTTTTTGATTTAGATACACTTATTCCCCAAAATTTTGCTCACAGAAATTTGATAGTGTAGGACAATCTCATCAAATTGTTCATCTTAAAAAAACTTCCAAGTGAAGCATTCTTTGCTGGCATTAACTCATACAGTACATCAGTATAAGTATGTCGTCTCCACTGTTTTTATCCATCTCTTTCCCACCAAATGTAGCACTCAGCCTGCTTTCTTATATACTTTCATATAGCTAGTTAATGCTTGTAAGTTCCTTATTCTCCATTATTTTTTGTCAATAAAACAGACAAGTGTTCATAAGACAGGGAAAGTTTTGTTTACAGACAGAATCTCTAGCTGTTCTGTCATACAGTGGAAGAAAACACCTCTGAGAGCCCACATTTCCACACTGCTTTATTTTTGACAAAGCTACCAAACAGAGGAAGGTGACACAAACATATTTTTTATTGTAAATCAACCTTTCAAACTGTAATTAAAAGCAAAGATATCAGTTATTGGTAAATATTACCCCATCTTTTTAAATCCAAGGAATCCCACCCTATATATCAACATTCTGAACACAGGACAACTGAATAGGCATACGTTTCTATGAAGTACTGTATTCACTACAGGGTTTTTGGAGACACTGATTCATGTTGCCTCTCTGAAAACTTTACATGATGTTTTAAGCAATCACAGTTTCAAATCTGCAAAGAGAGGTAGGTATGGATTACAATCAAACTGAATACCTGCATCTTAATGCCCTACAGCAAATTATAATCAATGAAGACATGATGAAGCAGTCTCCCAAACAGGCACCAGAACACTAGATTATATGCTAGAGTGTAACATCCATATTTGTTGCTAGGAAGAGGTGACCCCCAGGCATGGAAGTCCATGAGTGCTTCCATTGTCTGTCCTTGAATGATGAATTGTGGATGGACATTTTTTTGTCCTGATGTCTTTGGTCTTTTTGAGACTGAATGAGAGTCCCAAACTTTAGTAAGTTTTTGGAATCTGCAAGAATGGTTCCATTAGCATAATACAGAAGATCACTGACAAGTGGCTACAAATATTAGGTCTTCCAGATCATATGCATATGAATGACTGAAGAGCACTCCACCAATTCTGCTTTCTTTTTCAGGGGAAAGCTCTTCCTTGGTGAATATAACTGTGATAGTGGGATGAAAGACAAGGCTGGGGAAATTCAGAAGCCTCTTGCAACATCTTAGCAAAGTATCCAAATCTTGTTAATTCAATCTACAAGGCTTTATGACTTATAGATTAAAAGGCATTCATCAGAACAATAAAAGCCACATAAAGCCCTTGATGCCACTCCTTGTACTACTGTTGGATCTGCCAAGCAATACAGACCATATCTAATGTATTAAGAGATGTTTTAAATCCACATTGGCAGGATTACTTAGCAAAGGGAAGAAAGTCTCTGAAAGGAATACAAATTAGGACTTTTCACTTCAATAATGAGTACTATGATACTAATTTCTACACGACTACCTGCTGCTCTTCATGATGATGATGATGACATTCATCATATCTTTTAGAATACTCTTAAGTTCTAAATTCTGAGAAGAAGATTGGGGGCTTTAGTACCAGCCAATTACTTATCTCTGGCATTAATGATTTAATCTAGTTTGTCATCTGATCTGTCAGCTGTGTTGTTCTTGGTTTGTCTGACAGCACATCTTTTGGTCTTCAATGTGAAGAAGGTCAGCAAAAGATTCTTAAAGGAAGATGAAGGTCAGATTTGGTAGTCACTTCATCACATATGACTCTTGCTTCACAAGAATCTCAGGGAGTTATTTTTCTCTACAATCCCTTAATATAGCCTTAAAATTTCAGATCTTCTTGAAATATGAGGGGAATTGGACCAAAAGAACTTGGTTGATTATTGATTCTTATATCCTGAAAGAAGCTCCACATGTAGTGTATGTCAATGAAGAGCTGAATCTCCTTGGTCTAGTGTTGACACCATTTCTTTGATGTTGAGCTTTTGCCATGAGATGCTTGTATCACTTTATTTTGTTGGCATAAGACATCATCTTTGTGTTTGCCATGAGAACTTCACTAGGTGAACAGGTCTTGGGTCACAGAATAATTTTCATTAAAACTAGTTATGGTGATACCAGGTGATGTAATCAATACATACATCACATACTGTATATATGGTCGTCTTGTTTTCCTTTCATTGCGTTTCAGTTCCATCATCAGCTGTGAATGATTGAATGCTTACATGGTAACATCTTGAACCAAATGATATTAACGGACATGGTGCTAAACTTCATGTGCACCATTTTGGTTGCCTTTGGTGATTCTGAGTAAACGGATATTCTTGACAGATCTCATAAGGTGTCTGTCGGTCTGCCCAGCAGTCATCAATTTCATGTATGGCCATTGTGATGTGGACACAATTTTGACTATGATGTATAACAATTACATAGTCAACAAGATGCTACTGCTTGCTATGGTGGAAGCTTTTGCTAGTTTTATACTTGTTTTAATTATGATTAGAATGTCTTTGGAGTTTATTTTTTCTTTTTCACCTTAATATTCTCAGTGGTAAAATTAAAGTGATCTGAATTATGTACAGTGCTAATAATGAAGTTTTCAAAAATAATGATCTTGGCTTCATTTGCCTTCAGTTGTGATGTTGGTCAGGATTTCATCAAGATTGTATCGGAGCTATTTCTTGGTATCCTCTTCACTGCTAAATTTTAGAGCATATGTACAAATAACAGTGACATACTGCCTCCTACAACTTCTAATCAGAGAGTCATGAGATGTCAATTGATTTACTAGCTTGGATGGCACAGTGGTTAGCATTGTTGCCTCATAGCAAGAGGTTCTCCAGTTCAATTCTTGCCTGGGGTGCCTTCTGTGCAGAGTCTGCATGTCCTTCCTGCATTCATGTGGGTTTCCTCCAGGTGCCCTGCTTTCCTTCCAGGTCACAAAAACATGTGTCTGGAGTGTTTCTCCCCAGGCCTCTGCTAAAATTTGTCTCATTCCAAGTCAGACTTTACCAGTGAACAAATGTTAAATAAAAATAAATAAATTGTTCTTGATGACAAAGTAAACATTATGGGTGTATCTGGCTTTAGCAGGGTCCTCCTTTCCAGAAGGATGTTAAATCACTCACTGATGACCACAATATCTGCAAGTTCCTTAGTGAAGATATTAGTTCTTGGTAGTGATCCATTGTAGTGGTGTGCGTAAGAATATAAACTTTCCATGTTGCAAACATCACCATTGCTTTCCTTCTTCAACTAAAGGAAGCATGGTCATGTTGAATGAAATAATACAGAAAGGAGAAAGTGAAGCAGCCTAGGCTTAGGCTTCATTTTTTGGTTCACCCTAAGGGATGCACAATGACTGCTTAGTCAGTGAAGAAACTATCTAACTGCAAGTCTGTCTCAGAGATTCATATCTAGAAAGTGTTAAATTGACCAATCTTATCTGCGCCTGTTAATTTATCACTGTAGGATATGAAGGCCTGTGGGTCTGATGTTACCCTCTAGGAAACTTGCATGTGGAATATTTTAATGTACAAGAAGCTGGTGCTCTAACAATTATCCAGACTTTACGAGTTGGATGTTAGGATCCCAGTGGCAAGCAGTATCCAAGATAACAGGGAATACCATCTTGTTCTATGCTTTATTTGCCTTCACAGCTATTGAGATTTTTTGATTTTCCTCAATTTGACACACCAGTGAAGCCTCTAGAGTTTGACCTGCTCTTAGTCTAAGACCTCACCTCAATCCTTTTTGTCTTTAGTGGCCCTTTCAGATATCTGAGGCTCTGGACTAAATTGCTCTGAGGACCATCATAGTACACAGTACTCTCCACCATGACTTATTCAGAATTCAAGGAGCATTTTGATCTTCAAAGCCATGTTGTGAGGTGACCATGGCAACCTTGGTTCTCTCAGTTCCTACACCTGTCCATCTCTCCCCCAAAATTTGCTCTTTTTTCCAGATAATTTTGCATTTAGTAGGATCTGAAAACCTTCATTTTCATGTTTATTGTCTTCATATTCATTCATAGAAATTGTACTTCCTTTAGTTGTCAGAACCTGTGGTCTCTCTAAGCAAATGTTCAAAATGTTATAGGCAACATGGAGATAATCCAATTGAAAGTCACATTCCATGTAATGGAAATTATTCTTTATATGGGGTAAACTCATATAATGTTTTCCTATTTCAGGAATAAAAAAAAATTGATATCTCAAAAAACAAGTCATTAGGGTCTGGCTTATCCAACCATCAGATTTAATTTTATACTGGTTTTTAACTTTATACTCATCTACTATGTTTTCCCCACAGATGCGAATTTTCCCACCACAGATTAATGACAACTACTGTCACCAGCTTGATAAGCCAAGACCATGTCCCCAGTTAACAGATGGAAGTTTATTGACTACAAGTCTCCACTTATATGTGGTCAAGCAGCCAACTGGGCCTCCACACCCACCCTCCACCCCATCACCCCCCAACCCTGAAGAAGTACATCAGCTCTTGCTGCACAGTCCTGTCCTCTGCCCAAGCTCTTTTAGCAGTTGTGCTGCTAGTCAGACTTGGGTCATTTGTATTATAGTCAGAGTTTTCTCCTTCCTACTCTATGTTCTTATGTTAGAAAGAAATAGCATAACAAGAATACAAAGGAAAGGTCCTTCTAAGTGAATTCAGTGTTCATAGGTCAATACTAAGCTGTTGCTCCAGAGGGCCATTAGTGGCCTAACCACAATACCCCAAAAATGTAGGTACCCCACTGACATGACTAACTTCTACCCAATCTCAACTTCTTTCAATGAGGACTTGAGGTGATTGCCCATTCCTCCATACAGATTATGCTTTAAGACAGTCAGGAAGCCACGTTGCTTTACATCTAAAAGAAGTTTATTCCATAAAAGAGGTATTCTCTGGGGGTATGTATCTCTCTCATGAGCAGGTCTTATTTATGTTGCAGTGAAAGTTAAGATCCCTTGACTGGGTGTTGAGGGAGGTATTACTTTTGTGGATGTACAGGAGGTCATATAGGACTGGATCCTACGAGGGTCTGTAAGTTAGCCAGAGGTTACCTTACAAGAATGTGTAAGAAACAGAAAACAGAGAGAGGACTTTAAGGTGATCTGGGTAGGTCAAGGAAGACATGTCTTGGATTATCTCTATGGTCTCTCAAGCAAGGTTATTTGCTTAGAAGAAATATACCAAAGGGGCCATTATATTCTATTATGGCCTTGATGAGTAAGAAGTAGAGAAGGATGATAACTTCCATAGATCTGGAAAAAATAGCCCGAATGATTAGTCTAGCGAGGTAAAAGGATTTTCTAACAGTAGCGAAAACATGATGATCAAAGAACAGTTTATTGGCTACCAAAATGCTCAGGTCCCAAACGGTGGAGTTAACTTTCAAACGGGTGTCATCTACTTAGTAGGATCATGGGTGTCCAGTTTTGCCTAAGGACACAGTACTGCATTTCTTAGTATTTAGTTTTAGCCCATGGTCCTAGCACCCTGTATCGGTGTGTGCTAGTCCCTCTCCAAAAGAATTTGGAAGTCAAATATGAGTTAATAACAACTCCAAGTTTGCAGTCTGCAAACTTAGCAAGCCATAGGCCCTTGATGTCAGCCTCAACATCAGATAAGTAAAAGCCAAACAGAAATGGTCCTAGGACAGATTCCTGGGGTACACCACTGGTAACTACTCCTTTCAACAAGAACATGCCTCCCATACTAATACATTAGGTTTTGGCAGTTAGTCAGTTAGCTATCCAGAAAGTAACACAGAGGGTTACATTCAGTTTGATTAGCTTGTCAATACCTCAATGTGTGATGGTATCCAAGGCCTTAGCCTGGTCCAGGTCCAGGTAGACAGTGTGAGCCAATTTGAACATCTCTGATGCATCAGTGATGTTCAAACAAGCCTACCAGGTTAAAGGCAGGATTTGCCTTTAACAAATTCAAACTGGCTTGGGTCTGAAGCTTGCAGCCTGCCTGTGCCCTTGTTAATACATTCCATAAGGATATGTTCCATTGCTTAACAGATGAGGTAGGTGAGGCTTATAGGTCTATAGTTTCCTGGATCAGCAGTGGATCCCCCTTGTGCAGCAGGATCACTATCACAGTTCTCCGTTCCTTTGGTACCTTACTCAGTGGAAAGGATGAGGTTGAACAGACTTAGTAGCCTGGGGCTGAGAAGAAGGCAGCCTGACACTTGTAGACAGCATTTCAGATTTTTTCTGAGATGATCAGAGGGTGTAGTATGAGTGTACTAATAAGATGGGGAAAGTTAGAGGGAGTAATGGGAGTACAGTTAGAGCTGAATATGTCTGCTAATATGCTAGCGTTGTCCTCAGGAGATGAGTAAGTGTTGTTCTGTTTAAACTCCAAGTATTACTGAGCATTACGTCTAAGGTTTCTGACATAGATGAAGAAGGCTTTGTGGTTTCCTAATTAGAAGTAGCAGTTTTCAATGGGTACCTGTCAAATCTTCGAATGCTCAAAATTTCAAACGTTACATGGTCGAGACCAAACGTTCGAAATTTTGAGTGCTCGAAGATAAACTTTCAATGGCACCATATGGTGCAGATAGGGAGATTTTCCCTTTTCTGCACTGAAGTGCGGTCTCGGAGTTGGTATATTTAAGTAGGGGGTGTGGCGGGGTGCAGGGGTGCTTTCCCCCTGCCTACACTGTTAAAGTGTTTTGTCTGTGGGTTTTTTTTTTTTTTTTTTTTTTTTATGTTCGAACATCCAAATGTCGAACATTTGGTCTTGACCATGTAATGTTCGACATATTGGATGTTCGAACATTTAACATAGACCCTTTTCAATTCATACTTAGCTTTGGAGGATATGACTTTGTTTCTGACTTCTTTGTTGATTTTTCTGATTACATCTCTAGATCTTGGGCTATTCAGTTATTAAGTTTGCTTTTATTGGCTATGAGTTTCTTCCTCTTATTGTATGTTTTTTTTTTTAAACAAAGGTTTCATCACAGCAGTTTATTCCTGAATTTGGCATTATATTTGTATCTTATGGGGATAGATGCCTCAAAGTATGCTTTTAGGGCATTGAGGTAAGGAGAACACTTAAATTTCAACAAGTGATTAGTTACCTGGATTAAGTTTACCTTCAAGTAATCTCTAAAGATAGAGATTTTTTTCTGTAAGTTAGTTTTGCCCCTCGTAGTGAGTGTTACTTAGTGGTGAGTTTTGACCGTTTATGTGCTAACAGAAGATGTTGAGCATAGCGTAGCAATATTAGTGAGAATCAGGTCCAATATTTGTGAACGTTTAATTGGGGCTTGAACCAGTTGGTCTAGGGAACAGCATTAATGAAGTCCAGGAATCTTGGTATGTATTTATTTGAGGTGGTGTGGGTTTCTCAGTTAATGGTGGTATAGTTGGATTCTCCCAAGAGAATAGTGTTTTGCTTAAAAGAGTGGGATTTGCCTTTGTGATGCAACTGCAGGAGATCCCAAGTGAATCTCAGATGTGATTACTGAACAGACAAGTTTATTTTCATTTTGTAATGAAGGAAAAAATGCAAGTATCACTTATAGAAAGCTGAGTGAAAAGAAATGAAACATCTTCACCTTATGAACTAATTTCAATGCATGAATATTTACCTACCTCACATCAAAGGATTCAAAAATCTAATTTTACACTGGAAATGTGCAGTTATATCTCTGAATCTTGAAGTGGAGAGGTAATGTGGTCTTTATTATGGCAGTAGTAAACATTAAAAAAACTTGGTCTGCAACGTTAAATGTATCTGCACATGTGCAGTGTTCAATAATAAAATTCATCTGAGGAGTATATATATATATATATATATATATATATATATATATATATATATATATATATATATATATATATACTTTCCTCATGGATTCTTTCAAAAAAAAGTACAATATGCAAACAGCAAAGTGTGGAGTCTCATTATAGGCTACCTCAAGTCTGTGTGGTTTCTCTGAGCAGATATTACAAGGGAAGCATCCAGGTACCAGGACAAGAAGAAAACTAGTTGTATCTGTTTTCATAAAGCTACTCAGAAAGGCAATGGACTTCTGTAATATGCCAAACCTCTGACTAATGTTTGTAATCACAGACTTGATATAGAAGTTAAGCTTGAGCTCCATCCTATAAGAATATTCCATGATGCTTTGTATACTTCACAACTTCAATGGCTGAGAGAGCCATGTCAAGAATAAGCATATCAGAAGCAGATGAAAAAGAGTTTGATATAATCCAATACAGCACACATTTCATTTTCACAATGTTTAGGTATTAGAAACCCAAAATGGGTAACCAGGCTTGAAAAGGTTTAAATCTGACTGTAGAAGTGACATAGTAAAGACCAAACAAAGCAATGATTAATAGGCATATAATAGGCTGTGCAGTCCAAACCAAATGTGTCTCTGTATGGCGGGAGTTTATTAGAAGGGAGTATGTTTGGAAGTTTCTAGAGGTTATGTTGTGGGTAGGTTAGTTTGGGCATTCCAAGCAACAACAAAATTCCAAGGTAACCAGGAACCAGATAGATGTAAAAGTGAAAATAGTAGTTTATTATGAACTGTAACTCAACAAAATTATAAAAATACCACAAGTCCACAATTGAAGTTAAGCACGCTTTCACCTAGTAAATTACAAGGTTTCATCAGAACAATGGACAAGTCAGTCAAACCACTTAAATACTATCCCTGTCCAATAAAATACTACAACCAATTAATTCTCAAAATGCTCAACACCTGTTCCTCAGTGATTCAAACAATGTGTGTTAAAAGTTCATAAAAAATATTTAAATAGTCATACATATGCATAACAATAAGTTATAAAAGTCAACACCCTAATACATTTTAATAAATAACACTTCTTTTTTAAAATATTAAATATTGTTAAAAATAAAAGTGAACCCAACTATTGAAGTGAAGTGAAATGAATATATCAACATTTCCCCAATGAAAATCATAACTTAGCAGATCGTAGTTTTAAAACACTATTTATACTGATGTGATCATTGAGTCCATGCGATCTACCCGCATCCGTCCTTAACTGCCAATGTAATTCCCTAAATTCTATCCTAGATTCTCAACTACCACCACGAGGATCCATAACAACCTGTTCCACTACTGAAATTTTAATTTTCATATCCTTACATGTTAAAGAGTGCCTGTAAAAGGCATTGGATTCTTTGCATTTAGTTATCTCATATAGATGTTCATAAATCCTTTTCCTTAAAGTATGTACAGTTTTATCAATTTAAAAACTGTGGCAAGTTCTGCAAATTCCTATGTAAATAACCCCTTTAGTGCCACAGTTATAGTGTTTGGAAGATGCCATCCTAAAACCCCTGGACGGGATGCAAATTTCACTCTCCTCAGAGATGTGGTCAAATTGTGGACAAGCTCCACATTTAAATGTGCCACATCTTGATCTATTAACTTTCTTTGTGCCCTCTTCCTTTTTTTCAAACATATCTTTGAGGTTCATACCCCTCCATCTAACAAAAGAAGGATATTCTGGAAGATATACCCCTGTCTCTTCGTTCAACTTTAAAATGGGCCAATATTTTTTAATAATATCTTCTACATTAGATGATGTCATAGAAAAAATATGTGAAAAGGCCACATTAAAATCTGTTTGTTCAACCCAGGGTGTCATCTCTGTCAAAACACCTAAACCCAATAAGGGAAAAAACTTATTTTCCCTGTTAACAATAACATCATTTTCTAAGGTGTCTATCATAGATTTGGGGTAACCTCTTTCTAGGAAGAGAATAGTTAAAGTTTTAACCTCATCCAAGAATTTAGAATTGACACTAGTCATCCTTGATGCCCTTATCATCTGGCCCTTCACTATCCCTTTCTTTTGGTAGTGAGGGTGTCCACTCTCAAAATGTAGGTATGCATTAGCGAAGGTTAATTTCCTGCATAACCTAGACTGGAAACAGTTGTTCATTTTGTCCTTATATAAAGTGACGTCTAAATAATTAATCTCAGAGTCACTGGTAGTGTAGGTGAAAGTCAGAAATTCAGTAGACTTATTAAGGTAACCCATAAACTCATCAAATCTTTCCTTTGAACCATTCCATAACAAACAAATATCATCCATATAGCGGGTATAAAAAATCCCCAGGGATTACTTCAGTGTCACTGCTTGACAGAGGCACAGAAAAATGATAGGCATAGTTTTTATTCAAACTAAATGGGTGGCGAAAGCCACATAACTATGGGCTAGGCTTATAAATGCCCTTGGGCAGATAGCCTAGTATGAACCTATGAACCTATAATGTAACCTATTTTCACTTTTACATCTATCTGGTTCCTGGTTGCCTTGGAATTTTGTTGTTGCTTGGATTGTTCTGCCTTTATTTTGTGGTTTTTAGTTTGGGCATTACTGACAGATATTCAGATGAGGTGATAAAGCTGAAAAAATCAGAGGTCGAAATGAAGAAACAGCTGGCTGAATATGATACTGCTCAGGAAGAGATGTTTCAGAAAATAATAGAATTAGAATACAGAGCACATAGGGAAAACCTGAGATTTTCAGCTATACCAGAGAAGCTGGAAGGAACAGACTACATTCATTTTATGAAAGCACAAATAAGCAACTGGACTGGTATTCCACAGCAGGACACAAAGAGCACATTGTCTGTATGCTTCTAACCTGGCTATAATAAAGCAACCTAGACCTTTAATAGTAAAGATGCAATCCTACCAGCAGAAGGGGTTGATTCTGATAAAACTGTGGCAGAAGGACAAAGTACTAAAAGTTGGAGACAGTAGAGAACTTGTGGAGAATGATTTCTTATTGTACACTAGACAGAAGAGGATCAAATCTATTCCACTATTCAGGGAAAGTTGAGATGCAGGTGTGAGATTCAAACTGCTGTACCCAGCTGTCTTTGAGGTATTCTTCCCTGGAGGGACAAAATCATTTTTGATGAACTACATGCTAAAGAGGAAATTCAAAAAGTTTGTACAACAAAAAGTAAGGTGTCAAACAGAAGGAGATTCTGCTTCTTGTTCTTCTGGTAACAAAGACCACAGAGAGACTGCACCTGTAAAACCTTTTCATAATTTTCAATGTAAAATGTTGTAGAAAAGGAAGGGAGCACAAGAGTTGATTAGAAGAGTCGAAAATACACTGGAAATGAAGCAGAGACAAAATTTCACTTATGAGCAATAATAAAATCAATAACTTAATATGGGATTACAATGCAATAATTATATTTGTGAAATATGATAGAACAAGAAAATCTGGAAACATTGCATTTTTTCAGAATTTGTTGGACTTGTGGGGGACTCTAAAGCATATGCCCTACTTCATGTCATTAATGTTCGAAAAAGTGCTTTGGGGAGGGGAAAAGGAGGGAGAAAGTTAACTGTAAGTAAAGATTTGTTTTTCTTAAATAGTACCATTTTTGTGGTGTGTGTGTTTTTTACATGCTATAAAGTATTTTTTTGTTATTTTTAAGTGTAATGGGGATTAAAAACAGATTCTGTTCTTTTTTTCTTTTCTTTCTCTCTTCTTTTCTCTTTCTTCTTGTTCAGTATTAAGAAATGTAGGCACTACGATGTAAAAAAACCTGGTTAAAAAAGCATGACAAAAGAAAAAATAATGTGCTTTTTCTCATTCTTGCATGGGTGAATGACTGGATTAAGGACCTTAGATTGATTTAGTAACACATTTTAAGAGAAAGCAGGTAAATGAAAAGAACATTGAATATTATGAGGCTTTTTTCTAGCTAATACATGCATGCTCAGTAGCAATTCTGCAGCTGGTCTTCGTGTTTCTATGGAAACAATCTGATAAAGAGAAATTGGCTGCCTGATTCTCATGTCTCCATGGAGACAAGCTGATAAAGACAAAATGGCTACATTCTGGTGGATAATGATTGGCTGAGGAAAAAAAAGGAAAATAGAAATTGGCTAGGAGATAATGTTCTCTGAAAGCATTCAGGGGTTTTCCCAGCTGGGAGAGCTATAAGGAAAAGACAAAAACAATTAGCACTTAGCAGAAGCACAGGCTGCACCATACATCTTAGCATGGTTAACCATTCTTTTAGGTTAATTCAAGTCTGTGAGTGTGGCTGTCAGTTTGGGACTTTTGTTCCTATTAGGAGGGTAGAACTTCAATATTTGAAGATGTACATAGTTTTGTGTGTTAGAATTGAGTTAATAGGTTTTAGGGGGTATTGAGGGTGTGTTTGTTATTTTTTTTTTTGTTTTGTTTGAGAGCTTTGAATTAATAAGTTTTGTAAGATGTGACATAGGCTCAAATGGATATGGCAAGAAACAACTGTATAAAAGTTCAACCTATCAAACAGTGTATGCATGTAACACAAAAGCAGGAACTAGACATTTAACATAAAAGTGTTATACATAAAAGGTGGGAATAATAACTTTTTAATGCAATAATGATTTCTGTAATGTCTTTAAATGTTAACAGTCTCACAGAATAATGCAAAACAGAAAGAGAAGTGAACTATATTAAAAATGTAGAGTGCAAATAGCTATGTTACAGGAGACACACTTAAAAAGAACTGAACATGTGAATTTGATAAAGAAAGGGTTTCAAGATGGTTATTCAGTGGAATACCTGGGACAAAGGAAAACAGGAGTACTTATATTATTTGCAAGAGGAGCTCCAATAGTGATAGAAGTGGATAAAAAAGATAATAAGGGCAGATTTGTAGTGCCAAGGGGCTACTGACAAGGTAGGAGGATTACACTGGCATTTGTTTATATTCCACCTAAAACTGCTATAATGGAGCTTAAGGAAATTCTGGGAGAAATAATATAATCAGTTTTCAGCAAGAAATATTACCTATAAGTGGGAAGTGGAATGTGATTTGCAATAGTGAAGGTGTGTTGGGGGGCCCGGAAGGGAAATCATAACAAAGGAGGGTAGACTTTTGAAGAAATTTATTAAAATATTTGACATGGAAGATGAGAATTCAGTAATAGGAGTTTGGAGTGAATTTTATTTTTATTTTATTTTATTTTACATTTGTTAACCAGGGAAGTCCAACTGGACACAAGTCCTTTTCAGCTGAAACCTGGGGAAAAAATCTCCAGGTAATTGAAAAGTCACAAACATTTACATAAAAAAGTCAAAACATCTACATAGAAAAGCATAGGAGTAAATATACTCTATGCAAGCAGTACTAAAAAGTAAACTTTTACATAAGTGATAAAAGTAGCAATGGCAATGTTCACAATTATTGAGCAGTATAAATATAGATAACATAACAGTATACAGATACTGTACACTAAGTTCCATTATGATTACAAATAGTACAGTTGCATTTCTGGTGACAAATAGTAGAGTTCAATAATTAGTGAGTGATGTACATACACTGATATTCAGTTTTTGCAACCCAGGAAACAGAGATGGATAAATATTTTATGAGTGTTTTGGCAGAAAGTTGCTGTTTACCCAGTGGTGTTGCATGAGCATAGCCAAGATTTAAATAGATGTGCTTTGAGTATGTTTTTAAAATGGAGTGGGTTAGTAGTATTAGTTATGTCAAGAGGGAGTTTATTCCAGATTTTGGCTATATAGTTAGAATAGAGGGAGTCACCAGCAGAATTATTGGCTTTAGCTGTAGTCAATAGGGTTTTATTTATAGAACGCAGATCTCTCAGCAGAGTAAGGGACTACAAGATTTTGGAGGAAACGGGTCTTATCTGTGTGGTTTAGAATTGTATGGGCTGTGGAAAGTGGGTTGTAGAGTAGAAATTGGGGAAGTTCTAGCCAGTTAAGTTTCTTGAGTGCTGTGCAGTGTGGTGTGACCTAAATCGTGAGTCTGTGGAAAACTGGGCAATTTTGTTACAGCATGATTGTAGACTGGCTAAGTCAAATTTCTTTAGGTTAATGAGAATTGGTGAGGCATAGAACAGAGATGAGGAGAGTTTGAGCAACAGTACTTTTGTATTTTTAGTGAGATATTGTTTTTTCTGTAAAGGGTACCCAGCTATCTCTGTAGTTTATATTGTTTGTGCAATATGAATATCAAATCTTAAGTTACTATCAATGACTACTCCCAATAATTTAGTGTGGGTCATGGGTGAGATGATAGTATTGTTTAAGGATAGAATATTGAAATGAGGGATTGACAAAATGTGCCTTGTAATTTAAAAAATCATAAGCTGATATTTGTTAGGGTTTAGGATTAGTTTGGAATTAGACAGCCATGTTTCCACCTTTGAAAAGGCATCTTGTGTTATAATTTGTAGTTGTTGAGGAAATGATACTGCACACATCAATGTAGAATCATCAGTGTACTGTATGACAGAAGCATGCTGTGTAGCAGTGTGAAGTTTGTTAGAAAATATGGAAAACACTAGAGGACCCAGGATTGATCCTTGAGGTACTCCTATTGTAACAGGCAGAAGAGAAGAAAGGTCTTGCTGCCATTGCATGTCTTGTTGATGGTTTGTTAGGTAGTCTTGGAATTTTTTGTTGGACTTAGATTTAGTTCAGTTAATGCAATAATCAGTTTGTTATGTGAGACCATCTCAAAAGCTTTTGAAAGGTCAAGAAATATCAAGGAGACAAATTTCCACTATTTCTATGAACATTTACAGTATTCGTGAAGGATAACAGAGCTGTGATGGTGATGTGACCAGGTCAGAAACCATGCTGAGTGCTAGTTAGTAGTTTGTTAGTAAATACTGCATGATTTGTGTATGTACACCTCATTTGAGAATTTTTGAAAGGAGAGAGAGTATGGTTATTGGGTGATAATTAGACAATTTTGTTGATGTACCTCCTTTATGTAAGGGGTTAATATAGGAAGTTTTCCATAACAGAAGGAACTTGGTGTTCAGATATTTATCTGTTAATAAGTATGGACACAGGGTAGGTGATTACATCTGTGACAACTTTAAGATACTCTGCGGGTAGCTTATCGGCTGCTAGGGTGGTAGGTTTAATTTTTTAAGCAGTTTTTTATCATGTCTATTGAGATGGTCTGAAGGAAGAAGGCATTATTATTATTATTGTTATTATCCTAAGTGGGTGGGGTTGGAGATTGAGTGGTGCTACAGTTATTTGATAGAGCTAGAATTGTCTCAGTGAAGTATTTATTAAACTGGGTGGCTCTGTTGTCAGTGTTAGCAGTTGTGGGGGGGGGGGGGGTGCTGGCATTCCCTGATGGGCAGATCTTATTGATAGCAGACCAGAACCTTTTTGGGGGTTTTGTGGTGTATAGCTTGGATGCCAAGGTTAGAGGTAGCTGAGACTAATAGTTAGGATAGGAGTAGATGAGATAAAAATGGTGATGTATAATCAATCTACAGGAATGTCCCCAGGAATAGCTGGTATTCCTGTGAAAATTTGGAGGCTAGGAGGAAAAAACTGATAAAAATCTGGAAGGATTTGTTTAACAGTATTTTAAGAGGAGAAGAAGCGCCAACATCCTGGAAGAAAGCAGTGGTGGCTGTAATACCTAAAGAGGGTAAAGATCCATCAGATTCAGCTTCATACAAGCCATTTCACTACTAAACTATGATTATAAAGTGCTCATGTCTATAATAGCTAAATGAATGGCAAAAGTAATGCCAGAATTGATAGATATGGATCAATGTGAGTTTGTTGAGGGGAGGCAAACATTTTTCAACATTAACAGATCACTGATGATCCAGAGGGAAGCAGAAAGTAAGAAAATGCCATTGTTGTTGGTGGGTCTTGATGCAGAGAAAGCATTTGACAGAGTAAGACGGGACTTTATGAGCAGGGCAGTGGAAGCATTTGCATTTCCTGAAAAAATTATAAGGTTATTTAGGAGGATATATGAGGGATCAGAGGCAAAAATGAAAGTGTCCTCTCTGATAATTTCTGCTTGAGTAGAGAAACTAGACAGGGGTGCCCTCGTTCCCCTTTGTTATTTGCATTATATTTAGAACCACTGGCAAAGAAAATAAGGGACTCAGAAATTCAAGGATATAATATGGTAGTCAAGAAAAGCTGTCTCTATTTGCAGATGATATTATTTTATACCTGACAGAACCAGAAAGAGACATTACAGTGTTGTGGAACAATATGAGACCGTTTCAAATCTTTTCAGGATACAAAATGAATGAAACTAAAACAAATATATAATACGCAGAAGATAAGACCACCAGAACTACGGAGCAGTGACCCAGCAATAGCAATGGAAAAACAAATGAAGATAAAGCAAGCAAAAAGCAACACCATGCGCTGGGTCTGATGGCTAGTCAAAGTATATATTCCTTCTTCAAGGCAATAGACAGTCAATAGGAAAAAGTCACAAAGTTATTTAGAGATGTCACGAGACTGCAAAATGATAAAATCAAGCAGTTTAATTCCAAATCTGTTAGCGCTTTCACCCGTAGGCTTCTTCAGACAGTACAACATTACACAAGACATATACAGTTTAAATACATGGGTGTCGCTACTGATAAGTTAAAAAGTGTATCACATGCTTAAAAAAGATATTAACTTTTTAAAAAGACATTATGGACTATTCAAAATACTATTAATAAACTACTATTATAAATATCTGATATTATAAAAATCTGATATCATAAAACTCAGTATAAAACTGTATATAAAAGATAGGCTATTAAATACTTATAGTAATATGCGAACATTGTTAATAAAGAGTAGAAAAACTGATAGATATAATCATATGTATTAAGGTCTATAACATCTCTTTTTCTTCAATACTGGTGCTATATGTATTTTCTCATTCAACCCTGGATGCTTGTCAGCCCTGCACCTTATTATCCAGGACATCTCTCTTTCTAAGGTGTAATTAATGAAATCACCCCCCCTGCTACTAGAATGAACCTCTTGTAAAACACAGAATAAGAACGTGTGCTGCGGACCAGTGGATTTCACATGCCTAGCTAATGCATTAGTGTCATTGCCCATCCTGATCTGATATATGTGTTCCCTGATCCTCTCTTTAAGCATTCTGTTCGTTTTGCCAATGTAAATGCACTAACGAGAAGAAAATACATATAGCACCAGTATTGAAGAAAAAGAGATGTTATAGACCTTAATACATATGATTATATCTATCAGTTTTTCTACTCTTTATTAACAATGTTCACATATTACTATAAGTATTTAATAGCCTATCTTTTATATACAGTTTTATACTATCAGAGTTTTATGATATCAGATTTTTATATCAGATATTTATAATAGTAGTTTATTAATAGTATTTTGAATAGTCCATAATGTCTTTTTAAAAAGTTAATATCTTTTTTAAGCATGTGATACACTTTTTAACCTATCAGTAGTGACACCCATGTATTTAAACTGTATATGTCTTGTGTAATGTTGTACTGTCTGAAGAAGCCTACGGGTGAAAGCGCTAACAGATTTGGAATTAAACTGCTTGATTTTATCATTTTGCAGTCTCGTGGCATCTCTAAATAACTTTGTGACTTTTTCCTATTGACTGTCTATTGCCTTGAAGAAGGAATATATACTTTGACTAGCCATCAGACCCAGCACATGGTGAAACTAAAACAAAGGCAATAGCAGTAAATTATGTACCCACGCACAAAGTGGTTCAGCAATATCTCTATTTATGGGAACAGGATAAAATGAAGTAACTCAACCAGCTAGGTACCAGCCCTTATATCATTAGATGGGTCACTAACTTGCTCACTGATAGAACCTATATACTGAAAACAGGGGAATCCACCTCCAACAGCAGACAAGTAACCAGTGGTGTCCCACAGGGATCAGTCCTGGGACCTCTTTTGTTTGTAATCTATTTCTCCAAAGTACAAGTTAAAACTAAAGGTCTCTGGCTGTCAACGTTTGCTGATGACTGCAAACTGGGAGCAGTCAGAATCTCCAAACAATGTCAACATCCTACAAGAGAGTCTTACAGAAACAAATTATTGGTACCAAAGTCATGGCCTTAAACTCAATGCAAAAAATGTGTTATCATCCCTTTCGGTAAGAGCAATGTTCCTGCTAACTATCACATTAATAGCAACACCTTTAGTATGCACTCAGTGGTGAGAGACCTGGGCACACAGGTTGACAGCAACCTTACCTTTGATCACAATGTCTCCATGGTGGTAAGAAGGGCATTCTATATTGCTCATCTCATAAGTAAAGGCATTGTCTCCAGAAAAAAAGAAGTTATAACCTCCCTGTACTCTTCCCTCATCAGGCCAATAATTGAGTACAATGCCCCTTTTGGTATGTACCTTTCCAAGCACCTGCAGCAACTGGAGAGACTACAAAGGTTCCTCACAATGAAAATTAAAGGTCTTCAGCACCTATCCTATGAGGATCATCTGAAGTCACTGTCACTTTATTCTGTTTCATACAGACTACTCAGAAGCAACTTCTGCCTTGCATATAAGGTAATCTTTGACCCTGCTTTATTGGAAATGCTGCATATCTTTAAATCAAATGGTACACTGGTCACTCACTCTAAAGGCCTTAACCAGGTATGTGACATTAATGGAACCTGCCGGAAGGATAGATTTGTCACCCAGAAGTTACCACACCTTTAGAACAGAGTCCCACTTCATGTCAAGCACAGCACCTCACTGGCCCTCTTCAAACACAATCTGGACAATTGGATGAGTAACCATAAATTCACCCCAGGGGTTACACTTGTGTTCCTTGTGGACAGGGGCAATAGCTGCTAATCATGGAAATAAGGGTAAAACTTGCCTAGGCTTGAAAGGGTCCTAAGGTCATTAGCCTAGTAACCTCCTATGATCCTATGGTCCTATTTAGGAGTATGGATTAAAAATGATTCTGGTGGCAGTTAAGGATATGTGGGAAGAGACTACACAAGACAATACAAAAACTGAGAAAATGGAAACTTTGTTATATGGATATGGATAGTAAAATACAAACAGTCAAAATGTGTTTAGCCCCTTTAGTCCTATACACAGGTCAGGCATATTTTTATCAACCAGAGGAGACGTTGTGGATAGCAATTAATAAAGAGCTGAAGGACTTTATCTGAGAGGGGAACATCGCAAGAGTCAAGTGAGATAAGCTGATTCTTCCAGTAGAACAGGGAGGATTGGGACTACCCAAATTGAAGGGGTATTTCAGTGCTACACATTTGAGGCTTTTGTACATAGCACAAACAGAAAACTATAATTCAAAGTGGAAAGGGATGATATTGAAACAGGGGGCAAGCTAAAGAAATAAAGAGAGACTGGGATTTTGGATGCAGGCCTTTAAGGAGAATAACAATAGTCATACAGAATATTATATCCATAAAGTAGCAGAAAGTATTCTAAGAACTAAGCCAACACAGGAATGGAGAAAGGAGATTCTGCCAATAGGGATGACTGCTATTAGGGATATAGACAATAGGCAAGAGGGGGCTGGAATTTATTGGAGAAAACTGGCAAAGGAACCAAAGGATTGGGAGCAAATATCTAGAGAGAGAAAAGTAAAATAATGAGAAGAGGCCAAGAATTTATTTGGACTGCTGGTTAGAGATTGTCTTCCATATCAAGGACTGATATTAAGTATAAAGAGAAAGAAATTGGGGGGGTCCTAAATGAAAGACTAGCATTGGTAGAGGTTTTAGTAGAATCTAGAACAGAAGCTGCCATTAAAGAGGAATAATTAGTAGAGTAAATGTTGCACGATAACCATAAGAATCAATCAGAGGAGGTTGGATTGTGAAGAGAGAGACTGGATAAGCAATTCACAAAGAAACAATGGGAGGATATATATATATATATATATATATATATATATATATATATATATATATATATATATATATTTTTTTTTTATGTATATATATATGTATATATATATATATGTATATATATATATATATATATATATAAATATGTCTCCCAAATATGCAATATTTTTGCCTGGAAAAGTTTACATAGATACTTTTATACCCCAAGCAGACTCCAGAGAATTATTCCTTAAATAGATGGCAAATGTTGGAGGTGTGACAGGGAAGAAAGAGATACTTGGGAACATATTTTCTGGGAGTGAAGTGGGTTGCCGGACTTTAAGGATTCCCTGTGGGATGTGGGCGGATTGGTGTGATGAGGGAGATGATTTTTTTGAGCTATGATACAGAATCAGAATTGCCTAGACATGTTAAGGCCTTGCTGTGTCTAATTATGGTGACTGCCAAAAAATGCAATTACTAGAAAATGGAAATCAAATACTACACCAGCTATATTAGAAGAAGTGAATGTAGTAACAGAGATAAAACAACTGGAACTGAAATCTTTAGAAAAGGGTAGGAGCAAACTACATAGTAAAAATGGGAATTGTGGGAACAGTACATACAGGGGAGGAATGAGGTTTAGAGGAAGGCAGGACTTAATTGAGATATGTAATGTTTAACTGAAAATGATTTGGTAGATTATAAGTGATGTATAATGTTTGCAACTGGGAGTGTGTCAGTATGGTTTGTGATGTAAAATGCTTACAACTAGGATTGTGTTGGTGTGGTTTGTTTTCATTATATAACTGTATGATTGCTTATGTTGTAAGCAATGGTTTAATAAAGATGCTTCTTATTTAAAAAGGGGGGCAGGAATTGAATAATTTATGTAATGTTGCTTAGGTTATATGATATATAGCAATATATGTGAAGTATAATGTTTGCTAATGTCAGTTTGTTAATACAGTTTGATTACTTTTGTATCAATGTAAATTTGCCTATGTCACAAGTGATAATTCAATAAAGGTGTTTAAAAAAAAGAACAGTACTGGCACCCTGCAGATTCCTTTCAATAACTTTACCTCTTGTCCCTAAGTGCCGAACTACAACCAATTTCTCACAAAGCTTTTTCAAGAGGTTCTAGAAGAGTTTACCCATAACCATGCGAGATATTAGATGCATTATAAGAAGGTAGGGAAGGAGGTCTCCATTTAAAACACATAAAAGAAAGATTTTTTTGTTTTTGACTAATACCTTTATTACAAGTGTCATAAGAATCCTTCCTTAATTTGTTATCTAAATTGCAAGGGATTGGAACATTTGGCTACTCCTTTTGAGTATCTGTTACCTAAAGCATGAGAATCATCATTTAAATCACAGAAAAGGCCAATTGTTTTTTATAGCACATAAGTCATCTTTTAAACCAACAAAACAAGCATTGTTTTTCTATTTTAAGTGTAATAGATAATGCAGCTACATTCTTGTATGTTAAATTAAGGCCTTTTGTCATCTGAGGTAAATTCAAGTTGTAATGATACAAAACAGATGCTGAAAATTATGGAAAATAGTCAGAGGTAGGATGCTATCTCCTCATATTAGACATAGTTTTCTTTTGTAGTTCCAAAGGGCATGGCACTGAATTAAAAACAGTAGTGTATTGATTAATAAAGGAAGGATTATATACTAAAAGGCAGATTTTTTAATTTAAATGGGGCATTATTAGTCAAGGATATTTTTTGTGGGGTGACAGTCTCGGACATCAAATAACAAGTATTGCTATGAGAATACAGTAACCTCAATATATGCCAAATGATTTTAGTTTGGTAAGAAATTAAGTTGTGCGTGACGAGAAATAACATGTCTTCAACATTTTTAAGTAGGATGAATTTGTCATGCAGATTTTTTTGAACAACATAATAATCATTTGGAAGGATAAACATGAAGAAGATCATTTTTTTCTTTATTGCATATACAGAACCATGTTATACATAGTTTAAGTTTGACACTCATGTAAGCCATGAGCAATTACCATAACTGAAAAAAATACTGTCAGTACAATTAGAACAAGCTATACAAAGAAGAGCTAGGATATAGCCTCTAAGTGATAGTTCCAACTATTCTAAAACCAGATTAAATCTCAACCAATACAAATTTAAATCAAGTCACTGGACTCATTTCCATCTCTTCCAGTAACACTGTCCTGGCTTTCTGTGCCCATTGTACCTACAATAGAAGATTTGAGAGATTTCCAAAGGCAAGTGATGCACCTTTGGGCTATCATCAACATAATCCATAAGATTCAATAATCTCTTTTGAGAACTAGCTAATAAACTTTACTATTATCAATATCAAACTGTTAGAGAAAGTAATTAATTCTCCCTCTCCATATTAATTGTGCCATTTCTCCCATTTCTGACTGAAAAATGTAGCTTGGAGCAAGTCCCTTGTCTCCAGTTTGCTATAGCTGCAGTAAATCATCTCACTAGAGGGGAACACCTCTGCTAACCTATGTGGCATTAAGAACTGCATAAACCTGCCAGGCCAGAGTTTTCACAAGTCTACCATATGCTTCTTGTGCCTTGCACTATTCTTTCTCGTTTACGGCGGGGAAGGTAGTTCAAATATTTTTCACGTTTACCCAGAATTAATTTGGTTTCAAAGGCAGGCACTCGTATTGGATTTTAATGGGATGAGAGATGAGACCATTACAAATTGCATCTTACTCCATCCTGGACAAAAACAACTGCATGATATTGCCCCCTAGTTGGTACTACCAAGTCTTCTCAAAAAGATAATTTTAATAGTTAAAAATAAAAATAAAAACCCAGTGAAGCATTTTCGTCTTACACCATCTGTTATTAAGAAATCACCAAAACCTCTTGTTCTACACTGCCATTTCATCTTTTAAAAGAATGAACCACATGGCATAAAATCAGCTGATACTGGGTGGATGTCCTTCAAAGCTTTTTAAAGGTACAAGCCTCAAATATTTTTGTTAATTTAAATACATTAAAAGACATTACTTATACATACAATAAAAGATAATATAACCTTAAGGCCTGTTGGTTGCTAAAAATGTTACAAAAAAAAAGAATTCATATGGCTATGTATGTTAAAAACGTATGCATTTAAAAGTGTGCAAAAAGTATATTTGTTAACTAGAAATTTAGAAGTATTTATTATACATGAGTTTCAACTTTGCAGCTCTTGGCAACTCCTCTTAAATACAGCTGATCCACCAGAATTAAATGAACACATTTCAGTTACTAGTGCTGTTAGATTAAGAACAGGAGGTCAAAAAGAGCTGGGTCTGTTATGCTACACAAAAGGGAAAAAGAGACCTCCCCTCAAAATTCGAGCATGTAAGACACTGAACAAAGGGATAAAGCTTCAAGCCTCTCTTGTTAGCTCATGGATTATATGTATGTCCTCTTTCTGATTAGGAACCTTCAGGGTCTTTCTAATTGTTTGATATGCTTAGTGAGATGCATCCCAAAGGGGGCACTGTGCTCAACAGATGCTGAGTAGGGAGTGATTACCTCTTTAGACCTTAAAGATATTCCTTTTGCAATTAGCTGTGTTAAATAAAAGGATTTTATTACCATCATTGTCACACGATGGTCAAAAGAGAGGGAATTATAAAGGGAATTATAAACCCAAGTTCCTAGGTCCCAGACTACATTTTCATCTTGTAGCGGTGTGTTACCTATACAGTATGATGCAGGGAGAGGTTGTCTGCCAAAAGTGGCAATACTACACTTTTTAGCATTTGTCTGTTTTTAGCAAACCAAGAATATAGCAGGGAGAGTTCATGTGGTTGGGATTGAGTGCCAGAGCATGGCTTAACAACAACCCCCCAGTCTGCAGTCATCTATAGACTTTGTCATCCAGAGGTCTTGGTTCATTTCTTGTAGATATGAGAGGTAAAGGTCAAAATGGAGAGGTCCCAGCACCTATTCCTGAGGGACACTGCTGGTCAAGTTCATGCATTCTGATGAGGCAGTTGCAACTCACACTGTTTGTTTTTTGTCTTTCACCCAGTTTGCTATCCATCTTATCATATACGGGTTGATTTATAATGGATTTCAATACTGTATGATACCAGCATGGGGAATGGTGTTCATAAGTAAGTACTAGGCTAACTGCTCATGTGGACCATTTTAAGTCTAGTTAATTTCCCTTTTGGTGCTCAAATCAACCTATTCCATTTGGCAATAGACTGGGCTTACCCATCCCACAGTCAATAATTAAATATTACCCCTAATGAGAATAATTGGAATCATACCACAGATAACTTGAGGGAACCCATGCATGGGATAAAGCATTTAGGAGTTGCAGTCCCAGGGTAAATATTTTGTTTCCCATCCATACATCCAAGCTGTGCTTGAATATGGACAGGTATGGGCTTTGGTATCCTCTAAGATATGTACCTGTCCCTCCAACCCATTCCATTGATGTTGCAGAGGAGGTTTAGATGCCTTAATCAAGTATTTCTGATGTCATTTAACTTGTTGATGTGCATTAAATCAGTATTGGGTCAGAGGATGCCTTGTATGCTGGACACAGGTCACCTTTTAGTAGTCTGTAGGATACAGACTATAGTGGCAGATCTTTGAGTCAGTCCATGTAGGACATATTGTTAAGGCTTTAATCCTTCTAGTAAGGTATCTCTATAGGCATTCCAATTGTTGCATGTGTCTGGACAGATACACGCCAAAGGGGCATTATACTTGATGACTGGTCAAATGAGGGCTGAGTGAAGGAGGGTAATGACATCCCTAGATCTAGACAAAGTCTCTTTGTTCATAAGCTGTGAAATATAGAAGGACTTTCTCATGACAAAGAATAGATGTTGGTCGAAAGTTAGATCACTGTCCACTGTCCACATAAGTTATCAAATACTGAACAAATGGGTCATCTCTTAGCGGTGTATTGTCATTGTGGTAGTTCCCTGCAGTAGAAGCCTTCACAAAGGATGCAATAACACATTTCAGTCCATGAGTTTGTCCCCAGTTATTTATTTGGAAAAACCTTCCTGTAGGATGGCTAAGTCATTTGGGTTAAAAGTGTTGAATGCCTTGGGCAGGTCAAGATATACCAGGTGTACTGAATGGCCCCCATCTACAGACTCTGTAACTCTATCAGAGAAGTTTACCAGATTCAGTATACAAGATCATCCCTTTACAAAGCCAGACTGTTGTGGGGCAAGTCAGATAAAATTCTTGATATTGTAGTTTATGAAGTCAGTGACAATATATTTCGATGGCTTTGCAGACAAGGCTTGTAAGACTGATACATGTGTAATTACCTGGAACAGTTGTGTCATCATGGAAGAAACCAGTAGCTAAACTTAGGTTAACTAATTTAAGGAGTGAGTCCATAACAGTGTGTTTAACACTATTAATTAAACAACAGGTATAGTCAGATTCCATAGAGGAACTATTTTTTAACACTTTTATTGTTATTACTTAAGACATAGGCAGACACACATTAACAAAGAAGAAACAAAACATATTAACCTTTTTTTATTTGCATACATTATGCATTCCATATGCTTTATTTCGTTATAGCAACTGTCATTTAGTCCAACATCACATAAACTTTTCATTTCCTGCCATCCCTTAAACCTCACTCCGCCTGTTTAACATTATTCTGCATATATTGTTCTGACAAATTCCATTTATTTCTATGTAATTTGCTCCTTTCCTTTTCTAAAAATCGTACTTCCAGTTATTTTTCTCTTTTACAATATTCAATACTTTGAATACAGTTGGTTTAGATTTTAATTTCCATTTTCTAGTAATAGAGTTTTTGACAGCCAATAGAATTAAACTTACTTACTATGTCTAGACAATTCAGATCCTGTGTTCCAACTCAAAAAGATTCATTTTCCTTGTTACAGCCGTTTGCTCACCCAATTTTGTCTGACAAAAGTCATGATCCCAGTTATCTCTTTGTTCGCCATCACAACTCCAACATTTGCTATCTGCTTGAGGAAAATTTCTTTGAAGTCTGCTTGGGGTATAAAAATACTCAGAGGAAGGATTTTTGGTCTCAGTTAGCATTTTCAGTGAATGTTCTTTAGAGATAATAGAGGGAATAAGGCATTCAGGTATTTCAGACCTTTGGACAGAAGTCTCAGGGTGAAACTGGAACTGAATTTGTTTGCAAGTATGTTGGCATTGTCTATTGGGTCAGAGAAGAAGGTATCAGTATGAATACATTCAGAGCAATGTAAGCTGTTGTTTCTTAATTTTTGAACATAGGTAAAGAAGGACTTATAAATAACTTTGGTTTCAAAGACCGGCCTAAGTTCATGGGCTCCTTTAGTAGACATGATGGTATTTTTCAGATTTTTTTTTTTATTTTTTTGCAACATACCTCTCAATCTGTTAGTGCAAGAAGTCTGGGCATAGCCATACATGGTTCTAGTAGGGACTGCAAGCTGTATATATTTTTCTAAATGGGTGCAGAAGTCCTTAGTGAGGCTTGCTGCTGTGTCAAAGTAAGGGGTGGTACAATCAAAACTGAATTTTTGTATTTCATCAAAGAGTAAGCTGAGGCTGGAACATGTATAGTCATTAAACTCAGTGGGGTTCACTATAGGGACTTGTTGTCTTCAGTTTTCACTGGGAACGGGAATACTACAGTAGTGCAAGAGGCAGCCATATTTGTAAGAATCAGCTGAAGAATGCTGTGTCCTCTGGTAGCTTTGTTTACCAGCTGAAAGGAGGTTTTTTCATTAGATCTTTACATTTTTGGGCATATCTTTCTTTGGAGGTATAGGTGTCTCAGTTAACATCATCCAACAGTATGATCCTCAGGAAATACTCCAGGTGCAGTTAACAATTGACAAGACCCCTGTTCAAATCATAGCTAGCTACAGGCCTCCAACTCAGACTCAAGATGCCCACTCCACCTATCTGGACCTCTTCAAATCTATCAAGATTCAACACTTTACCCTGATCCTGGGGGACTTTAACTATCCAACCATAGATTGGAAGAAATACTCATGCCAAAACACAAATGCCCAGAGATTCCTTGATTTCATCAATGCAAATGCCTTTGACTAGTTGGTTGACACCCCCACAAGAGGTAAAAATATCTTGGACTTGGTATTAACCAACATAAGTAACCACTGAAGCATCCCTACAGTGTCATCATCCCTGGTAACAGCCGACCACAAAGCAGTCGCTTTCGAAGTCACCATCTCCCTGACCCCCCCCCCCCCACACACACACACACACACACAGCTAGGGACAAACAAAAAAAACTTCTCCAAAGCTGATTACAACCTCCTGAGGGGAGGTATAAACAGCTTCACAGCCCCCTCCCCCACCAAAGAAACTGGCACATATGTCCAAACTTATATGAAAGTACTACATGAGCATTTATATAACTGCATGGAATCAGGAATACCAGACAGCACAAAATCATCCTCTTCAAGGACATGGTGACATCTACAATAAATAAACTCTTTAATAAAAGGAAAAAAATTGCTGTCCAGGACCAAAGAGGAGCAGGCGCCTAATTAGAAGCAATCTCTCCTTAGCCTGAACAAGCAAATAAGAGCACTAATGAAATCCTCCAAAGCAAACTTCAAGTCCAAACTGGCCACATCTATTAAAGACAGTCATAAGACCTTCTTCATATATGTCCGCAATCTCAAAGGAAGCACTGAGATCTGCTCAGAACTGGTAGTCAAGGACACCACATACACAAACGCTGTAGATATAGCCAGTGAAAACTTCACCCTTCTGTCCCCCCATCAGTAAATCAGGACATCCCTAGTCCCCCTCCCGTTATCTCTAAGAAGCAAGTCATCACTGCCCTCTCAAAGGCAAAAAATACAGCCTCCATGGGACCCAATAACATCCCAGGCTGCATCCTACATGAACTCAGGAAGGAACTTGCAGCACCATTAGACACCCTATTCAACCAAAGCCTGAGTACCGGCTTCGTCCCAGCCAAATGGAGGATAGCTACTGTCGTCCCTTTGCACAAAGGTGGAGCATCCACCGATCCAGAAAGTTATAGACCCATCAGCCTAACTAGCCTGATCTGCAAGGCCATGGAGCAAATTATCAAGGAGAGTTTGTTAAAGTGGGATTTTAGGTAGTGCTCAAGGACAGGTAGAAAGTTGCTGAAGACAAACACCACCATGTCATCAGTGTACAGCATGACTGGAACTTTGTCTGTCACAGGCAAGTTTACTGATAATGTTAGACAAAAAAAAAGTAATGGTGCCAGGACGGGGAATGTGTCAGATCATCTAAAGTACATTCAGCAAATGTGAAATGACTGAAGTCAATTAATCTAATCTACATTTGTCAACAGTGGAGTTTGCCTCATTCTCCACTGTTGTGGAATGATGGAGTGTAGGATGTCTCCCCATATGGGTGCTGGGGGGCTTGCCCCCCTGCAGAAAAAAATCCTTGAATGTTTACTGAAGGTAGTTTCTGCTTACATTTTATAAATTGATTATGTTTGCCAAAACTACCATCAGCAAATGATATGAGTTGACATGAGCCCTCAGGGTTAATACCCGAGAAACGCCTTTCATTATATGGGCTTTAGAAAAAGTAGAGGTGTCAATTTTGATAGATTAGTATGTGTTAGAGAGGTAATTGTAGAACCATTGTGTTGGTTCCTGAATTATTCCTAGTTCTACCATATGAGTTATGAGAATTGTGTGGTCTAACATTTCAAAAGCTTTAGTTAGACTGACAATGTCTGATGCAGGCCTTTGTCTATATTAAGGAGTACATCATCTGTTAGTGTCTAGATTGTTATGGTATTGCATTCAGTCCAAATGCCATGTTGTTTGGGTCATGGTACTCCCCCCCCTACGTGTCACAACTGCAGTAAATGAGAGCAGAATTAAAGGATATCTAGTCTCAGCAAAATTCATTCACCTGTTCTCAGTCACCCATCAAAAGCTGCTACATAAACTAATCTCTCCAGGTACACATGAGCTTTGTCTATCTTGGTTTAACAGCTAAGCTACCTCTTAGATAACAGGCTGTAAAGTGACAAAGTGACATCCTCTTTCTCCCAGTAACAGTGGATGTCCTCCAAGGCTCAATTTTAGGTCACTTACTATTCAATAGACTCATACAGTATGCAATTGACTCGACACTCATCTGCTCTACAAAAACATGGATAAACTACAAAAGCTCACTCAAGAATTTCTTTCCCACATCAAGACTTGGTTGACTAACTCACAACTACTCCTTAACCCTACAAAATCCAAACTGGCAGTAAAAAAAAAACACCAAAAACTTTAACCCCTCTATAGGGCTAAATCATGCCTAAGAGACAATGCTACAATTAACATCGCTTCAGTTTTCCTCTTCCCAACACCCCAACATGTAGCTCCCATACTGATTAACCTACAGTCTGATCAACTCTCCCTAGTGGGCCAATGCTGTAATAAGACAGTGAAAGTCATTAACAGTATTCACAGGTCTCATAATTGCCATGCTCTGAAGCAATTTTATTGGCTGAAATTAAGGCACTATATTACCTGCACACAACTAGTTACTAGCCATAAACTGATATATGAACCAAATAAATGTTCATGTCTAAATAACATCCTTCTGCAATACATTCCCAGTACAGCATTATGCTCTGCTGAAAAAATGCTAGACAACAATGAAAGCAAACACTTCTGCAGGTGACTCGTTGTATTCCTCCCCATATCAACTCTCTCTAAATAATACTATTCCAGATTAATTTTCCCCTTTTACCTGTTCTCGCCCAATAGTTATTTTCCTACTTTTTCAGAAAGGCTATCAAGTTAGACTTGCCCTATTCACGTACCCTGTATTACACCACTGCGTATACCAATTTCATTCTATTTCTATCTTTACTACATACTGTGCACTTTATTACTCATTCTACATTTATAGCCAATACAACTTGTATTTCAGTTGTACCATCATATATTTCTGCATGTTGTGCATTCTATTATTATGCATTTTGCCTTGTTTTACTAGAGCCTTTCTCCCCAGGCCTCTGCTGAAAAGCGGCAGACTTTCTGCTCATCCAGGCTATCCCAGCAAATAAATGCAATAAATAATAGTAGTTTATATTTATTTATTTATTTATTTGACATTTTTTGACCGGGTTCGTCCAACTGGGGTAAAGCCCTTTTTCAGTGGAGACCCGGGGAGAAAAGCTCCACAGAAAAAACATGCGAGTAATTTGACATATAATAATCCAAAAGATTTACACAGACGTAAGTAATAGCAAGCTTAACATACATAGCAATTTGAATATACCTTTCAGCATGAGGAGATACAGAGGAGAGAAACAAGAAACAATACAGCTAGACATTAACTTTTGAAAGGTTTATACAGAGAAAGTAAGACTGGCTGTGAGTAGGAGAAGAGTTAGTCAAGTATGAAAGGAATTTGTAAGTGTGCAGGATAGAAGCAGAGTGGAAGGAAAGATGGGGAACCAAGATGCTCTCCTCCAAAGAACCAAGATGGTCTCCTCCAAAAAAAGGAAGCCAATCTGGTGGTCCCCTGCCACAAACAAACTTTACAACAAAAGGAAAAAACGGTTGCAGAAAAGAGGAACATCCAAGGATGCAAAATACTCCCTTACCAGCCTCAGTAAGAAAATGAGATCTCTCATAAAATCCTCCAAAGCTAGTTACGAAAATAAAATTGCCAAAGATTCCAAAGACAACCACAAGGCATTCTATAACTATGTCAAGAATCTAAATGGCAATGCTCAGATCTGCTCTGAGCTACAACAGAATGGCATTAAATATATTGATCCCAAGGATATTGTCAATATCCTGGCAGATTGATTCAGTGCCAACTTCACCCCCCTCTCATCCCCTAAATGGCCCATCTCAATACTGGAAGATTGCCAAATTCCGGTAATAAAACGGCCACACAGGTAAAAAATGCACTCTCCAAAGCTAAGAATACAGCATCCATGGGACCAGATAACATCCCGGGCTGTGTACTACATGAACTACAAAATGAACTGGCACCTCACCTAAGTGTCATGTTTAATCATACCCTCACCTCAGGCTTCGTGCCCGCTGAGTGGCACACAGCTACAATTATCCCACTCCACAAGGGGAGAATCCACCTTGGATCCCGGGAGCTACCGCCCCATCAGTCTGACGAGCCTGATCTGCAAGGCCATGGAACGTATTATCATGGAACTTATAAACAAAGACATTGGCAACCTTAAAACACTGGACCCCACCCAGTTTGGGTTCATGAAGGGCCGATCTTGTCTCCTGAACTTTATTGACTTCTTCGAATCAGTCTCCAGAGACATGGATGAGGGTAAGGCAGTCCACACAGTCTATTTGGACCTTGCCAAGGCCTTTGACACCATCCCCCACTCTGGAATCATAGATAAACTTATTAAGCTGGGCATTAATCCCTACATCACTCGATGGGTTGCCAACTGGCTTACTGACAGAACCCACACTGTAAAAGTAGCTGACTCCAAATCCAGCTCCAGACAAGTGACAAGTGGAGTACCTCAGGGTTTAGTCCTGGGACCTCCCTTGTTTGTCATCTACTTCTCTGAAGTACAGGCCAACACTAAGGGACTCTGGCTAACAAAGTTCGCAGGTGACTGCAAACTGGGAGCCATTATTAAATCCCCAAATGATGTGGATACTCTACAAAAGGGCCTTACAGAAACAGATGCTTGGTGCCAGAGCCATGGGCTCAAGCTCAATGCCAAGAAATGTATAGTTATCCCCTTTGGGAAAAAACATGTACCCATGAATTATCACATAGGTGGCAGTACACTAAACACCGAAAGTGTGATAAGAGACTTAGGGACACAGGGGGACAGTGGTCTCACCTTCAATAACCACATCGCCACAACAGTCAGGAAATCCTTCTATGTGGCATACCTCATCACTAAGGGCTTTTCATCCAGAAAAAAGGAGGTCATTGTCCCACTGTACTCATCCCTCATTAGACCCATTACAGAATACAATACCCCATTTGGTATGTACCTCTCAAGACATCTGCAACAAATGGAAAGGCCGCGGAAATACCTCACTAAAAGAATCACAGGCCTAAAGCAGATGCCCTATGCTGACCGCCTTAAAAAACTCCAGCTATACTCTGTCGCATATCATCTACTCCGAGGCAATCTCTGCTTAACATACAAGGCCATGTCAAACCCAGAGATGTTGGACATGCTACACTTAAAGAAATCCCAATCCCTCAGAGCCACATGCTCCAGGGATCTAAATCTTGTTATCACAATAAACAAAACATGCTGGAGGGATAGGTTCCTGACCCAGAGACTCCCCCGACTCTGGAATAGACTACCGATACATGTCAAGCAGAGTGCCTCTTTGGCCCTCTACAAAAGGAACCTTGATGATTGGATGGGAGAAAGGTAATTCATCCCGGTGATCACATCATTCACCCTGCTAGACAGGGGTCCAGGGAAGTAAATAGTGTGGGAAGAAATAGCCAGGGAATTGTTATGGCTTGGCTTGTATAGGCCCTAGGGCCAATAGCCTAGTACCAACCTATGAACCTATGAACCTATGAGCAGTGTTGTGATAAAGAGAGATAAGGAGAAAGGTGGGGTTTCACTGAATTAGAAGCAAGATAAGAGAATAGGATACCTTAGGGACATGAGTCAGTCAGGGGGGAGATAGCACAGACGTAGTTTATTTTCCTTGAAGTGAATTTTTACTGCCTTTCTGAATTGGGATTTGGATCTAATGAATCAGATGTCGAGGGGTAGTTTGTTCCATTTCTCAGCAGGGTAACAGCTATACAGGTTTTTTCCTATGTTGGCTTTGGGCTTGAGAATAGTCAGGAGATGTTGTTCAGAGCTTCGCAGGGGTCTAACAGGGGTGTAGGGGGAGATGATTGATGAAATACTGGGGCAGAAAGTGGGTTGGTATAGAACAGAATGAATTATTTGAAGCTGAGAGAGGAGGAGGTGATGAGGGAACTCTGACCAGTTCAGTTTTCTGAGTGCTAAACAGTGATGAGTGAAGTAAGGACGTTCGGCAGCAAATTTAGCTGTCTTGTTGTAAGTGGACTCGAGTTTAAAAATAAGTGTGAATATCTATTGATGTAATTGATGTAATTCAACCAGAAGACTGTACATTATTATTTCAAATATCTTACCTAAGGTGGGTAAGATGCAGATGGGATGGAGATGGGATTTTCTAGTTGGTTTGGTTTGTTTAGGTAAGGATTTGACTAAGGCCGATTTCCAGATATTTGACATGATGGTCTGTGTAGGGCATAGGCTGTAGATGTGTAAGAGAGGGATTGCTAAGAAGTCTCCACAGTGGCATACGAACCATATTTGTAACTTCTCCATGCTGGGGCATCAGGTGGGATCTGTTTGAGTAGAGGCTTGATATCTTTAGAGTTAATTAGCTTGAAATAGGGAGGAATAAAAGGAGGGGGGAGTGGATCTGTTTGGAAGGTTTAAAGTGGTAAACAATGCCCCATAGAAGTTACAAAGTATCTTCTGTATCTAGTCCCTACAGAAGGGTGAACTGGACTATTGCAAACAAAAAATGCAATCATAACATACATTTCTAATAAATAAAGTAATGAACTTGTTTTACTCAATGCAATAGCCTCATAGGAGGGTATCAGGTACACCCCTGCTTAAACTTAATTATACTAACCCACACTTTCATTACTCTGACTGTTCCATTTCATTACAATCTACATGGCAGATGTAAGAAAACCAAAACTTTTTGACACTCATAGATATGGTAAATGCATTATTTGGTGTTTGCATTTTACTCTATAAAACTGGTATCAGATAACACAAATGTACATTCAAGCACTATGGAAGCTAGTGCAAGCATTTAACTTTGGACAAAATGCCAGTGGACTTTATATTACACTCTAAGATACAACCTACTGATGACTTTTCTACTTGCTTATATTCTGCATTAAAATCTATATGGGGGGGGGGGCAGGCTCACAGTGATCTAACTCATTAAAAATTAGGGTCTTAGCACTTAATTTCCATGTAGTCCATGACATTTCATTAAATCACATGATTCTCACTGTTATCTGGAAAATATAGCATAAACTTGCTCTGTTTGCACAGACATTTCTTCATTTTGTCATTTCTGTGAATTCAGCTGGCATGTACATTATTTATGATAAACTGTTCTGCATAGTACATTCAGTTGCACTTACAAGGATTCTGCTTAACTGCAGTAAACTTCCTTTTAACTTAGATATAAAATGCATACAAAGTCCATTTAAAGAGACACACCACCTGACCATATTGAAGACAAATATATTCATCAGTTCTCTAACAGAAGCTGGCACTACAGTCCTTGTCAGCATTTTGTGACTTGTTATCCTGTTCTGTTACCATTTATTCCTAATAATTTCTCTGTTTAAGAAAGCCTGTTTATGTGCCCAACACCTTCCTAAGGACAGCCAATGTATACATGATAATTAGTCTGTGCTCTATTACTGCATGGGATGCATGGCACTTCACAAATGTGCCAAAACATTTCTCTTACTATCCTATCATACCTCCATACCACACAGCAAAGGTAAAGATTGTTACAGCATGCAAATGGTAACTCCTCAGAGCTCGTGTAATATCTCTCTGAATGTATCTAAACTAATAACTTCAATAATAACTTTTCAATTTATCTTAAGAGCAGTTTACAGTTCAAAACAAACCACCATATTAGAAGAGTCATCTAATGTCCCATCAAGAGCAGATGAGGGTTTTGAAAACACGACTCTGCTAATTGTACCAACTGAAATCTGCTATCCCATAAAACTTCCACAGTACCACCAACGAGGACTCCCAAGTTATTTCCACTACAGAATGAGTTAGTCCAATGTGACCATCATCTCTTCATCCACTATTCTTTGAGTCTATTGAAGGATGGTCTGACTTCACAAGTTGCTCATCTCCTTCATCTGTGTCAGTACCTCTCCACATTTGGGGAACATGACCTTTGAAGGGGACCATGGGAGATGCCATTCTACCAGGCTATCCTTCATACAAGAAATGTCCCTAGGCTTCTTCCTACAGGTTCTGTACATGAAAGGATTGCATAGCATCTCCTACCTTCAAAAGCATCACCCATCCAGATTTTAGTTGCATTTATAAGAGTGGGGGGTAATTAACTCTACATTTAACTTTTTGTTTCTTCAGAGCCAGTAAAATTGGTATTACCTGCCTCTACTTCTCCAATATACTGAGAGTAGTGACTGTCAAATGAAATGCAGGCTCTTTTTGTATTAAAAAATCCCTCCTTCCCAAACAATATGCAGTACAGCCCCCTTCTGGTGATAAGACAGGCATTACACTATACTCCACCTACACTTAGCTTTCATGTCAGATAGTTGACAGGGATAAATGCATGCACTCCTGCTTCAGCACACCAAAATCCTTCTGTAAGACATTCAGCAGCCAGGCAGCCAAAAACAGTACCCTGCACGGAATGTACAGTCTTTTGGGCCTTGCACACATGTAAGGTAGAATGAAAATCATCAGATGTCCGTTCTCCGCAATGACTCCACTTCGTTTAGTAAATGTTCTTTGTGGAGCCACAATTCATTTAGCCAGTCCTCCTGCTCAACCACTCTCTGACCATTGTCTCTCAATTTTGATTGTGCTGGGCTAGGCTTCCATTAGAATTTTCATGTTGCTGCATTGTTAAAGTTTTACAGATTATGTCTGAAGGTGTGAAATGACTTTTATTTCTTGTATAAAAAATGCAGCATGTAAACACTTTTTATACAAAAAACAAAGGCCATTTCACACCCATGCATTAAAAAAACCTTTTAAATATTGCTAACAGATGTGGAAGATTAAATGAATGCCTTGTTTGCGGCATTAATATTCATGGGAGAGCAGGGGTGGTTACATCATTCTGGATTACAGCTCTAATAATACTGGATTAGCATAGGTAAGTAATTGTAAATTTGAGATGTAATTGTCACACTGTTAAATTAACAGTTTGGCAAAAAACTAATGATAAAGTCTTCTACCAGACTGTTAATTTAACAGTTTGATGGTTACATCACTAATTCACAATTACTTCCCTAGTCTAATCCAGCATTATTAGAACTGGAACCCAGAATGACATAACTGTCCCCTGCCCTTCCATGAATATTAATGCTGTAAACACAGCTTACTACATTTAGTATAATATTTTATTAAAGGCTTCAAAAAGTACTTTTCTTTCCATACAAAAAAGTGTTGGCAAGCATAAAGTTACATGCAAACACTTTTTTGTTTGAAAATAAAATTACATTTTGCACCTTTAAACGTGATCGTTACAATTCTGAGAGCACATATCAAATCTTCATATTGTGTGTTGATGGCAAAGGCTGAATCATAGATGACAATAAACTTTACTTTAGTGAGGCTTGCTAGATGGGTACATTTTCAGTTCTTTAGCTGATACTGCTTTACATATTATATATATATATATATATATATATATATATATATATATATAAAACATCAGATTCCACCATATACGCATACTCTCTCAATCTCACACACATACACACATACACATATGCACACACACGCACACAAATACACGCACACACACATGCACGCGCGCACACACATCCTCTTTAACAAGTGTGTTCATCTCACAGCCATTACTGGAAGTAGAGGTGTAGTTCTGGTGGGGTAAAGAGGGTAGCTGACCCAGGCACAAAGTGTTGGGGAGTACGATCATCAGAAACTGAGCATTCCTTAGTGCATTAATGGCAGCTGAATACAAGTGTCTGCGGTCAGAACTGCTTCAGTGCTTCATGTATGGCAGATATTGAGACATAAACTGCTACGGTTTAGAAAGACAGAAGAGAATGGAAAGAGCTGAGCAGGTTATGACAGCAGACAAGCATGTTACTAAATAAAGCAAGGAAGGATCCAGGAAAATGTACAAAGGTAGGGGAAAACTGCAAGGGTCACTGTAAAACATATTAAAAGAGTGTGAACACGAAAAGACATAGCTGATTGAAAATATTCAAAAGGGGGGGGTCAAAACAACCTGTGATGTTCACTATGAAATTCAATTAATAAAGACAGTGGGGTGTCATTAAAAGACATAGCAGACTGAAAATATACAAAAGCTGGAGACAAAACAAGCTGAGGTTCAACAGGAAATAAATGAGTGGGCCATTAGAAGATACAGATAAACAAATTTGGAAGGTAAATAATAAATTATGAGATAGGTAGAATTCACTTATGGAAAGGAAAATGACAGACCAGCCTCAGTCCACTTTATGTAGAAGACAGATGTGATCAGGTAAGGCGGACAAGCTTTACACATGCTCAGCCCACTTTATGTAGAAGACAGATGTGATCAGGTAAGGCGGACAGGCTTTACACATGCTCAGTCCACTTTATGTAGAAGACAAATGTGATCAGGTAAGGTAGACAGGCTTTACACATGCTCAGTCCACTTTATGTAGAAGACAGATGTGATCAGGTAAGGCAGACAGGCTTTACACATGTAGACGCTGTAGTTCATGTCATCATAAGGAGTAAGGGAAAATAGTTTGCTGCCAGCAGCTCAGAAGGTGTTTACTGTTATTCAGTTTTATTAATTATCAGCGTTGTTCTGTTGTGTATTTAGCAACATTCACGTATGGTAGATATCTGAGCTTAAAAACAAATGCAGTTTTAGTACCTCATGTAAACATAGACATTTGCAAGAACTTGGTACCAAACCTCCCAACTGTACCTGTTTTGGAAGACTGTTCCTATTTTCAAGCCTCATTTACCCCTGCTCACGATGTTCCAATTTTAGAAGGTATATACCTATTTTCGGCCTGATTTTCACCCTCACACATTTTTC
Organism: Protopterus annectens; assembly: GCF_019279795.1. Lineage (NCBI taxonomy): Eukaryota > Metazoa > Chordata > Ceratodontiformes > Protopteridae > Protopterus > Protopterus annectens. Next base: position 178,971,595 of record NC_056746.1, read on the forward strand.
TGAATCCCCCTCATCACATGTTATTTTTGGAGCTGTCTAGTACACAGAAAACCACACCAAATGACCAATATACTACTGGCAATAATAATTTAAAGAAGGACACATAGATTACATCTTCCCTTTTCTGAAGCAAAACTACATTGCCTCGAGGGGTTGCATTTGCAATACAGTTCACTTAACATCTACAGATTTTATATTGTCTTTTTGATAATGTGCATGTATTTTTCCATCATTTTTTTACTCTGTTTTTTAAAATATGTTTCTATGAAGTATTCTACATTCCTCTTGGAAATGGGAAGAATTATGTGTTATTTGGTATTCCATTTTTATGCTAATTACACATCCAGATTCTTAGCTGGATGTTCCTTCTTTTCAAGGGCCTTTCTTTATATTTTTTTTAATGTTTGCAGGTTGAGAGGTATGCTTGCTACTATTACCTTTAATGTTAATGAGAGTCTGTATGGGTTTCAGTAAGATTTGGAAAATATTTAAAAAAAAAATAGGGAATGTCTCCTTATATACACCCTAAAGGATATGACTCTGTTAAGAGTAATACTTTGAAATTGAAATAATTTTTAAATTGTAACTATAGCTGATGTTAAAAATAAGCATATGGAATAAAAGGAAAGTTGTTTTATTTTTTAATAATTATAAAATGGTGACATCTAGTGGCAATGTGAATGTATATCTGGTTTATTTTTTCACAGTATTGTGGTATTTACTCGTAGGCACTTTGGTTATTTAGTTAATATCTAATGTAGTCATTTTGCTAATATGCAGACCTTTAAAGAAATGAGTTTGCATTTAGAGTGTTTACATGTTACATAATTTAAAATAATATACAAGTCAACTTTTCTTTTAATTTCTGCAAGTGTTTAGAGTTTCTAATACCCTAACAGTTGTACAATTCAAGTTCATGAAATTAGCATTGGTTCAGTTTTTGATGTTTGCTAAGAGTGCCATTCTCTGAACCTGCAGTGTAACCAGAATTGCCTCTCTGTAATTTATATGGAGTTACTTGTATTAGCAATATGTTCAAGAATTTTGAAAATTCTATTTTTTTGTCAGCCCTGTTGTACCTACTACTACTGGAACTATCTCAGTGTCTAAATTCCACATTGATCTAGATTCTGCTTACATATCCTGATATTTATGACTTTGTGCCTCTTAATATGAGATTATAACAGCTAGGTATAGGTATTTCAATGATTAATTTTTCTTTTGGCTTTTGTCTTCGACTACAGTATCTGTTTTTCTTGCTTCGGCATTCTTGACTGTTGTTATTGCATTATGCCACGTGCACAATACTTCTTCATTTTCAGTAATGTTTCTAGTTCTTCTCAGCTATCTGTACATTGTAGTGTTTACACAATCACCAGTACAACAGAAATGACATAAGTAACTGTTTTTCGTTCTGTACTACAGGACCTACATTTGTCTGTAGCTCCCACTTTATGTGTATATATATATATATATATATATATATATATATATATATATATATATATATATATATATATATATATATTGCAAACCACCATGTACATAGTCCACTAGCTTCAGCTGCCATTATTAACCTTTAATCTTTTGGTTTAAATTCAATTCTCCTTAGTTATTCATACATAAAATCTTGATCAACGAGTCCTTGTTCCAGCAGTTCTCTGTACCTTTAGTTAAAATTAAATTTTAGGTTTCCATTTTTTTTAAATTTTTTTTTCTGGTAATGATGTGTGTGTGTGTGTGTGTGTGTGTGTGTGTGTGTGTGTGTGTGTGTGTGTGTGTGTGTGTGTGTGTGTGTGTGTGTGTATACATATATATGTGTGTATGTATATAAAAATATATATATACACGGATTCCCTTCACAAGCTAAAAGTTTCAAAACTTCAAACTGCAAATGGTCGAGACCAGAAGATCGAAGTTTTGAAACTTTGAATGTTTTGAATGGAATGGAGATCGCAGTACAGCACAGAACAGGAAATTTACCATTTTCCTCACTGTAGTGCGATCTCAGAGTTGGTAAAAAAGTACAGTTTTGTGCCTACCATAAATGTAGATGTTCGAGGATCTCCATTGCTGCAGTCCTTACATATGGGTATTCCACTGTCCACAATCGGCCCGAATACCAAAGGGCTAGAACCGGCGTCGGTCATCGGCGCCCGAGACTGACGTCAGTACATGCCAGTACAAATGCGCATTACCGACGCCATAACCTCAGTCTTTCTTGCCTTAGACGTCAGAATGCAAAAAACACCACCCAAACCCCAACCTAAAAAGAAAAAGGGGGAAGGAGGGAGGGAAAATTGGACTGCAGCAATGGAGATCCTCGAACATCTACATTTATGGTAGGCACAAAACTGTACTATGTTCTTCGTCTCCCATTGCTGCAGTCCTTACATATGGGTAGAATCCCAGAGCAACGGAAAAAAGGGAGGCTGGTCAACTAAATAGCATTAGGAGCTGCTGACATGCCCTGTAAGATTGCAGTGACAAACCCAGCCCTAGACCTAGAATAAAGAGGTAAATGATAATGCTTTGTAAAGGTATGTACAGAACTCCAAGTAGCTGCTTCTAGAATGTCTTTAGTAGCTACCCCTCTCAAAAAAGCAGTAGAAGTGGCCGTAGCCCTAGCAGAATGAGGCCTGATCCCAACTGGAACATCCTCTCCATGATGAGAGTAACAAAAAGCAATACAATGGCCAATCCACTTGGAAATAGTTTGTTTCGAGACAGCTTTCCCTCGTGAAGTCAAAGCAAAAGAAACAAATAATTGTTGAGATCTTCTGAACTCTTTGGTTCTGCTCAAATAATACCTCAACTGCCTATGTACATCCAAAGAATGCAAAACTTTTTCCCCTTCATTTTGGGGGTTAGCATAAAAAGTAGGCAAATGTATAGATTGGTTTAATGCCACATTAGAAATCACTTTAGGCAGAAAAGTAGGATTAGTACGTAAGGAAACTCTGTCATTGTGAAAAATCAGAAAAGGTTCCACTGCCATGAGGGCCTGCAATCAGATACCCTTCTAGCAGAAGTAACAGCCAATAAAAAAGCAGTCTTCAAAGACAACAACTGCAATTCAGCTGTAGCTGCAGGTTCCAAAGGAGGCAGAGTCAGCTTTTCCAAAACAAAATTAAGATCCCAGGTAGGAGTAGGAGCCTTCCGTGGGGGTCTTATATTCCTTGCCCCTCTAAGAAACTGTTTAACCAATGGATGTGAAAATAAAGGAGGGTCACAATCATAGTGAGCAGAAATAGCTGCAGCATGCACTTTTACAGAAGAGAAGGACAAACCCTTGTCCAATAAAATAGTCAAATATTGCAATGTACAACTCAAATTAGGCAATTCGACATCAAAGCCTTTAGCTGAACTCCAAAGAAAAAATCTCTTCCATTTACCAGCATAAACTTTTCGAGTACTAGGACGCCTGGCTTCCAAAATAACATCCAAAACTTGTTGAGGGAGCGAAGGTCCTCCTTCTCTAAAACAGAATGCCGCCGTCAGGTGTAGGGATTGCACCCTGACATTGAGAAAATGATTGTTTTCCTGAGACAATAAGTGAGGAATCTGTGGTAATGGCCAAGGTGGTACCTGAATTAAGCTCCTCAACAGAGGGTACCAATGCTGACGAGGCCAATCCGGTGCTATAAGGATCATGCAAGGTTTGTCCCTCCTGACTTTCAACAGCACCTTTGGAAGAAGAGGCAAAGGAGGAAAAGCATACACGTGAAGGTTGCTCCAACTGAAGGATAGTGCATCTATTTTCCAGGCTTTTGGATGAAATAGCCTTGTGCAAAACAGTGGCAGTTGGAAATTCAGAGGAAAAGCGAACAGATCTATGTCCGGAGTTCCCCAAGCCATTGTCAACTGAAGAAATACCTGAGGGTCCAATTTCCATTCGTGAGGATCCACAATCTGTCTGCTCAGAACATCTGCTAAAGAATTTTGTGCTCCTGGCAGAAACTGTGCTCGAAGAGTGATGTGCAGATTCAAAGCAGTTTCCCATAACAGCATTGCTTGTCTGCAAAGAGGGTAAGAATGAGTTCCCCCTTGCTTGTTGATGTACCACATGACAGTCGTGTTGTCTGTTTGAATCAACACCAGTCCTGGTTGAAGTAGGCTTTTGAATCCTTCCAAAGCAAATAGAACTGCCAGCATCTCTTTCATGTTGATATGCAAGTGAAGTAGCTCTGGGGGCCAAAGGTCTTGAATCCATTTTCCTCTGAAATGAGCTCCCCAGGCTGACTCCGAGGCGTCTGTAGTTAATATCTGACTTGCCTCTGGTTGGGTCACAGAGAGCCCCTTGTTTAGGTGACATTCCTGAGCCCACCACAGAAATTCTCTCTGAATGCAAGGTAGAATCCGAATGACAGTGTCCAAATCGTGGCAGTGTTGAGTCCAAACGCTTTTGAGATACCATTGTAACTTCCTCATATGCAGTTTGGCATTGGGAAGTACTAGAATGCAAGATGCCATGAACCCCAAGGGTTGAAGAACTGTCCTTGCAGTCAGCCTGGACATTACTGATAGCTGTTGGAAGTATAGGTGAAGATTCCTTTGTTTGTCCGGGGTAAGAAATGCCATCTGAGCAGCTGTATTCAGTTTCACACCCAGAAAACACATCTCTTGTGAGGGTACTAGACTGGACTTTATTTCGTTCACAGAATACCCTAGGCATCTTAAAACTGTCATTACAAACTGCAGATGTTGAAGAAGTTCGTGCTTGCCTTGAGCCAGAATCAAACAGTCGTCCAGATAAGGATAAATTTGAATTCCTGTTAGCCTGAGAAAAGCTATTACTGGAGCCAGGACTTTTGTGAATACCCTGGGCGCAGTAGACAAGCCAAAGGGCAATGCAGAGAACTGATAATGCAAATACCCATTCCGAAATCTCAGGAATTTCCTGCAACTGGGCCTGATAGGAATGTGAAGATAGGCCTCTTTGAGATCCAGAGTCACCATCCAATGATCTTTGCCCAGCATAGGTAACAGCTGTTGCAGTGTTAACATCTTGAATTTTGGAATTTCCAGAAAGGTATTTAGAATGGACAAGTCCAGAATTGGTCTCCAAGTATTTCCTTTCTTTGGCACTAAGAAAAGACGGGAATAAAACCCTGTGCCTCTTTCTGCAGAAGGTACTTCCTGTATTGCTTCCAACTGAAGCAGAGAAGAAATTTGTGTCTGTGCTTCCAGTCTTTGCTGACGAGGCACATCCGGCATACCTTGGAAAGGAGGGAATGTGTGAAAATAAAATTTGTAGCCTCGATTTATTATGTCCAATACCCATTTGTCTTGGGTAACCAAATGCCAATTCCTTTTGAAAAGTCTCAGTTTTCCTCCTAGAGGGGCTGCCAGCAAGGCAGAGTCCGGCAGCTGAAGACACGGGTCATTGGGTCTGTTTCCGAAAGGACTGACCCCTGCCCTCCCCAGCAGAAGGGGTAGAAGAACTCAAAGACCTAGAAGTAACAGGGCCCTGAGAGGAAGCCCTACCTCTACCTCGCCTCGACCTGCCCCTAGATTGATAATCCGAAGAGGGAAAGACCATCCCTTAGCAGGCCAATTCCTACTGAACTTTGGGCGCTGCACCTGTAAAAATCCTTAACTGTCTGCATAGACTTAGCTTTTTCCTCCATTTTTTTCAAAACTGATTCTACTGGAGGACCAAAAAGAACATCAGATTGTAGAGGAGCATCCATAATTCGAGCCTTAACATGCTCTGACAAGGTCTGATCTTTAAGCCAAGCATGCCTACGAATGACTGAACTAGAAGCAGCCACCCTGGAAGAAGCCTGTAAAGCATCAAAACCACACTGCAAAGAATGCTTACCAACTTGGTCTGAAGCATGCACTAAATCCTGAAGCTCCTTACATTCAATACCTTCAGCTAAAGCATCTACTTTACATTTCAATTGGCCCAGCAAATAATTTTGATACCGGAGCATATGAAACTGACAATTTAAAGCTCTCATAGCCAAAGTAGAAGAGGTATACAGTTTTTTACCCCACCTATCCAGGGCCCTAGCATCCTTGTCCAGAGGAACTGGATTCCTAACCACAGAAGCCCTAACCCCTTTGGGGCCTTGAGTAATAGTTTCTGGATCAGCCCTAGGACTCTTATATAAGTACTTGTGAGCTTCCGGAACCCTGTAGTATCTATCTGGTTTAACTGGGGCAGGAGGCAGAGAATCTGGGTTAAGGGCAGCCTCAGAAAACACATCCTGAACAACATCCAGTACAGGAGGAATAGCCAAGGGCCTATGCTGAGGCAAAAACAAGAATTTTCTTAGTCTTTTATGAGAATCAGAATAATCCTGGCCCTCCCATTTGAAATGTTCCCTCATGGAATGCAAAGTCTCAGAGAAAGAAAAATCTTCTGGAGGGGACGCAGAGGGAGTAGAGTCCTCAGCCTCCGAATCAGAATAGGGAGGGAAATCCTGAAGTTCTTCTACA
>NC_056746.1:178983041-179185541 GCF_019279795.1 Protopterus annectens
GATTGTGAATAATAAGGGCTGTTAAAAGATATGCTAGAGTACTATATGAATCCTTTTTACTGTAGTCTGAATTTGTGTGGAAAGTAACACAGCTGTGACAAAATACTGACTTAGCATTTTTAAAACAGACTTCACTTATATAACTTAGGCTGTTAGCTAATGCTCCAGCTTAATAAAGGTGTGTCTGCTTTGCAGTTGTGGAACAAATGTCAGAGGAAGGAAAAAGTTTTCGATAATACAATTGAAGTGATTCATTTCTCCATATAGCCCCACTGGTCAGATGACCTTAGCAGGAAATAATTAACTGATGACCTTGAGTTTTTTTTTCTGGTGGATGGTATCTGTTGCTAGAGCACAGTCTTAAAGGATCAATATGGCTAGCAAATTCTAGTGGTTAGCAGAACAAATTATACACCTGTGAATAAAACAGCAAAACTAAATGCTCATACATACTTTGTTGCACAGAGTAAAACTATACATGTTAGACAAGAAGGATTAGCAGAAATGTTTAAAAGTAAGGGAAGCACTGAATGAGATTGCCTTTTGGTGAATGTATACTAATGCTGGGATAAAGTAATCAGCATTTGTAATTCTGTCTGCAGAGAATGTAGTGCATGTACTAAAACCTAACTGCAAAGCCCTTGTAGGTCAGCAGCCCTTTACCCCCAATGTATCTTGAACAGGTTCCCTAATGAATGGAAATGAAACATTTATTGCAAAAACTTTTCTGACAAATTAACACTACCAGCAATCATAATATCGTTGTGACTACCCCATGCATAAGCATAAACTTTGACGGCAAGTAAGTTAGCCATTCACTTTGCGTATTTTCCTGTAGTGTGCCTCAGTCCTAATCAGGTTATATGCTGCTCGATTGAACTTGAACTATCTCGCTGTCATAAGTATTCTTGAGTTGTTTCACTGTTCTTGAATCTACTGCCTACCTGCTGTAACAGCATTCTTACTATCTTTGTATTTTTTTGATAAGACATGCAAATTAGTTGATAATGAGGTCTTGCAGTTAATTTGTCTATGAGTTGCAAAATGCCACATCTCAGAAATAGGGCCTTTTTGCCACAGCCCTTAACACAAGCCGTAGAGTTCTTCATGAATCTTCTGGTCATTCAGTTTCAAGGAGACCCACTCTTCCTTTGGACCAATGAATATAATCATGCCAGGTACTTCTTTTTATATATCAGGTGTTAAGCACAAAGCAATCTTCTTATTTTCCTGTCTAGCTGATCCAATAGTTTTTTGCCAGTCACATATGCCAAAGCTGTAATTCCTGGATTTTGAGGCAGTTTTCAGTATAGAGGATCATGATTGGGCCTCTGATCATAACCTGGGTGTTATATGTTTGAGACATGGATTTCAAAAAAATTCACACTGACAGTGAAACTCGAGAAGTGAATTTTAACATACATGTTATGGAGGGAAACATTCAATCATACTTCTTTGTAGTGCAAGGGGATTTACCTGCTCCTTTGTTTGACAACATTTAGAAAAAGGGGACAAAACAGTGTAGTAGAAGTAAATGTTTTATAACTTAGAAAGCCATAACACAGCTACTTCCACACAGAGAGTGGTCACTCAAAAAACGCATAGGGAAGCCAGTAAACACTTCATTCAAATTTAAGGTTTGTTTAACAACTTCCCAACACTCCTGTTGTGGTCACATAGTAATACTGAACATGAGACTACTGCTTAACAGCACTGAGGGGTTGTGTAACAACTGTTAAGCACCTTTCTGTCATCAGAAATTTGCTTAACAAACCCATCTTTTCACCAGGTTTGAAGTGTAATAATGGTGCTCCATGTACTACAATAGTTTTACACTTAAACAATATTGCTTACTAAACTTTATCATTTGATAATGCTGTATTGTTGACCCTCTCTCTATTCCCAGACACTGATACACTCATTCTTGCTCAAGTTCTTTTATATCACATTCCATCCTGCAAGTTGATATTTTCTTGATGGTTTAGTTTTCCTATTATAAATGCTGCTTTTTGCAGATTTATCAAGACCAAATGTCATTCTTATATCATCAGCTATTCTTTTTGAATTGGTTAATGAGATTTCATTATGAGATAATCATTTTTTTTATAAATTGTTTTTATGTGAATACAATGCTCTAACTTCATGAAAAGGCTTCCCATGAAACTGGTTGAGGTTTTATCTTTAAGTGATAAGAAACAAAGGAATTCTAAATAATCTGAGTGAGAGAGGTGATGCCCTTTGTACTCTGCTCTTCTTTCGGCTTTTCCCGGTTAGGGGTCGCCACAGCAGAACTCCGGTCCCCTAATGATTGGCAGTAGATTTTTACGGTGCCAAGGTGCCAGCCTGACACCCAGCCTTCAACAAAGATACGCCCATTCATGCATGTCTTTCAAATGCCACTTGACCATGGGGAGGACATGCAGACTCCACACAGAAGGCGCTCCAGCTGAGAATTGAACGGGAGAACCTCTTGCTGTGAGGTGACAACACTACCGCTGCACCACCATGGCTGATATGGTAGCATTATCCCACCCCACAGCTTGATATTTGCCTTTGGGGTAGCTACTAAACCATGGGGTAATATCTACAGGCAGTGTTCAGCAGATGGTCTCCTAAGGAGTTGGAGAATGATAACATCAGATATCTTGGACAAAAAAGGAGGAAAGTGTCAATGTCACTGTTATGGTTATCTTTAAGGGGTATAAATGTAGCAACTCCCTCCCTGTACTCCACTTGTGGGGGACTTCATTCCTACAGTACATGAGTTAAATATGCTCACTGACACACCCATGCAGCAGTGCCAAAAGTCTTACATATGTTGTGCTCCTTATAAATGCATTTTTATGTTGCCTGATAACAGTGTCAGTGGTACAACAGGTAGCACACTCACCTTTGGTTCAGAAGGATGTGGTTTTATTTCCACACAACGGAGATGAATTGCTGACAGTACAGTGCAGCATAAAGGAGGTGCTGCACTCCTGAGTGTGTTTTCCTTCAGATGAGATGTTAAACCAAGGCCCCATGTGCTTAAATTTGTGGTAGCTCAGGCGGATGTAAAAGATCCCACAGTCCCTGTTGAAAAGAGTAGGGGTCCTTTATTTAAAATCTGTTTACATTACAATAAACATATATGCATTATTTACACTATTTACTCATAAATACTACAAATTAATGCTTTTATTGATCATCTAACCCCCCCCCCCACTCCAATTTCCACAAGCAAAGTCTTATTTTTTCCAACACTGTCACCAAATCCCATTTTCCATTAAACAAAATTTTTGTTTCAGTTTCTGGTTCTATATAATCCATATCTAATCAAACATTTTCTTGTCTGTTTTCTTTACATATTCCTCATGTTATCCATATGAACATCCTCTACTTTTTTATATCTTCAAAATAATTCATTTCTCCTAATTTCTTCCATAATTTACTTAATCCCCTACATTTAAAAACATGTTCAACAGTTTCACCTTCTTTGTAAACATGACATACTCTTTCTTCTATTTTCTTATAAGGCATGTTATAGGTTATAGGTAATTTTTTAGCATCAGCCTCCACAAAAAAACTTGACATTCCAACCTTTTAACATATTTTCATTATTCCTTTTATAGCCTTAACCTTTCTACTTCCATATCTTTCCAGTGATAAATATTAAAAAATATACATATAATTTATACCAGAACTCTCTCTCCCTTTCTGTTGCATCAAAATAAATTTTCCATAATAGTATTTCTTCCTGGTATATCTTCATCATTCCTACATTCTCTGACTCTTTTGATTCTTTATAAGCACAAAACAAACTGGAAAATGAAACTCAAACCAAAAGCTGTAGATGGAATGAAGCAGCGAACACAATTCTTTAGTGCTTTCATTCAAATTTATTCTTCATGAACTTCTTCAGAAAAAAGTTAAACTCTCAGAACACACCTCTTATAAGTTACATCACACATCACATGACTTTCATGATACTTTAAATTAAAGGTATAAAATCATACCATAAAAATAAAAAACTGTCTTGTTTTCCAAACAGCTTAGAATGTCAAAGCTTCATAAAAAATGTCTTAATATAAAAACATCATCCTATTATTGTTATTTGAATGTTATTTTAGTGCTAAAAATATTTAATATTAATACATTCGTTCAGACCAGGGGCTCTGTCTGCTACCAAAATGATCTGCCACAATGACTCCTTCCATTCTAAAATCAAATTGGTGTTCCCTATATAATCCACATGTTGAACATAATCTATGACTGAAAAGGTGAACTTTTTAAGGTTCACACAGTGAATAGCATGCACTGTACTGATTTCAGTACAACTTATGTAGAAGGGGTAGCATTTTAAAGCCAGTCGGAATGGAGCTCGGGCGCACATGTGCTTTAGGCAGCCAGTCGGAATGGAGCTCCAAATGCTTTGGAGGATTCGTTATGTTGGTCCGGGAGGAGGATTTGGTCTCACTTCATGGAGGGTTGGTGAGTAATATGAAGTGTGTGTGTGTGTGAGCCTCAAGGGCCACATCTCTCTCTATGGCTATAACCTGTTTACTCTATCCCATTCAGTCATGATATACATTTTGACTACTGTGACCACAGCAGACTAAATACTGATAACTAAATTTGTAAAACCGTGAACTATAAGTGAGCTGCTAACCCATGAATTAACCAACTAACAACTTCTGAGAGGAGGGAATTCTAAAATATAGCTTTAATTGCATACTGTACCTAGTAACATTGTTAACTTACCACCAAGCTCTATAGTTCTCTCAGAGAGCCTGTTCAGCCCCTGTGATTTTTCCAGCGATATCCTACAACTAACCTAGCAATAACCAATAATCCCTCTGCCATTAGTACTATCATTTCCATAAACATTTGTTTTATTTCCATAGTCCTCCTGGAATTTAGCCAGTGTGATTGGATTTAATAATTTAATTTCATATCAGTCGTATCTTTCCCCACCGTGCAATGCTCAAATATGAACCATAGCAGTCTGCTCCTTTGCTTTTTTGAAGCTACAGGTATCGTAAACCATAGCATTCTGTAATCTTGTGAAATAGTTTCTTGTAGAGGGATTTTTCCTAACATCTGACCCTTTCTGGAGTTACATGATGCCCTGAGATTGCATACATAACTTCATCCACTCCTTCTAGTACTAAAAAGTTTCAGGCAGAACCAAAAGCGTTTATTTATTCACTTACTTACACACACACACACACATACACACACACACACACACATATTTATTTTTAGATATAGAGACCATAGAGAATGCTATAATTATCTGCACAGAATGCATGGAATTTGATGATAGAGACCACAGCACAGACTACACTGGAAGTTGCTCACACAGGGAAGAAAAAAATATATGCCATTGCACAACCATGAGTTCATGGTTATTTTGAAGAATCCCAGTTTCATTCACAGCAGTTCAATGAGGGTATATGACTGTCTCCTGTAAACTGATTAGTCTGTCTGAGACCAGCATGTTTCATATCTGTGCATTGCTAAGCAAATGGAATGAAAGCAAATCACATTAAGTGAAACAAAACAATATGAAGTGTTCTATTGTGTTTTGTGTCTGAGTAAACTGGTAATTATATACCTTTATTTACTTAACTGTTATCTTGTTTTACAGAGCATACCTTTTTATTAATAACAAAAATGTTATTTAGGAAAATAGGGTCTTGTGGTTTCTGAGTACATAAAATACCTTATTAAGAACCAGATATTTTCTTTTGACAGAATTAAAGACTCAAGTCATTCAAATGAATTAATGCCATTCACAAGTATACTATGGACCGAAAGTCTGAGTATACTCAGAACAATATGCTATAAAAATTTTAAGAAAGACATTCCATGATGAAAAGTCTAATACCTCATTGTGAACCATCGTCAGGTTTCATCTTGAATAATGTTTGCACAAGAGTGTCTACAGATGCATGAGCATACATTTTATCTTTCTGAACACTTGCTGGGCATGTTTCATTCTTGCAATTCATCACGGAGTCATATGACTACCGCTTGACCTCTGCATTTTATTGTTGGGCTCATATGTTTCATTGCTGGGCTGTCTGATAACACAGCAGTCATTCTAACTACAATATAGTAAATTAGTAAATCACAGCCTCTGGAAGAGAGATCGAATGAATATATATATATGTGTGTGTGTGTGTGTGTGTAAATGCCCCAGGTGGGATGTACTGGTGTGATTACTCATGGTGGTGTGGTAGGGAATACCTCAGGCTTGAACCCTGTACCTTGTATGCAGGTGTTAAAGACCTGAATTAAAATTGCAGATTTTTGCCTCATATTTGATCTGATCAATATCTGTATGTATCTGTGGTTTTTAAATATTGAAATGCTTGAAATTTGATGGTGCAGTGGTAGCAACGTAGCATTGATGCCTCACAGCTGTAGGTTCTTGGGTTTGGTTCTTGGCTGGGGTGCCTTCTTTGTGTGGGGGGGGATCTGTATCTTCTCCCTGTGTTTGTGTGGGTTTGCTTTTGTGTCATCCCATGTTACAAAGACATGTCTGCATTATTTTTTCCTGGGCCTCTGCTGAGAATTGTGTTTTGTTCCAAGTCAGACTGTCCTGATTAACAAATTGACAGGCATTTAAATTTCAGACTTCAGGTTTCTGAATGTTTACTTCCTTACATATTTGATGGTGCAGTGGCAGTATTGTTGCCTCACAGCTGTAGGTTTTCTGGTTTGATTCTTGGCTGGGGTGCCTTCTGTGTGGAGTCTGCATCTTATCCCTGTGTTTGTGACATAGTAAAACAACTTTTATTCTAGCAATAAATATATACTAACACAACCTTTTATAGCAATTTTTAAGTTTATGACTATTTGAAATTTGTCCTTATTTTTGGGACTTTAATACCCTGTTATTGGCTTTGTCCAGGTTTTTTGTGCTAAGGTTGACAGCTATGGCAAGAACTGAATTCACTGAATATGTATGAGGGCTGTATTCCCTCATTACTGGGTTTGTCCAGGTGTTTTGTGCTAAGAGGTTGACAGCTATGGTGAGAAGTGAATTCATTAAATGATAGCCATTTAAGTTTCAGTCTTCCTCTCTTTCACAAAGCAGGTGATTTGGCATAGTGGTATGTTGTTCTGACTATTTTGCACAGTGACCTTGGCAGTAAAATGTATGATGGTAACACAGCATTTTATTCTAGCAGCTTTCCAAGATTATACAAGCAATGTTTAATATGTTCCTGTTTTTTGCCCCTTTGACCCAATAAATTTGGCTTTTCCAGACTTCTTGTGCGTTGAGATGTAGTTGATTTTACAAGGAACTGAGAGCTGCAGGGAAGAGAAGTTTAGTGCTGATTATGCTAAGTCGGCTCACATTGCTAGTAGCACAAAATGTTGTGTACTTGCTTTTAATGCAGAAGGTTGTTGGTTCTACTCCCATAAGGTGAATGCTGCTGTACTGAAAGTTAAGACACTAACTATGAGCCTGTTATCAGTTTGCCATCCATTTCCTATTGCAATATTACTAGCTTATTATTAATGTAATTTAGGCAATTTATTCCTCAGGGCATCGGACACTATTTTTCGGTGAAGTCATGAAATATAAAGGTGCTTGCTAGCAGCAACCTCTTCATTAGTTAGATTTATTTAACGTAGAATTATTTAGATGACTTTTTTTACTACTTCAGAGATTGTGCATATTATTTACTAATAATGGTGGACTGTAGAAGTTTGACTAGTCTTTTATGATGGAAATGTTCTGAATTGGGCAGTTTTGTTTCATTGTTTACTGGAAAAATGTTCAAAGCAATAGGAAGGTGTATCAAAGAGCACATGTATGTTTCATATGCAAGGGTCCTATGATTTAAAAGCAGCCCAGAATTAATTTTTATCTGCCACGGGTAAAATGTATTTTCTTTGAATGTGGGTTTTAATGTTGTTTCAATGAATGTGAGTTTCAAGGGCAGAGAAGTTTTAATGCCAAGTTTGTTTAGCAGATGTCTTAGTGTTTGTGCTGTAAAATGCAAAATAAAACTTTCAAATGAAGTTCAAATCATCATAGAAGTAAATCAGTATGCACATTAGTGTTTATGGTAAATGGAGTGAAATAGCAAAGTAATGGATCATTGGAATGGCTGCAGGAGGAGGCTCCATTCAACCATGGTTTTATGAGGGGGAAGGGCGGCAAACTTAGACAGCCCCAGCTGAACTATACCTCCCAACTGTCCAGATTTTCAAAGAATGAATAGATTTTTTGCTTCTTATTTTTGGTTTGTTCCTCAATTTGTGGTTTTCTGGCAAATGATTTAGGAATTAAGTCACTAAATAATGACACACTAGTTTCAGACTTTATAACCTTCAGAAAAATGCATGCTAAAATAAGACCTGTTCTATCAACTGTCCCAGTTTATACAAGAGCAATTTTTAGTACTGTTTATATGTTCCCTCAATATATTTGGCCTAGTCCAGATTTATTGCATTAACAGGTTGAGAGGTACATGCAAATTGATTTATAGAATTAGGCATAGCCAAACCTCAACTGTCCCTGATTTTGGCTCAAAATGTTGCTCTTCCCCTAATGATCCCTCCACAAAATATCAATTTTGGAAGAAAACATAGAGGGTTTACTTTACTTTTATAAATAACTGTAATGATCAGAATTATACATTACTTTTATTTCAGAAATGCATGTAGATTCTCTAATTTTGTCAGCTGCTCTAAGTTAACTGTGCTCATATTAAAATGGTGTCCCTCCTTTGACAGGTTCCCAGCTGTATTGTCTGGCAATTTTATATTTTTGCATCACATTTTTGGTCCGTTTTTCATAAAATTGCAGTTTTCTGGCAAATTAGTGGCAAATTGTTAAAGACTGAAGTTAGAAAATAATGCAGACATTTCAGTTTCAGATTTCATACCTTTCAGAAAATTTGTACTGATGCAAGACCTACTACTATTCTATTATCTTTCTAAGTTTATAAGAGCAATATTTAAAAAAAATGTCCTTATTTTTGGGCCTTTGCTTTTGCTTTTATTTATGAGTTTGTTGCTGTAAGAGGTTGAGAGGTTGTGTGTGTGTGTGTGTGTGTGGTAGGTAGTATACGTCTCAACTGTCCAAATTTTGCAGAATGTCCAGATTTTTGCCCCATATTTTTTGTCTGTTTCTCATAAATTTTGTGATTTTCTAGAAAATCATTGAAGGCAGAAATTGCTAAATAATGACAGACATTTGAGCTTCAGACTTCATGTCCTTTAGAAAAATTCATACTAGCACAAATCCTGTTATTCTAGCAACTTTCTAAGTTCACGAGAACATTATTTAATATCTGTCCCTGTTTATTTTAGGCTTTGTCCATATTTCTTGCACTAAGAGGTAGGTAGGGGTGTGTGTGTGAATGAAACATCCTAGTTAGTGGTAGCAGGTGGTTAGTAATTTACTCAAGCTCAAAACCTGTACCTTAGTTACAGAAAACAAAAGCATAAAGTCTCTACCCCAACTACCATGCTGCATTTTTCAAAGAACTGACATTTCAGGTTAATTTTCAATTCAAGGAACCGAGTTTGAGTGAATTTATATTATATTACTGAAGAGGCATTACAGCAAATGCCTCTTCATCGAATGGCCGTAGCTTGGCTGGGGAGGGGGGTAGCAGTTTGAGAGCTGTCAGTACAAATTTGAAAATCCTAGCTACACCCCTGATAGCATGCCTAGCTAAAGCACTGGAAAAGTCCTTTTTCTTAACAGCAAGTGTGTGCTCATATATTCTATGCTTTAAATATCTAATGACTTTTCCTATGTAGTAACTAGGACAAGAGTCACATACTGCCACATAAACTATGTTTGTACTCTCACAGGTAAACCGTCTGTGGACCCAAATAGTCCTTTTGAGATGTGTAATAAATGTACTAGATGTATTACTTATATACCTACATTGTTTACACTTCCTACAGGAGAAAGTACCACAAACACAATTCACATCAGTCAATGCTAAAGTGTGCCCCCCCACACACCCCATTTTCCAAAATGTTTTTGATGTTCTTAATTTTCTTATAGGTGAACTTAGGTTCTACACCTACTACTTGTATGAGTACCCTATTCCCATCAGAACCTTCCAATTGTCCTTATTTATGTGTTTGATGACACCCATCTCATTGACAATGGGGATGGGGAAAGAAATAGTAAACATTGTGTTGTCCTTCTTTTTCCTGTTGTTACTTACATCACCAACCCCCTGATGATGGGTTTGGAAGTGTTTTGTCTCAGAATAAACACTTCCTTATGTATGAAATATCCAAGTGCAGGCAGCCACAGGCAGAGACGGGGGTCTTCGCAAATGATTAAATAAAATGTCAAGCTGTATGTACGAGCACCCCTGATGGCAATAAAACGTAGATGTAGATGAAGTCCAGTAAATAAAAAAGCTTCTCGCTATTGTAACAGATAAAACACCATTTATTAACAACGTGGAGTGAGCGCTTTCGCCAAAAGGCTTCTTCAAACTCTTATAGCAGTTAAAAACTTTTTAAAAATCCTTTATAATACATTCACTGTGTTCTCATTGGTTAAAATGCGTCACTTCATCAAATCTTAAAGTAACACAGCAAGTACAAAACATTCATTCATTATATCAATAATTTATATGCTTAAACCATAACTTATCTGCCTTACAGTGACCTAAGTCATCTAACTATATACAATAAATGATTTGAGACAAGTTAACATTTATTCCGTAACATCCGTACGCATCTGAATGCATCTAAAGGATGAATGGAATCCATGTATGGATCAGTGGTCATGACTGTAGTTACGATAGAATATAAATCTAGTGCAACTAGCAATGAATATTGTCGTGTGTGACTTTTTTAAAATGAAGGATCTTTCATGCAACCTGTGCCAAATAGACCTAGATTGCTGTATATCCTGCACGCATTATATGTGGACAGGTACAAGCAAATCCGTCCATTACAATAACATATTACAATTTGGCACAGGTTGCATGAAAGATCCTTCATTTTAAAAAAGTCACACACGACAATATTCATTGCTAGTTGCACTAGATTTATATTCTATCGTAACTACAGTCATGACCTCTGATCCATACATGGATTCCATTCATCCTTTAGATGCATTCAGATGCGTACGGATGTTACGGAATAAATGTTAACTTGTCTCAAATCATTTATTGTATATAGTTAGATGACTTAGGTCACTGTAAGGCAGATAAGTTATGGTTTAAGCATATAAATTATTGATATAATGAATGAATGTTTTGTACTTGCTGTGTTACTTTAAGATTTGATGAAGTGACGCATTTTAACCAATGAGAACACAGTGAATGTATTATAAAGGATTTTTAAAAAGTTTTTAACTGCTATAAGAGTTTGAAGAAGCCTTTGGCTTAGCGCTCACTCCACGTTGTTAATAAATGGTGTTTTATCTGTTACAATAGCGAGAAGCTTTTTTATTTACTGGACTTCATCTACATCTACGTTTTATTGCCATCAGGGGTGCTCGCACATACAGCTTGACATTTTATTTAATCATTTGCGAAGACCCCCGTCTCTGCTTGTGGCTGCCTGCACTTGGATATTTCATTTTTACTCATTTTTCGTCAGTGCAGCTACTGTAGAGGATGGCGAACGAGAACACTCTGAACATTGAACTTCCTTACGTTCCATCTTGTTTGGAACGCACTAACAAGTTTGTACAACGCTTTCAAGTGTGTGTGACCGGAGAGTCCAATCTACTTATGGATTATGTACCTGCGATTGACGGAGATTGTAACAACCAAACTGAAGTAAGTAACTTCAACGTTACACGAGAGCTACAAGAGTTAGAAACTATCTTTATAAAATTGAAAAGACTGCAAGTCCAAAGGCATTACTATGAAGTATGCCTATCAAAACGTATTATACCGCGTGGGCTCCGTATTTTGAAGATGCCCACATCTGGGAATTATTTCCCGGACTTGCTATATCGCTGGCAACAACTTAATTTAGAGTTGAGCTTCAGTTACATGAAGCTAATGATTGACTTTCATCTTCCTGAAGAAAACGAACTGAGACTACAAGTTAACAAATTATTTAATGATTTTAAAATGAAATATACTGAGAATGTGTATATTGTGAAATTAGAGAAAGTTTTAGAGGATGTAATGTTGATGGAGAAAAGGATGTTAGATCAGAAGAAGATTAAGTTAACACGAGACATACGTGATTTTAAAAATAATCACGTGTTCACTTGGCCTAGGGATAGAAATATAGGACAATTTAATAACAATACCATATCAAGACCACCAGGGTATATTACCAGACAAGCAAATAACACTGGTCTGAGTGAGCAATGCAGTGTCCCAGGCCACAGCTATGCCACTCAGACTGCTGTTAATAAGAACACTCAACATATTCAAACAACATCTGACAGTAATGTCTCAAATGGGTCAGTTATTAATAGCAGTCTAAATATAAGTTCTTGTTCCATTGCATCACCAGCAATGAAAAACAAGGATGTGAGAACCAATGACATCTCAACTGTAGTAGATACAGAGGGTAGAAATATGAACTCAGAGTCAGAGGACTGTCTAACAGGTTGTATTACTGATGTACAGAGATCGGGAGCTGCTGTAGTTAGACCGAAATCTAACAGCACTACCATTACCTCACACAACTTGCCTGCACCACTCCCCATAGCCCAGAATTATTTTTTGGAGAAAAAACGGTCAAACAGCAGGGGGAGACAGAAAAGGAAAGGATCTACAGAGGAGCAAGCGCAGGGTCCCACTATAAAGAAAATGTGGGGGAAGCAGAATCCCTTGTCTTGAATCTATCAGATAGAATTCTTAGTACACATGAAGTACAAGTCTTGAATAAAGGGTTGGGATTTATTCCCACTAAAGACAGCAACTTAGAAGACATGATTATAGATACAAAGTTATTTATTAGGAACTTACAACTTAGGATTGACTTTGGACAAAATAATAGTAGAGTTGGAATGAATAAGTTTCGTGCCAATAGTGTGTATGTCCCACAATTACACCCAACTGTTGAAGTTTTTGGGAATGTCTTAGAAGATGACATCTATAAACTTTTTGAGGATAAGAAAATCATTAAACATGGACAGAACTTAAACTATAAACAAAGACAAGCACTTTTTACATTAAGAAATGATAGGTCTATAACCATCAGACCAGCAGATAAGGGTGGACCAGTTGTGATCATGAACACTGTTTTTTATGAAAACAAAATGAATACTATGCTGAATGATGCACAGACATACTGTAAGATCAACCAAGATGAATTGACTGATAAGGTTTTCAGAGTGTACCACACCCTAGATGATTTAGTCATGTCCTTCGACATAACCGAGCAATTATATGATTACCTCAAGGTTAAGGATCCAATTATACCGGTAATCCAAGGTTTACCAAAGGTCCATAAAAATAGGGATGATCCGCCGATGAGACCCATTGTAGCAGGTCAAGGATGGGTCACAGAACCCATGTCACTGTATTTAGAGGACACACTGAGGCCACTAGTGAATGAGAATAAAACAATCCTTAGGGATACCAAACATTTCTTAGTAGATCTATACTCCCATATACAACGTCTACCTGATGAGCATAATTTCTTATTAGTCACTCTGGACGTTGTAAGTTTATTCACAGTAATTCCCAATGATACAGGTATTAAACTTATTTCTGAGTACCTGACTGAACATTCGGACTTTTCTGTTAAGAAAGTAGATCTAATCACATTATTACTAGAGACTGTCTTAACAAATAACATCTTTGTTTTTAATGAAGTAATGTACCTACAGAGGGATGGCGTAGCTATGGGCACGTCCTGTGCAAATAGCTACGCCAACCTCGTAATGGCAAGATGGGAAGACAAATACCTTCATGGTACTACACAGTTTAATGAATACGTGGGCATGTATTGTCGCTTCGTAGATGATCTCTTTTTCCTGTGGTTAGGGGATGAGAACTCCCTTAAAGACTTTGTGACATATCTTGAGTCCACAACTGAGTTTTTGAAATTTACTATGAACTTTTCATATGATAAAATTTCATTTTTGGATGTGGAAATCTCCCGTTTATCAAATGGCATGTTAAACACCTCTATATTCAGGAAAGGGTGCCAGAGAAATAATTTACTACATAGACAAAGCATGCACCCACGTCATGTATTCAGTAATGTACTTAAGGGACAGTTCATGAGGGTGTCCAGATTGAACCCAGACAATTCCCTTTACGAAAATGGTTTACAGGAGATGAAAAATAGATTTTTAGAGAGGGGCTATCATGAAGAAGAAATATCTGATACCATACAGACGGTAAAAACTCTTAGATCTAGTAGTGCAAGACCGCACTTCTCAGAATACTTGGAGCAGCCGGGTACTGTACCCACTGTTAACAATGAAATCAGGGCCAACCTGAATTTCAGTAAGATGGGATTGGAAGTTAAAAAAGCAATGCATAGACGTTGGGACATCCTAAAGTCAGATAGAGAGGTGAGTAAGGTGATAGGTCCCATACCACAAGTAACCTTCAAGAATCATTCAAATTTGAAAAGTCTACTATGTAGACCTAGAAATGTACCTTATAGCAGTAACTCAGAGAATACGAACACATTACCTTGTGGCAGATGTAACCAGTGCCCCTATATCTGTAAGGAAAACACGTTTAAACATCCGGTCACTGAACGTAATTTTCACTTCAATACAAAAACTACTTGTGATAGTAAGAACATAGTATACGTTGCCCTCTGTAATGCATGTAATGCCTACTATGTAGGGAAGACGAACCGTATGCTGAAAGAACGTATTAGAGAACATAATTATCTAATTAGAACAGGTTCTGACCTCAATGCTCTGGCTAGACATTACAAAGCGACAGGTACAGAGCATACTTTTAGATTTTATGTCATTCAGACTATTTACCAAGGTTTCAGAGGAGGAGATTTAATAAATAAAACTTTAGAGAGTGAGACCAGATGGATTATTAGGTGGAGATCGGACAGATACCCAGGGCTTAATGATAAGGTACAGATCAAACCTTTCTTGAGAAATAGGATATTGCACAGAGTAAAGAATTAATTAATGAACATACCAGATAGGTCATTGGTCCTTAGTGGGAATACTGAATATGCTGCCCCTTCATTACCCTATGCACACATTACTTCTTTATATATTAAATCTCATCTCTTTATTTAGCATATATTTACAGCTAAATACCTGAGGAATGTTTATGCTCATATAGCTGTATGTCATCTACTTTTTTAGTTGTTCGTCATATACATATTTACATTCACTTACACGACCATCCACTTGTTGTTTTAGGACTGACGATCACTCTGCATTAGTCACTCTATGATAAATTATGTGTAATTTTCTCACATTGAGATAGAAATGGTTAGTTTTATTTCTCAAACTACAATATGTTATTTTAGTCTAAGTAGTTGCTTGTATCTGCTCATATATAATGCGTGTAGCATTTAATGCATTTCTCACATTGAGAAAGAAAAGTCACGTTTTATTTTTCAAATTGTACTATGTTATTTTAGTACATGTATTTGCTTGTACCTGCCTCTATATATAATACGTGCAGCATTTTCTGCCATCCAGGTCTGTCTAACACAGACATGTATTTGCCTGTATATACTTATATATAATGCGTGCAGCATTTACTGCTTTTCTCATATTGAGAAAGAAACATCTTGCTTTATTTCTCAAATTGTAATATGTTATTGTAATGGACGGATTTGCTTGTACCTGTCCACATATAATGCGTGCAGGATATACAGCAATCTAGGTCAATTTGGCACAGGTTGCATGAAAGATCCTTCATTTTAAAAAAGTCACACACGACAATATTCATTGCTAGTTGCACTAGATTTATATTCTATCGTAACTACAGTCATGACCTCTGATCCATACATGGATTCCATTCATCCTTTAGATGCATTGAGATGCGTACGGATGTTACGGAATAAATGTTAACTTGTCTCAAATCATTTATTGTATATAGTTAGATGACTTAGGTCACTGTAAGGCAGATAAGTTATGGTTTAAGCATATAAATTATTGATATAATGAATGAATGTTTTGTACTTGCTGTGTTACTTTAAGATTTGATGAAGTGACGCATTTTAACCAATGAGAACACAGTGAATGTATTATAAAGGATTTTTAAAAAGTTTTTAACTGCTATAAGAGTTTGAAGAAGCCTTTTGGCGAAAGCGCTCACTCCACGTTGTTAATAAATGGTGTTTTATCTGTTACAATAGCGAGAAGCTTTTTTATTTACTGGACTTCATCTACATCTACGTTTTATTGCCATCAGGGGTGCTCGCACATACAGCTTGACACTTCCTTATGTATATTGATTAACCAAGCCTGGTCATACCCTCTTTGTTCAAAAAAATGTGTTAACATGATGACCTCTTGAAAAAAAGTGTCATCATCAGATGTGAGTCTACTGAGGTAAATAAATTGTCCCTTAATCACCCCTTTCTTCATATGCCTAGGGTGTAAGCTATCTCTGTGCAAATATTGGTTGACAAAAACATCTTTCCTATAAATTTTACTCACAAAAAAGTGTTACTGAAACGTATCAAAAGCCAAATCTATATCCAAAAAATTAATGGTCCTACCAAAACTTCCCACAGAGAATTCCAAAAAATCTGTGGTGTGATTTAAGTCCCTGACAAAGGACTCAAATTCACTCTCATCACCAGTCCACAGAAATATCAAATCATCAATAAATCTTTGATATAAAATAATGTGGGACCTTTGTGGATGTACATACAAATATTTCTCCTCCCACATGGCCATTACAAGGTTGGCAAAGGATGGGGCCACCCTTGTCCCCATAACCACCAGTGAGGTCTGCTTATAATATCTCTGGTTGAATTCAAAAAAATTGTCAAGAACTATTTTACTGTGTGTAAAGTCAGTGTGCCTGTTAAGGTAATCTCTCAGATATTCTATACCAGCATCTTGGTTGATGCATATGTACAGTGATTTAACGTCTAGAGGTGCAAAATAAAAATCACCATGGGTGAGGTTACCATCCCTCAAAATTTCCAAAGCGTGCCAGGAGTCCCCAAGGTATGACTTGCTTTTGCACTATAGGATTAAGTATGTAATCCAGCCACAAAGAAATATTTTGTCTTGGTTCTCTTGGCTGAAATAATGGGCCTAAAGGGCGGATTTGTTTCTGATTTGTGTACTTTGGGTATCCCAAAGAAATGTCCCATGCTGGGATGTTCCACTAACAAATATTCATATGTGTCATGATCTAAACTACCCTGGCAAAACATGTCAAAAAGATCAGTGTTTATTCTCAACATACTGTTGTCAATTACATTCTTATCTACAACAGAATAAGCTGTAACATTTACCGACATGTCTTCAATGTTCTTAACATAATCTTCAGTACACATAATCACCATCATACCACCCTTATCGGCTCTCATTACTCTAATGTCTTTATTTTTACTTAAAATACAAAGTGCCTGGTGTTCTTCCACAGTGAGGTATGCATGTGGGTGTCCTTTACAACATTCCTCATGTCCAGTTCATACGTCACCAAACACTTGCAAGGTGTTGCACAAGGGAGGTTGTATATGCTGTTCTTTTTAAATTTGTTGCAAACATCTTGTTTGTTTGCATTTAAAATGCGAATTTCAAAGTCTGAAACATTTAGTTTTGTCTTTCTGTTGTTGTTTCTTCCCTCATTTTGTCTTGTTCTGAACCAAGTTTGACCACCTGGGAGTCAGTTTGTTGACCCCTTGGTCCACCAAAAAAAGACCTGATCCACCGGGGTTATTTGTAGATGAAACCACTTTAGCAAATGTTGGATTATTATTGTCAGACCCTACTGGAACTTGCTGGTTACTGTTATTATTATTATTGTTATTAGGGGCATTGTTGTTATTATTAGTGGTCATACTGTTTTGTTTCCACTTCCATAATCATTCACCTCACCCTGTCTGATGTTGACTACGGAGGCTTTGTGCCTATCAGCTTTGGCTCCAATGTTACTATACAAGTCAGAAAGTACATCGAAACAACAATGTCTCTTAATTTTATTGTCTAAATTTGCCATATATTCTTTGACTGTGTCAATCTCTTTTAAATAATGTGTTACAAGCATACGCATCATGTTGACCCTTGTTTCATTGAATAAGTTGACTAACTCAATG
Source organism: Protopterus annectens (assembly GCF_019279795.1). Classification (NCBI taxonomy): domain Eukaryota; kingdom Metazoa; phylum Chordata; order Ceratodontiformes; family Protopteridae; genus Protopterus; species Protopterus annectens. The sequence goes on from NC_056746.1 coordinate 179,001,216, forward strand.
TAAAATGGTTCACCAAAGTTCACACAGTTTGGAAATTTTGATAGTCTTAGTCCCTGTGGAACACATTTACAGTTAACCCATTCATTGAGATACAAAATCTCAAGTTCCATAGATATAAAGCGAACTGTGAGCTTCTCAAGCTCAAAAGTGTCTTTCCTGCAACTGCCATCTTCTAAATGACTTGTAACAATACTATTAACAACAGTACTTACATTTTCACCATTTGGTTTGAAAATGATGTTCAAAAAAGGATTGTTGGCTTCCTTGAACATATAATCCAAAATACTGCCGTCTAAGTGTACAGTTCTGTTCCCACTTGGACCACTGCTGCTGTTAGCAGGTGTGTTAATGGCGTCATTACCCTCATGCCTTTGCTTATTGTTGTTTGTAATTCCCAATGGTGGTCATAGCAGGTGTGTTAATGGTGTCATTACCCTCATGCCTTTGTTCATTGTTGTTTGTAATTCCTATGTTAGCAGGTATGTTAATGGCGTTATTACCCTCATGCCTTTGCCCATTGTTGTTTGTAATTCCCAATGGTGGTGAGACTGTGGAAATGAACCCAAACCAACTGGATACTGCTGCTGCGATCCACACAATCTCGAAAGACCATCTTGAATGGCTCCAGTAACTGTCCTGGCAGGTTGTTCGATGAAAGCTGTAAACTGTTCAGGCACCAAATGTACTGAGAGGTTTAACAAAGTGTCCTGTGTACTCTCTTCTAAGGCCATCCCACTCTGGTAAAAGCCAAAGCAAAAAACTTATAAGCACACAACAAACTGGGAAATGAAACTCAAACCAAAAGCTGTAGATGGAATGAAGAAGCGAACAGAATTCTTTTAGCACTTTCGTTCAAATTTATTCTTCATGAACTTCTTCAGAAAAAAATTTACCTCGCAAAACAAACACAGTCAAAGAAAATATGGCAAATTTAGACAATAAAATTAAGGGACATTGTTGTTTCAATGTACTTTCTGACTTATATAGTAGCATTTGGGCTAAAGCTGATAGGCACAGAGCCTCTGTCGTCACAAGGAAGCAGTACAAACTGTGGAGGGATCTTTTGGCTTAGGCCAAAAAAAAAAGGCCTACCCTTTGCAACGTCAGCAGGCTTTTCACGAGAACACTATCAACACCAATGCAACTAATGACAACAATGTCAAACAGGGTGAGGCGAATGATTATGGAAGTGGAAACAATAACAGTATGACCACTAATAATAACAACAATGTCTCTAATAACAATAATAATAATAACAGTAACCAGCAAGTCCCATTGGGGTCTGACAATAATAATCCAACATTTGCTAAAGTGGTTTCATCTGCAAATACCCCCCGTGGATCAGGTCCTTTTCTGGTGGACCAAGGGGTCAACAAAGTGACTCCCAGGTGGTCAAACCAGGTTCAGAACAAGACAAAAATGAGGGGAAGAAACAAAAACAGAAAGAAAAACTAAATGTTTCAGACTTTGAAATTTGCATTTTGAATTTGTCAAATAGTGTTTTATCTAATGACGTGATTGATTTCAGTCTTGAAAAAAGTTTTTTCCTACATACCAAGTAGTTCTGTTAATATTACCAGACTGTTAGTTGATTTCAAACTTTTTTTAGAAAATTGAACCTTCATTGCCTACTGCATGATTTAAATGTAGACAAACAAGATGTTTGTAACAAATTTAAAAAGAACAGCACATACACCCCCCCCCCCTTGTGCAACACCTTGCAAGTGTTTAGTGAAGTGTGAACTGGACATGAGGAATATTGAAGGTTATCTTTTGGTCTGCTTGTGGTGAGGAAGCTTCCCCAGACCCTTTTCAGTGTGCACACCTGCAACACACTTGGTCTACCTGCATCATCGCAGTTCAGGACCCCCCCCCCCCCAGTAACTGCAATATTGTCAGATAAAACCACTGCTGCAGTCTGGTTTCTCCCTGCAGTTATTACAAGCCAAGAATAACACGTTTTAATAAGGATACCTACCAGACAAGTCTGCATAGGTGACTAGATATTTACATTTCTTGTTATTAGCAGATGTGGTCCTTAACAGTTATGTTTTAAACATTGTGACTGTTTTTTTACATTTCCTTTTACAGCACGTTTGTTAATTTTACTAGTTATTTTTTAAACATTCTTTCGGCTGGCTTGCACACCTGCAAGGGCTCCCCCCAGGCAACTATAGCTTTGTCTATTGCCACTGGGTGCCATAACTTAACAATATACTTGCTGTATCTTGTCCCAAATAGAGCTGCCTCCTTGTTAAGTAAGGCAAGTACCATTTACTTGGTGTATTTTGTCCCCCGGATAGATTTACCTTCCTTTGTATTACTTGCACACCAAGGCCATAAAGTAGTGTTTCTGCAACTAACTGCTTACACTCCTAATGTCCTGCTTCTACCTCTCCCTTGTTACACTCCTCCTAATGTCCTGCTTCTACCTCTCCGTTGTTACACTCCTAATGTCCTGCTTCTACCTCTTCCTTGTTACACTCCTAATGTTCTGCTTCTACCTCTCCCTTGTTACACTCCTAGTGTCCTGCTTCTACCTCTTCCTTGTTACACTCCTAATATCCAACTTCTACCTCTTCCTTGTTACACTTCTCATGTCCTGCTTCTACCTCTTCCTTGTTACACTCCTAATGTCCTGCTTCTACCTCTTCCTTGTTACACTCCTATTTCCTGCTTCTAACTCCTCCTTGTTACACTCCTAATGTCCTGCTTCTACCTCTTCCTTGTTACACTCCTAATGTCCTGCTTCTACCTCTTCCTTGTTACACTCCTAATGTCCTGCTTCTACCTCTTCCTTGTTACACTCCTAATGTCATGCTTCTACCTCTTCCTTGTTACACTCCTAATGTCCTGCTTCTACCTCTTCCTTGTTACACTCCTAATGTCCTGCTTCTACCTCTTCCTTGTTACACTCCTAATGTCCTGCTTCTACCTCTTCCTTGTTAGATTGGGGAAACCCCTTTCAAAACGGAGAGGGGATTAATGAAATGAAATCAGGGCCAACCTGAATTTCAGTAAGATGGGATTGAAGTTAAAAAGCAATGCATAGACGTTGGGACATCCTAAAGTCAGATAGAGAGGTGAGTAAGGTGATAGGTCCCATACCACAAGTAACCTTCAAGAATCATTCAAATTTGAAAAGTCTACTATGTAGACCTAGAAATGTACCTTATAGCAGTAACTCAGAGAATACGAACACATTACCTTGTGGCAGATGTAACCAGTGCCCCTATATCTGTAAGGAAAACACGCTTAAACATCCGGTCACTGAACGTAATTTTCACTTCAATACAAAACTACTTGTGATAGTAAGAACATAGTATACGCTGCTCCTCTGTAATGCATGTAATGCCTACTATGTAGGGAAGACGAACCGTATGCTGAAAGAACGTATTAGAGAACATAATTATCTAATTAGAACAGGTTCTGACCTCAATGCTCTGGCTAGACATTACAAAGCGACAGGTACAGAGCATACTTTTAGATTTTATGTCATTCAGACTATTTACCAAGGTTTCAGAGGAGGAGATTTAATAAATAAAACTTTAGAGAGTGAGACCAGATGGATTATTAGGTGGAGATCGGACAGATACCCAGGGCTTAATGATAAGGTACAGATCAAACCTTTCTTGAGAAATAGGATATTGCACAGAGTAAAGAATTAATTAATGAACATACCAGATAGGTCATTGGTCCTTAGTGGGAATACTGAATATGCTGCCCCTTCATTACCCTATGCACACATTACTTCTTTATATATTAAATCTCATCTCTTTATTTAGCATATATTTACAGCTAAATACCTGAGGAATGTTTATGCTCATATAGCTGTATGTCATCTACTTTTTTAGTTGTTCATTATATACATATTTACATTCACTTACACGACCATCCACTTGTTGTTTTAGGACTGACGATCACTCTGCATTAGTCACTCTATGATAAATTATGTGTAATTTTCTCACATTGAGATAGAAATGGTTAGTTTTATTTCTCAAACTACAATATGTTATTTTAGTCTAAGTAGTTGCTTGTATCTGCTCATATATAATGCGTAGCATTTAATGCATTTCTCACATTGAGAAAGAAAAGTCACGTTTTATTTTTCAAATTGTACTATGTTATTTTAGTACATGTATTTGCTTGTACCTGCCTCTATATATAATACGTGCAGCATTTTCTGCCATCCAGGTCTGTCTAACACAGACATGTATTTGCCTGTATATACTTATATATAATGCGCAGCATTTACTGCTTTTCTCATATTGAGAAAGAAACATCTTGCTTTATTTCTCAAATTGTAATATGTTATTGTAATGGACGGATTTGCTTGTACCTGTCCACATATAATGCGTGCAGGATATACAGCAATCTAGGTCAATTTGGCACAGGTTGCATGAAAGATCCTTCATTTTAAAAAGTCACACACGATAATATTCATTGCTAGTTGCACTAGATTTATATTCTATCGTAATTACAGTCATGACCTCTGATCCATACATGGATTCCATTCATCCTTTAGATGCATTGAGATGCGACGGATGTTACGGAATAAATGTTAACTTGTCTCAAATCATTTATTGTATATAGTTAGATGACTTAGGTCACTGTAAGGCAGATAAGTTATGGTTTAAGCATATAAATTATTGATATAATGAATGAATGTTTTGTACTTGCTGTGTTACTTTAAGATTTGATGAAGTGACGATTTTAACCAATGAGAACACAGTGAATGTATTATAAAGGATTTTTAAAAAGTTTTTAACTGCTATAAGAGTTTGAAGAAGCCTTTTGGCGAAAGCGCTCACTCCACGTTGTTAATAAATGGTGTTTTATCTGTTACAATAGCGAGAAGCTTTTTATTTACTGGACTTCATCTACATCTACGCTTTTATTGCCATCAGGGGTGCTCGCACATACAGCTTGACACTTCCTTATGTATATTGATTAACCAAGCCTGGTCATACCCTCTTTGTTCAAAAAAATGTGTTAACATGATGACCTCTTGAAAAAAAGTGTCATCATCAGATGTGAGTCTACTGAGGTAAATAAATTGTCCCTTAATCACCCCTTTCTTCATATGCCTAGGGTGTAAGCTATCTCTGTGCAAATATTGGTTGACAAAAACATCTTTCCTATAAATTTTACTCACAAAAAAGTGTTACTGAAACGTATCAAAAGCCAAATCTATATCCAAAAAATTAATGGTCCTACCAAAACTTCCCACAGAGAATTCCAAAAAATCTGTGGTGTGATTTAAGTCCCTGACAAAGGACTCAAATTCACTCTCATCACCAGTCCACAGAAATATCAAATCATCAATAAATCTTTGATATAAAATAATGTGGGACCTTTGTGGATGTACATACAAATATTTCTCCTCCCACATGGCCATTACAAGGTTGGCAAAGGATGGGGCCACCCTTGTCCCCATAACCACCAGTGAGGTCTGCTTATAATATCTCTGGTTGAATTCAAAAAAATTGTCAAGAACTATTTTACTGTGTGTAAAGTCAGTGTGCCTGTTAAGGTAATCTCTCAGATATTCTATACCAGCATCTTGGTTGATGCATATGTACAGTGATTTAACGTCTAGAGGTGCAAAATAAAAATCACCATGGGTGAGGTTACCATCCCTCAAAATTTCCAAAACGTGCCAGGAGTCCCCAAGGTATGACTTTGCTTTTTGCACTATAGGATTAAGTATGTAATCCAGCCACAAAGAAATATTTTTGTCTTGGTTCTCTTGGCTGAAATAATGGGCCTAAAGGGCGGATTTGTTTCTGATTTGTGTACTTTGGGTATCCCAAAGAAATGTCCCATGCTGGGATGTTCCACTAACAAATATTCATATGTGTCATGATCTAAACTACCCTGGCAAAACATGTCAAAAAGATCAGTGTTTATTCTCAACATACTGTTGTCAATTACATTCTTATCTACAACAGAATAAGCTGTAACATTTACCGACATGTCTTCAATGTTCTTAACATAATCTTCAGTACACATAATCACCATCATACCACCCTTATCGGCTCTCATTACTCTAATGTCTTTATTTTTACTTAAAATACAAAGTGCCTGGTGTTCTTCCACAGTGAGGTATGCATGTGGGTGTCCTTTACAACATTCCTCATGTCCAGTTCATACGTCACCAAACACTTGCAAGGTGTTGCACAAGGGAGGTTGTATATGCTGTTCTTTTTAAATTTGTTGCAAACATCTTGTTTGTTTGCATTTAAAATGCGAATTTCAAAGTCTGAAACATTTAGTTTTGTCTTTCTGTTGTTGTTTCTTCCCCTCATTTTTGTCTTGTTCTGAACCAAGTTTGACCACCTGGGAGTCAGTTTGTTGACCCCTTGGTCCACCAAAAAAAGACCTGATCCACCGGGGTTATTTGTAGATGAAACCACTTTAGCAAATGTTGGATTATTATTGTCAGACCCTACTGGAACTTGCTGGTTACTGTTATTATTATTATTGTTATTAGGGGCATTGTTGTTATTATTAGTGGTCATACTGTTTTGTTTCCACTTCCATAATCATTCACCTCACCCTGTCTGATGTTGACTACGGAGGCTTTGTGCCTATCAGCTTTGGCTCCAATGTTACTATACAAGTCAGAAAGTACATCGAAACAACAATGTCTCTTAATTTTATTGTCTAAATTTGCCATATATTCTTTGACTGTGTCAATCTCTTTTAAATAATGTGTTACAAGCATACGCATCATGTTGACCCTTGTTTCATTGAATAAGTTGACTAACTCAATGTAAAATGGTTCACCAAAGTTCACACAGTTTGGAAATTTTGATAGTCTTAGTCCCTGTGGAACACATTTACAGTTAACCCATTCATTGAGATACAAAATCTCAAGTTCCATAGATATAAAGCGAACTGTGAGCTTCTCAAGCTCAAAGTGTCTTTCCTGCAACTGCCATCTTCTAAATGACTTGTAACAATACTATTAACAACAGTACTTACATTTTCACCATTTGGTTTGAAAATGATGTTCAAAAAAGGATTGTTGGCTTCCTTGAACATATAATCCAAAATACTGCCGTCTAAGTGTACAGTTCTGTTCCCACTTGGACCACTGCTGCTGTTAGCAGGTGTGTTAATGGCGTCATTACCCTCATGCCTTTGCTTATTGTTGTTTGTAATTCCCAATGGTGGTCATAGCAGGTGTGTTAATGGTGTCATTACCCTCATGCCTTTGTTCATTGTTGTTTGTAATTCCTATGTTAGCAGGTATGTTAATGGCGTTATTACCCTCATGCCTTTGCCCATTGTTGTTTGTAATTCCCAATGGTGGTCGAGACTGTGGAAATGAACCCAAACCAACTGGATACTGCTGCTGCGATCCACACAATCTCGAAAGACCATCTTGAATGGCTCCAGTAACTGTCCTGGCAGGTTGTTCGATGAAAGCTGTAAACTGTTCAGGCACCAAATGTACTGAGAGGTTTAACAAAGTGTCCTGTGTACTCTCTTCTAAGGCCATCCCACTCTGGTAAAAGCCAAAGCACAAAAACTTATAAGCCCACAACAAACTGGAAAATGAAACTCAAACCAAAAGCTGTAGATGGAATGAAGCGGCGAACACAATTCTTTTAGTACTTTCGTTCAAATTTATTCTTCATGAACTTCTTCAGAAAAAAGTTAACCTCTCAAAACAAACACAGTCAAAGAAAATATGGCAAATTTAGACAATAAAATTAAGGGACATTGTTGTTTCAATGTACTTTCTGACTTATATAGTAGCATTTGGGCTAAAGCTGATAGGCACAGAGCCTCTGTCGTCACAAGGAAGCAGTACAAACTGTGGAGGGATCTTTTGGCTTAGGCCAAAAAAAAAAGGCCTACCCTTTGCAACGTCAGCAGGCTTTTCACGAGAACACTATCAACACCAATGCAACTAATGACAACAATGTCAAACAGGGTGAGGCGAATGATTATGGAAGTGGAAACAATAACAGTATGACCACTAATAATAACAACAATGTCTCTAATAACAATAATAATAATAACAGTAACCAGCAAGTCCCATTGGGGTCTGACAATAATAATCCAACATTTGCTAAAGTGGTTTCATCTGCAAATACCCCCGTGGATCAGGTCCTTTTCTGGTGGACCAAGGGGTCAACAAAGTGACTCCCAGGTGGTCAAACCAGGTTCAGAACAAGACAAAAATGAGGGAAGAAACAAAAACAGAAAGAAAAACTAAATGTTTCAGACTTTGAAATTTGCATTTTGAATTTGTCAAATAGTGTTTTATCTAATGACGTGATTGATTTCAGTCTTGAAAAAAGTTTTTTCCTACATACCAAGTAGTTCTGTTAATATTACCAGACTGTTAGTTGATTTCAAACTTTTTTTAGAAAATTGAACCTTCATTGCCTACTGCATGATTTAAATGTAGACAAACAAGATGTTTGTAACAAATTTAAAAAGAACAGCACATACACCTTGTGCAACACCTTGCAAGTGTTTAGTGAAGTGTGAACTGGACATGAGGAATATTGAAGGTTATCTTTTGGTCTGCTTGTGGTGAGGAAGCTTCCCCAGACCCTTTTCAGTGTGCACACCTGCAACACACTTGGTCTACCTGCATCATCGCAGTTCAGGACCCCCCCCCCCCCAGTAACTGCAATATTGTCAGATAAAACCACTGCTGCAGTCTGGTTTCTCCCTGCAGTTATTACAAGCCAAGAATAACACGTTTTAATAAGGATACCTACCAGACAAGTCTGCATAGGTGACTAGATATTTACATTTCTTGTTATTAGCAGATGTGGTCCTTAACAGTTATGTTTTAAACATTGTGACTGTTTTTTTACATTTCCTTTTACAGCACGTTTGTTAATTTTACTAGTTATTTTTTAAACATTCTTTCGGCTGGCTTGCACACCTGCAAGGGCTCCCCCCAGGCAACTATAGCTTTGTCTATTGCCACTGGGTGCCATAACTTAACAATATACTTGCTGTATCTTGTCCCAAATAGAGCTGCCTCCTTGTTAAGTAAGGCAAGTACCATTTACTTGGTGTATTTTGTCCCCCGGATAGATTTACCTTCCTTTGTATTACTTGCACACCAAGGCCATAAAGTAGTGTTTCTGCAACTAACTGCTTACACTCCTAATGTCCTGCTTCTACCTCTCCCTTGTTACACTCCTCCTAATGTCCTGCTTCTACCTCTCCGTTGTTACACTCCTAATGTCCTGCTTCTACCTCTTCCTTGTTACACTCCTAATGTTCTGCTTCTACCTCTCCCTTGTTACACTCCTAGTGTCCTGCTTCTACCTCTTCCTTGTTACACTCCTAATATCCAACTTCTACCTCTTCCTTGTTACACTTCTCATGTCCTGCTTCTACCTCTTCCTTGTTACACTCCTAATGTCCTGCTTCTACCTCTTCCTTGTTACACTCCTATTTCCTGCTTCTAACTCCTCCTTGTTACACTCCTAATGTCCTGCTTCTACCTCTTCCTTGTTACACTCCTAATGTCCTGCTTCTACCTCTTCCTTGTTACACTCCTAATGTCCTGCTTCTACCTCTTCCTTGTTACACTCCTAATGTCATGCTTCTACCTCTTCCTTGTTACACTCCTAATGTCCTGCTTCTACCTCTTCCTTGTTACACTCCTAATGTCCTGCTTCTACCTCTTCCTTGTTACACTCCTAATGTCATGCTTCTACCTCTACCTTGTTACACTCCTAATGTCCTGCTTCTACCTCTTCCTTGTTACACTCCTAATGTCATGCTTCTACCTCTTCCTTGTTACACTCCTAATGTCCTGCTTCTACCTCTTCCTTGTTACACTCCTAATGTCCTGCTTCTACCTCTTCCTTGTTACACTCCTAATGTCATGCTTCTACCTCTTCCTTGTTACACTCCTAATGTCCTGCTTCTACCTCTTCCTTGTTACACTCCTAATGTCCTGCTTCTACCTCTTCCTTGTTACACTCCTAATTTCCTGCTTCTGCCTCTTCCTTGTTACACTCCTAATTTCCTGCTTCTACCTCTTCCTTGCTTACACTTACATTACAGTTCCAAGGCCTCCAGTTCTTATGCTGATTGCTTTTCTTTGCAGTCTTCTCTATGGGGGCAGGCCAGATCTCTACCTGCGTTTTCTGGTTATACCTTCCCCTATTTTGTGTATCCCTCCTCCCCCATGCACATTAACTAGTCTATATTAGTGGGTCTCCTTGAGCAACTCCATTTTGAAAGTTATCTTTTGGCCTGCTTGAGGTGAGAAAGCTTCCCTAGACCCTTTTCAGTGTGCACACCTGCAAGTAATTGCCTGCAAGTGTTTAAGCTCTTCTCAAATGTTTGTGGTGCACCTGGTTTAACAGGCATGTTTATGTTTTCCAACTGAAGTACTTAGCTAACTTTATGTAGTCTAGGGATCTAACTGACGTAGTGATTGCTTTTACTACAGAAACTGTTTACTGTTACATATGCTGTTATGCTCACAATATTCTAAGGGACTAACTGAAGCTTTGACTGCTTTTACTACATAAAATGTTTGCTGTTAAATATGCTGTTATGCTTACTATGGATTATAGTTGGAGGCTTGTGTAATGTAATGTTTCTTAACTGGTTTTGACCCTTTTCAGTGTGCATCACAAGTAAGTGCCTGCAAGTGTTTAAGCTCTTCTAAAATGTTTGTGGTGCACTTGATTTAACAGGCATGTTTATGTTTTCCAACTGAAGTACTTAACTAACTTTATGTAGTCTAGGGATCTAACTGATGTAGTGATTGCTTTTACTGCAGAAACTGTTTACTGTTACATATGCTGTTATGCTCACAATAGTCTCAGGGACTAACTGAAGCTGTGACTGCTTTTACTACATAAACTGTTTGCTGTTAAGTATGCTGTTATGCTTACAAGGAATTTGGCTGGAGACTTGTATGTGATGCATACAACTACAGTAAACAAGTGCTACATTCTCCAAGCTTTCCTTACCTCTGAGCTTACCTACCTAACCACTGATTGTTCTTCACAGTCTTGCCTTCTTCCTTCTCCTTGGCTCTACCTGCTCTGTTCGCCCTGTGGGCTTCTCTGGTCCCCTACCCTACCCCCAATTCCCACACACCCCCAGTGCTCCTACACTTATTCTATCCATAAGTCCCCTCCCCCCTGTCTCACCCAATCCACTCTCATCTCTTCACTATCCCCTCCCATCCGCCAATACTCTCTCATCCCTCCCCATCCCTAATCCTTAAAGCTCTAGATACACTTCCATACTCCTCCCCCCCCTATACTTTCACCAATAATCCTATTACATCCTCAACACCTAACCCCCAACTATTCCATTATACCTAAAAAACATGTCTCTTCAAACTGTTCTCATCCTTTCTCTTTGCCTACTACTCCAAATACCTCTATACCATGCTACCTCCTATTCCTCTTACAAACTACCCCCTTCTTTCCTATCCCCTCTTCACCCCACCATCACTCAACACACATCATAGCTGCCACATCTCATTTCCACACTATATCTTCCTAATTAGTGCTTCCAAACCCACTTCTCTGCTTTAAACTAAAACTCCTATCTTCCTCAATGAAACGTCATATTCCCAAAGCACTATTGTACCTCCCACCAAACTCTAGGAGCAAATCCAAACCCCTGCTCTCATTCCCATTTAACTGTCTATGCCTAGCAGGAGACATACACCCCCAACTCAGGAGCTAGTACCAGCAGCAATCCGTCTCCCCCCATTACCACCCATACTACCAACCCTAAATACCTAAAGATATTGACCATCAATACCCAGAGTCTGAGAAACAAATTAGCCCACTTCCACTCTTGGCTGTCCCATACCCAACCGGACATAGCAGCTATCTATGAGACATGGCTAAAACCCAACATTTCAGACTCTGAAATACTACCCCCTGGGTTTCAAGTACTTAGACAAGACCACCTAAAAAAGAAGGGTGGAGAAGTAGCCTTAATCTACTCTAGCCTACTCTCCATCACTCCCTACCAAAATCCTATTCCACAGTTCAACAACACTGAACTAGTCATAGGAAATCTCAACTAAATAACCAGAAAAGCATTTGTGTTATAGCCCTCTATATCCCCCCTGGAAACAACATTAATACACTTGAGGAAATTCTTCTATGGGCCTCATATAATATCAAGCTTGAAACATACATCCTAGGAGATGTGAACATTGACTTGAACAAAATTACTGCCAATAACCCCACCATTTCAATCAATTTATGTAATTTCACTCAACTCACAAATGCTATAACTAGACCTAATAAAAATAACCCCCCAGGCTCCATACTGGACTGGATCCTTGTCTCCTACCCAAACAAAATCTTCCACACTGGCACCTTACCAGACTCTATCAGTGATCACTTACCAGCCTTCATCCATAGAGCAACCCCCTCCTCTCCTCATCTACACCAGTATATCCATACTCGTAATGTCAACAACTTTAACCCTACAACTTTTTCCACTTCTCTCAAACTGATAAATTGGGACACTCTAAAAACTCTACCTCTGGACAATGCTGTTGAATTCTTCAACTCAATCTTCTTAGACACTCTTAACTCTCAAGCCCCTCCAAGAATAAAACTTATAAAAAACAATTCCGACCCTTGGCTTAGTACAGATACCACAACACTCATGCAACAAAGGGACAAGACCTGGAAACTCTACCATTGTAATAGGCACCCTAACACCCTTCTTAAATATAAACAACTCTGCAACTTAGCCAAAAAAACGTACCATACAAGAAAAAAAGCATACTATATCAAACTCCATTCTAACCACTCCTCTAACACCAAACAATTCTGGAAATCCATCAACTCACTTCTCAACCCAGGCAACAAAAACAACCCTTGCCCTGGCACTAGTAAATCTGACCCAGAAATAGCTACTCTGTTCAATTCCTTCTTTACTAACTCTATAGCAGAACTCACTAAAACATTCCCAAACAACACCTCCCCCAAATCAAACCCTCTGCCCAACCTTCCACCCCAAACTCACCTCCTATATTCCACCTCAAACCCATCCCCACCTCATATATAAAAAAACTTCTCTCTAAGTTTAGGCCTTGCTCCAATGCCCCTGACAATATCCCCTCACTCTTTTTAAGAACTGCAGCAGACAGCATCACCATCCCCATTAGCATACTCATTAACAGATCCATACAAGAATTATATATCCCCAAACTGTGGCATGCAGCCTTTATCCTACCCCTCCATAAAAGAGGCAAAAATAATAACATCTCCAACTTCCGACCCATAGCGATTCTCTCCCCTATTTCAAAAATTCTTGAGAAATGCATCCACCTCCAGCTCATGCCATTTATTATACATAACCAACTCCTCACCCCAGCACAACATGGATTCCATCCTGGCCATAGCACAATAACAGCTCTTCTCTCTTTTCTAGACATTGTAAACCATGCCTGTGACTCTGGAGAACTTGCAGCCACAGTCCTCCTTGACCTCTCCAAGGCTTTCGACAGTCTCCCATACCCACCTTCTTCACCACCTTTCCAATCTTAACCTCTCACAAAATACCATTACCTGGTTCAGTAGCAACCTCTCTGACAGATCTCAGGCAGTAAAATGGAAGACTGGCACCTCAGCCTTCCTTCCCACCCCAACTGGGGTACCCCAGGGATCCATTCTTGGCCCTATGCTCTTCAATATCTTCATTAATGATTTCCATGCAGCCACTCCTAACACTAAGATAATACAATATGCAGATGACTCGACTTTAGTTTGCTCTGCATAAAACCACCCTGAGCTCCAAACAAAAACTCAAACTGCCTTCTCAGCTACTGAGAACTAGATGCCCCAAAATCACCTCTCTTTGAATGCCAACAAATCAAAGATCCTTCTATTCTCTCCCTCAAAATCTATCTGCCTAGACAAAACCTCTTTTAAGTTTACAAGCCTTGCCAACTCCACTATAGAAGTTGTTCCTTTTGCTAAACATCTTGGAGTTACTATTGAAGAACACCCAAAATCCGATACCCATATTCAGCTAAATATAAAGAAAACCCATCAGAAACTTGGCATGCTGTACAGAAACTCCCACTTCCTCTCCCCCTCAACAAGACAGACCCTCACCACTACCTTCTTAATACTAACTAATTTATCTTCTCCATCTCTTCTAAACTAGAATCCTGTTACAATAAAATCTCAAAATTCGCCACCACTTCCAAATACTCCACTCACCACTGTAAACCTCTCCACCAGCTGCAATGGCTAGAACTCCCATACTACCTTGACTACTTCCAACTCATCACCAATCACAAGCTTATTTTCAAACCAACTATATGCCCAGCACTAACAAACATCTTAAAATTATACACCCCAAACAGAACTTTAAGATCTACCCACCAAAATCTAATCTCTGTTTATAAACTAAACCATCCCACTGGTCAGCTTCTCCTGTCCTTTTCCATCACCAAAAAATGGAATTCTCTCTCTCCATCTCTAAGAATTTCTGAGAACTCTGAACACTTCAAAATCCAGCTGCATTCTTACCTCTCCCAAAAATGGAAATGCAATTGCACTCCACCTACCTAACCTGCTTAATACAAATACTTTATAACACACAAAGTTTGTTCTTCCTTACACAATGTTGATTAACCCTATGTACTGCCTTTCATGCTAATGCCACCTCTATACCACTCTGAGGATTTAAACCTCTGTATTACATAAAGAAGTCATCCATGCTAATGTTACTTCTATATCATTCTCAGATGATTTAAACCTCTGTATTAATTTAACCTTGTACTACTGTTCTCAACCACTAAACATGTAAATATGCTTCACATCCTTCTCCAAGCTGTTGTTTAACTTTTGTTTAGTTTTTGCTATTTTGTATGTAAAATTTGCTTAGTTTGTTTCTGTTTCCACTACGTATTGTACTTCATATTATGGAGCTTGTACTATGTATTATTGGAGCTTTTCTTCCCGGGCCTCTACTGAAAATGGGCTCTTTGAGCCCAGTGGATCTGCCCGGTCATCAAACTGGGAATAAATAAATAAATAAATAAATAAATAAATAAATATTGTAAAAGACACCCATATGCATAACCTCACTGTGGAAGAACACCAGGCTCTGTTATTTTAAGTAAAAATAAAGACATTAGAGTAATGAGAGCCAATAAGGGAAGGCGTCCGACCTCACCTGGTAACCGACGGCATCCTCGAAATATCACAAAGTCCCCGGAACCCCTCTGGATGGTAATTATGTGTACAGAAGATTATGTTAAGAACATTGAAGACATGTTGGTAAAGGATACAGCTTATTCTGTTGTAGATAACAATGTAATTAACAACAGTTGTTTGAGAATAAACACTGATCTGTTTGACATGTTTTGCCAGGGTAGTTTAGATCATGACACATATGAATATTTGTTAGTGGAACATCCCAGAATAGGACATTTCTTTGGGATACCCAAAGTACACAAATCAGAAACAAATCCGCCCTTTAGGCCCATTATTTCAGCCAAGAGAACCAAGATAGAAAATATTTCTTTATGGCTGGATTACACACTTAATTCTATAGTGCAAAAAGCAAGGTCGTACCTTTGGGACTCCTGGCACCTTTTGGAAATTTTGAGGGAAATTAACCTCACCCATGGTGATTTTTATTTTGCGTCTCTAGACATTAAATCACTGTACACATGCATCAACCAAGATGCTGGTATAGAATATCTGAGAGATTACCTTAATGGGTACACTGACTTTATACACAGTAAAATAGAGATGGTTTGCAGGCTTATAGGTATAGTTCTTGACAAT
Source organism: Protopterus annectens (assembly GCF_019279795.1). NCBI lineage: Eukaryota > Metazoa > Chordata > Ceratodontiformes > Protopteridae > Protopterus > Protopterus annectens. The sequence goes on from NC_056746.1 coordinate 179,017,004, forward strand.
ATATTTTTTTAATTCAACCAAAGATATAAGCAGACCTTGGGGGTGGCTATGGGGCAAGGGTGGCCCCATCCTTTGCCTACTTTGTAATGGCCATGTGGGAGGAGAAATATTTGTATGTACATCCACAAAGGTCCCACATTATTTTATATCAAAGATTTATTGATAATTTGATATTTCCGTGGACTGGCGATAAGAGTGAATTTGAGTCCTTTTGTCAAGGACTTAAATCACACCATAAATTTTTTGGAATTCTCTGTGGGAAGTTTTGGTAGGACCATTAATTTTTTGGATATACATTTGGCTTTTGATACATTCAGTAACACTTTTGTGAGTAAGATTTACAGGAAAGATGTTTTTGTCAACCAATATTTGCACAGAGATAGCTTACACCCAGACATATGAAGAAAGGGGTGATTAAGGGGCAATTTATTCGCCTCAGTAGACTCACATCTGATGATGGCACTTTTTTCAAGAGGTCATCATGTTAACACTTTTTTTGAACAAAGAGGGTATGACCAGGTTTGGTTAACCAATATATATAAGGAAGTTTTTATTCTGAGACAAAATGCTGCCAAACCCATCACCAGGGGAGTTGGTGATGTAAGTAACAACAGGAAAAAAGACAACACAGTGTTTACCATTTCTTTCCCCATCCCCATTGTCAATGAGATGGGTGTCATCAGGCCATGGAACATATCATCATGGAACTCATAAACAAAGAAATTCTAACCCCCAAACTCTGGATCCCATCCAGTTCAGGTTTGTGAAAGGCAGAGCATGTCTCCTGAACCTGATTGACTTCTTTGAGGCAGTCACCAAAGCCGTAGATGAGGGTAAGGTGATTCACACAGCCTATCTTGACATTGCCAAGGCTTTTGGCACCATCCCCCATTCTGGAATTATAGCTAGACTCACTAAACTAGGTATAAATCCCTACTTCACAAGATGGGTTGCCAACTGGCTCACTGACAGAACCCAGACTGTAAAAGTTGCAGACTCCAAATATGACCTCAAACCAGTGACAAGTGGAGTACCAAAGGGTTCAGTCCTGGGACCTCTCCTGTTTGGTATCTACTTCTCTGAAGTACAGGCTAACACAGAAGGCCTCTGGCTAACGAAGTTTGCAGATGACTGCAAACTAGGAGCCATAGTCAAGTCCCCAAATGATGTGGACATCCTACAGAAGGGCCTCGCTGAGACAGATGCCTGGTGTTACAGCCGTGGCCTCAAGCTCAATGCCAAAAAGTGCAGTGTCATCCCTTTTGGTAAAAACTCTGTACCCATGAACTACCACATAGGCAGCAATCTACTTAACACCGAATGTGTGATAAGAGACGTTGGGACCCAGGTGGACAGTAGTCTCTCCTTTGATAGTCACATCGCCACAGTAGTCAGGAAGTCCTTCTATGTGGCACACCTCATCAACACCTTGCATGAGATGTAAACCATACATAGCACTCACCCTATATACCTGTTCCTTCTATCTAATATCATAGACTATAAACCTTCCCATTATAACAAATGTCACACCCAATATTTTAAATGTTGTTTTCTTATTCCTGAATATGTATCCTTCCCAAAATTCCAAACAATCGTGTTTTCTCATAACATCTCCACCTGTAATCTATCCTCCCCTGTAAAAAAACTTATATTTTCTAGTACAATGATATCTACATCCAGATTTTTTACACCATTTAAACTATGTATCCTTCTTGTTAAACTTTAAAAACTGTTTACATTTATAGCCACTATCCTACAATTATTCTGCTCTCTTTTTGGAAATTTTCCACAAATCCACTATAGATGTTTATCCCCCCTTTTATTTATCTATTTTTCTTTTATATTAGTTCAAATACATGTTCTTTTTCTCTCTATTATTCTTTTACCGACAGAGTTCTTATTTCCTTTACCTAAATTCCATTGTATATCTTCATCTCTAATTTCAGATTCCAGTTCTATATTACTTTCCTTATTAGATTCGTCATCTTTTGTAATTGCTTGTTCTACCACTTCTGTCTGTTTTTGTAAAATAGTACCATCTGTTTCAATATTTAAATCTTCTTATATTGTTTTCTGCTCATTCTGCTTTTCCATATTTTCTCTCCCCTCTCTTCATTACTTTTTGTACAATCCATCCACATGTTCCGTGTTTCATTATAGCATTTCAAAACACATTTTTGCATCATGCCCAGTTTCCCCACAATTATAACATTTTTTTTACATAATTACTAATTAAATGATCTGATTTACCATAATAAAAACAAGTGTTAGGTTGCCCCCAATATCTCATAATCCCTTTATTTCCATCAACATTTATAACACTTGGAATATGTATAATATCATCATTGTCAACTTTCAAAATAAAAAAAACAATCCCAGTCCCCAATCCATAAGCCTCTAATGCCATATATTTTGAAATGTCCAGTACATTTTTACATACTGTATTCAAATAAAGTCTTAAAGTTTCTTTATCAACTTCAGTCCTAAACTCTAAACTCTATATGGATTTTCTTTGTAGCTTCTCTATTAAAAGCTTTTATAACATGAGTGTTCCGAGGAAAAAAAAAGAAGTTATGTCCTTACCATAACATTCCATCTGTGTTGTCCATTTTCATTCTTCCTCAACTTGTGGGTTTGTTTCCAATCCTCAGAACCAATTCAGCCACTACCATATCTCATGATAACCAACAAACTCTCAAGATTATCCCTTACCCACAATGCACCTATCCCAGTTACCTCAGATGGAGTTTGCTGATGCACCAAAGAAAATAGTAGTCGTAAGACATTCATTTAGATGATATCTGTAACCATAGATATATACCAAGGATAATAATCTGCTAGTCTAGAAATCCAAGGGTATGGGGGTTGAAGGGTTGGGAGGGGAGTTGAGGAAAAATGAAAATGGACAACATAGATTGAACGTTATGGTGAATACATAACTTCTTTATCTGATGTTGTCAATTTTCTTTCTATCCTCAACCTGTGGGACAGTGTCCCCAGCTACCTTATACCTGGGGGGACTCAAGGAAGGATGTTCCTGAGCACCATTGAATTGAATGATGCTCTTCCCCTGGAGACCAGATCCAATTTGTAATGAGTAATGAAAGTATAGGCGTAGCTCAAGTTGCTGCTGCATAAATGTCATCCATGGAGGCTCTAGATTGGAAGACAGTTGAAGTTGCTACAGCTCTAGATGACTGTGCTTTCAAAGGTTTTGATAAAGCAATCCCCAATTTACTGTAGATGAAAGAAATGCAATCTGTTAGCCATCTAGCCAGTGTCACTTTGCTCACAGGTTTTCCTTGTTTTGTATTTGAGTAAGAGATAAATAACTGATCAGATTTTCTGATATCTTTTGTTCTGTGACGATAAAACTGTAATTGTCTATAAACATCTAATAAGTGTAAGCAATATTCACTTTTATTAGCAAATCTGGGGAAGAAAACTGGTAGATTAATAGTTTGACATTGACTTCTGAAACCACCTTTGGGAAAAACAAGGTGTTGGTTCTTAGCACATCCCTATCCTTGTGAAAAATCAAATATGGTCGTTTACAAGACAAAGGTTGAATTCCTGAAATCCTTCTGGCAGAAGTTATAGCTAATAAGAAAATAGTTTTTCAGGACAGAAACTTAAGCTTATAATCTGCTTCCGGTTCAAAAGGAGGTTGTATGATTGCTTACAACACCAAGTTAAGGTTCCAATGAGGGGTTGGATCTTTGTAAGGAGACTTTAAAAGAAGAATACCTCTCAAAAAAGCTTTACAAAGTTTATGAGAAGGAAATGATGAGTCTTCGAATCCAATTTGAAAATTGGATATAGCTGCTAATTGAAATTTAAGAAGCCCCTTCATTGAATAGTGAGGCTAAAAATTCAAGAATCTTATGAATAGGTGCTGAAAAAGGGTCAATGTTATTGTGACATGCCCACAAGACAAACCTTTTCCATTTACTGTTGTAAAGTTTACATGGTTTGTGAGAGGCCAAAAGTATGTGTCAGACAGGTGAAGAAAGCATAGATAGATTGTCTGGCTATTAATGCAATTGGAGAAATCAAGTTGTCAACTTGAGGTTCAAGATGTCTGGGTAGATCATGCCTGTTGGATAGGACAGGAGATCTGGAACTTTTCCAGAATCCAGGGTTGATGAATTAGATGAGGCCAAAGGAAGGGGAACCAAATCTGTCAAGGCCAATAAGGTGCAATGAGGATTACCTTGCTCTTCAACCTGATTGCTTTCTGTAGAAACTTCAGAATTAGAGGAAAGGTATAAAGAAGACTGTAGGGTCAATTCTGGACAAGAGCATCCCACTGTGATTCCACCTGAGGGGGGAATTATGGCAAAGTAGTTGCTGCACTTATTTACAGGAGAGGTGAAAAGATCACAGCAAAGCAAGCCCTATTGATGGAATATTCTCTCCATCACTTTTGGATTGAGGGACCATTCATGAGGCAGGAGTATGCATCTGCTCAGTTTGACTGCAATCACATTGGACTTCCTCAGAATGTGCATTGCTATGAGAAGGTGGTTGGATGACATCACCCACTGCCACTCATTGAGAGCTTCTCAACACAAGAGATAGGACCTAGTTCCTCCTTGTTTGTTGATGTACCAAACTACTGACATGTTGTCCATTTGAATTGCAATTGTCCCTGAAGAGAGAGCACCCTGGGATGCCTCCAGTGGTAAATGCACTGCTCTCATCTCTAAGACAATGATAAATAAATAGGTCTCTATGGGAGACCAAGTGCCTTGGACAGTGTTCCCCAAATAATGCCCCCCACCCTAACTGGGAAGTGTCTGTTGTCATGTGGTCACTGTGGCCTTGGGCTGAGGGGGGGGGTGAAAGGATGGCCTTTTAGAATTTGATCCGATTGAATCCACAATTTGAAATCTCTCCTACAAATGTTGGTGACTGCAATCAAAGCTGACGTTGGATTTGTATAGCATTGATCATTGTGTTGCAATCAGCCATTGTAGAATTCTCATGTGAAATCTGGCTGAGGGGACTAGAGTTAAAGCTGCCCCCATCGGCATGAAGGTACTTTCTTACTGTTGATTATCTTCATGACTTGTTTTTTTATTTTCTGTAGTCTCGGTGAGGGAAGAGAGGCTATTGTGTTTGTGCTCAGGATGGCTCATATGAACCCTAAGGTCTGAGTTGGTTTGAGGTGAGATTTTTCATAGTCTATGGTTATCCCCAGATAGGAACATGTCTGGAGAACCTGGTTTCTTGCCTCTAATAATTAATGCATGGCTGGAGGCGGTAATGAGTCAATCGTCTAAGTATGGAAACACCCAGAATCTCACCAGTCTCAAGTGAGACAATACTACTGCCATGCAGTTGGTGAACACCCTGAGGGCTGTGTTAAGACCAAAAAGCAGAACTCTGAATTGATAGTGACTGCCTCCCAGCTGGAAATTGAGGAACCTTCTGGATCACCTGTCCATTTTTATATGATAGTATGTATCCTGAAGGTCTATTGAGCACATCCAGTATTCCTGTTCCAAAAATAGAAGAATGGACCAAACTGTGACTATCCAGAACTTTGTTTGTCAAACTGACTTGTTCAAAACACTGAGATCACTAAACAGAATATTGAGTAAGTTCCTGATTTTCTTTGGTCTGGTGGGACTTCTTGGATGACTCTTTTTTTCTAGCAGTTGTTGAATTTGTAGTACTGTTTGTTCCCTCTGATCAGGTGGGACATCAGGGAGTCTTTTGCAAATGTGGTGGTGGAAGGGAAAATTGTATAATATAACATCTGGAAATGATCCTCTTCAACCAGGTATCTAATGTTATTTCTAGCCAGGCTCTCTTGTGCATGGATAGTCGACCTGTGACTGCCTCCAGAGGAAGACAATAGGGCCTCCTTTCAGGAGCACTGAAAGGGTTTACCAAAGAAAGAATCTCTGTACCCATGGTTTTGTGGGACTCCTTCGCTGCGAAGGCAGCATCTACCATTGAATTCCACCTCTCTGTCCCTGGGGGGAACCACCTCCACTTGTGTCTTGAAAAGATCCTTGGGACTTTTTGAACCACATCTTCCCACTACTTCACTGATTGCTTGAAAAGGATCTTTGAGATGTGGGAAAAACATATGCCCATGTTATACAGGGCCTTTCCATCTTTCTCACACCTGCACAAAGTTTATTTAACTTTAGGACCAAACAGGGACATGCTGTCAAAGGGAGCATTGATGAACAAAGACTTGAAGGGCTCCACAAAATCACATAAGCATATCCAGGCGGGTCTTCTGATGGCAACACCTGAACCTGCTGCTCTTGTCATTCCTTCAGCTGCATGAGAAATGCACCTCATGGATGAGTTGTATATGGGCTGTTGGGTAGCCATCTGAGAGGCAATAGATTCCTGAACCTCTTCAGAGAAAGAGATTCTGAAAGGGTATGTGAAAGCTCTATAATCAGATCCCTCTGCAGTCTGCTGATGTGTCCCAAGAAATTCAAGAACTATAATGCAAAGGTCGTTGAAGCATAAACCCATTTCCCAAACATATCCATCACCTGAGACTCCTTGTTGGGTGGATGGACATAGAAACTTTCCATAGCTGGTTCCTTTTTTGTTGCTGCTGCTACTACAATGGCATCAACAGGCAAATCTTTTTATCAGAATTGTTTATCCTTTGGGGCTGTGAAAATTTTGTCAGGTCTCCGGGGAATGGGTTCAGTGGTGTTGGGGGCCTTCCATGTCTGCAGAGTGATCAACTCAATGAGCTTATTGGTGGGCAGAGTTACCCAGGAGGTAGATGGGCAGGTACCAAAAGACTGCAGGTACACTGACTCTTCAGATGAAGGCTTGCTGGACTTCCAATTACCTCTCTATTTTAAGATTTCTTGGATGTCTCTAAAGGAGACATTATTAGGAGGTGATCTTAGGGATCCTTCTCCCTCAACGAAATCCATGTCTTCTGTGATAGATTCCTACAGGGAATCCAGGTGCTTCCTCTTACACTTCTTCTTCTTAGGGACCTCCTCAGTGGTATGATCTGGGGAAGTATCAGAAAAAGAGGGTGTTCCCTTTTGGGACTCCTGAGGCTTTGGCATTCACTGTCTTTGTAGTGACAGGGATGTGTGTTCTGAGTAGGAAGGGATCAACTAACTGACTGCTACAGTCATAGCTCTCTTCATAGCCTCAAAAGCTGATCCACCCAGAGAAGGGAGGGACCTTGGATCCAAAGTGGTGGGTCTGAAATCAGTCATCTTCCATTCCAAGGAGATCCCTCTCAAAGCAGAAACCAGAGCTGACCTGATCCATGTTGAAGCTCCAAGGTGCAGAGAAGGCTACGAAAACATAGGAGTCAACTCTAGACCGCTGGAACCAATAGGAAAGAGACAGCCCTGAGATGTCTCCAGTTCCCACTGAACCAAAAAGTTCAATTGGTTCCAAAGATAAAGATATCTTCAGTTCCAATACAGACAGCTCCAGGTAGCTCAGAACCATAGTATTTAAGCCTTTAAGTGAAGTTAGAGAAGGAACTAAAGGGGGGAGTAGCTGAAGAATGCATTCCTTGACCTGTCGGGGTAGGAACCGAGGTGGATCCTGTCATACCTTGTGCCCAAAGGATTTTTCTCATCAGTCTCTCCACATTGTCTTCAGTTAGACTTTTAGAGGAACAGGCTGACATCACAGATGGCAATTTAGGTCTCTCCAAGAATGATGATGGAAGTTTCTCTGGAAAGGGATCAATGGAAGGTGAATAAGTTGTTCTCAGAAGAAGAATTTTTGTTGAATCCTGTAATTGTGGTGTCGGATCTGAGGATCTCAGCACCAATACATGTCTTTTTTCTTGTGTCTTCAGAGCCAAAAATGTTGTTTCTGATGGACTAGATTCTGTAGTCAGGTCCAATAGATCAGTCGGAGTTGAGATTTTGGACTTTTTTTAAGTTAGTTCCGATGGAGAGGATGGAACTAAAGGAGATGTTGGAAGTGAAGCCCTTATCTTCTTGGCCTTCTCTGAAAGCCTGAAGGTGGAAGAAGAGGAAGGGCTAGGAAGGTCAAAGTTGACCTTTAATTTTTCATATGTTCCAGACATAGCTTCACCAAAAGAATCTGGAATGAAGCCTTTCAATATCAATTTATTTTTTCTCTCAACAAGAGCTCTGTGACTAAAGGAATGGCATATGGTACACTCCTCCTGAAGATGGAGGGGTCCCAAACAGTACACACAAACAGAGTGTAAGTCAGAGTAAGGAATTTTATAACCACAGTTTTCACAGCATTTAAACCCAGCAGGGCTTTTCTCTTTCTCTGCCATTCTCACATGTACACAAGCACTTACATGCCAACAGGCAGATGTAACAGAAAATGAGATAAAGAATGGGAATCTAAAAACCTTTTATTTTTTTTTTTTAGAGATGAAAAGGAATCGGAAAAGGAGTTATCAACAATGATAATTATCAGGCTACACCAGCTTGTAAAAGAAAGAGAATACTAACAATAGTATACAGGACTACTTAATGTACAAAAACAGAAAAAAAGAGGTTTTAAAATAGAAAAGGGATAGGGACTTAGTTCAAAAAGAAGTCAACAGAGAAAGTGATAAGAAAGAGATAAAGAAGAAAGGTTTTCTTAAAGTTTTAAAGGAAAAATCTTGCTTGGGAGCACTGGAAACCATGTCTAACTCACAAAGCAACAAATGAGATCTGAGGTATTTGGGATTGTGGGTAATTGTGCATTGTGGGTAAGGGATATGTTTGAGAGTTTTTTGGTTACCACAACTTATGGTAGTGGCCTAGTCGGTTCTGAGGATCAGAACCAAACCCAAAGGCTGAGGAAGAATGAAAATTGACAACATCAGACCAGTCTTTTCTTTTTCCATGTTCTCCAAGAATTTCTCTATGGCATGTGCAGTCTCAAAAATAATGTCACAAAACCTTTGCTTATTTATTTATTGACATTTATTGACATTTGTTGACCAGGAAAGTCCAACTGTTTCAAAAACCCATTTTCAGCGAAGGCTCGGGGAGAAAAGCTCCAATAATGTTTAATAATAGCATATTAGATCTAATATATATATATATATATATATATATATATATATATATATATATATATATATATAAAGAAAGCATGTATCGAGTTACATAAGTAGATACAATAGTTTGTACAAGGTTATAATGAAGGTGCTGGTAGAGTCATCATAGTGGTCCATTTAACATATAAAATAAACGACATATGTATGATATGCATTCACTGGTAGATTAAAGGCAGATACAAGAATAAGTAATGTAAAATGTTTTATGTTATCACGGAATGTAATATGACTTGATGGTACTTAGAGAAGGAGAAGGTGGTTATACTAAAGGCAGCTGTGAGGGTATGGAGGTGGATGGTAAAGTTTGGTGTTTGAGAGCTCAGTTCATAGGTTCATAGGTGTGCACTAGGCTAATGGCCCTGGAACCTTTACAAGCCTAGCCCATAGAGGTGCCCTGGCATCGTGCTACCCAACATTAGTTCCCAGTGCCTCTATCAAATAGAGCCACTGGAGTGACCCAGGGGTGAACTTTCTATTACCCATCCACTCATCAAGATTTCTCTTGAAGAGGGACAGCGAGGTGCTCTGCTTGACATGTATGGGAAGTCTATTCCAGAGCATGGGCAGTCTCTGGGTGAGGAACCTGTCCCTCTAGCATGTCCTGTTGATTGTGGTAATGAGGTTGAGGTCTCTGGAGCATGGGGTGCGGAGGTACTGGGATTTCTTTAGATGTAGCATTTCTAACAGAGCTGGGTCAGACATGGTTTGTAAGTCAAGCAGAGATTGCCTCTAAGTAGGTGATACGAGACAGAGAGTCTTTTGAGTCTGTTTGTGTAGGACATGTGTAGGATCCTCTTTGTGAGGTACGTCTGTGGCCTATCCAGGTGTTGCAAGTGTCTAGTGAGGTACATGCCAAATGGGGCATTATACTCGATGATTGGTCTAATGAGGGAAGAGTAGAGAGACAGACGATTACCTATTTCTTCCTGGATGCAAAACCCTTGGTAATGAGGTGTGCCACACAGAAGGACTTCTTGACCACAGTGGCAATGTGGTGGTCAAAGGAGAGGTTGCTGTCAACCTGCATCCACAGATCTCTTATAACACCTTCAGTGTTCAGTGGGCTCCCATCGATGTGGTAATTAGTGGGAACTGAATTTTTACCAAAGGGGATGACGACGCATTTTTTGGCATTAAGCTTAAGACCATGGTTTCAACACCAGTCATCTGTGAACTTGGTCATCCACAGTCGTTTGTGTTGGCCTGGACTTCTGAGAAGTAGATGCTGAATGTGCGAGGACCCAGGACAGATCCCTGTGGGACTCCACTCATGACTGGTCAGCAGTCTAACTTGGAGTTCGCTACTTTCACACTGTGTGTTCTATCTGTGAGCCAATTTGTAACCCACCTAAGTGGGAAAATAGGAGAGATGGGGTAGGAGGGATTTTTAAGAAAGAGATAGTGGGAAATATCTAGGGATAAGGAGTATGTAAAGGTAGTTGGAGGTGTGCAAGAAAAGAAGAAAGGGGCATAGGTGAGTGAAGGAAAAAGTTGTCAGAAAGTTAACTTAAGAGGATAAGGGGAAGAAGAAAGGGTTGTTTATTTGTTTTTAGAGCATGGCCAGGTGTGCGAGTTAAGAAGGTTTTTTTTAAGTGTAAATCTTGAAATTATTGATGCTAGTAATATTTTCTGGTAATGTGTTCCATAGTTTGGCTCTATCACATGAACAAAGACACTGACCAGCTCTTTTATTTGGTTAGTGTACAGTTATTAGTTGAGTCTAATGAACCAAGAGTTCTGTTTGGGGTATAATTGTGTAGGATAGTTTTTAGGGTGGGATATGTATCTGGTGTGTTCATTATTTTATGTGCAATAGATAGTTGCAGATAGTCAAGATGTTGTGTGAAAGCAAGCCAGTTTAGCTCAGTAAGAGCTTTGCAGTGGAGGGAGCGGTATGATAGGCCTGTGGCAAATTTAGTGATCTTACAGTAGCAGGAATGTAGTTTATTTTTTATAGACAAGTGCAAGTTGGTGAAAATAGGAGCACCGGATAAGTGAGAGGTGATCAAGTAGGCATTAGCTAATATTCGTTTGGTAGAGGGTTCTAGAAGTTTTTGTGTCTGTAGAGTGTCCCAAGTTTGATGTGGGTTTTTTAATAGTATTATGTATTTGTTGTTCAAATGTAAGTTTAGGGTCTATAGTGATACTTAGTCATTTAGCATGTGTTACAACTTCAATCTCTGTTTTGTTTTGGGAGTAAATTTTAAAATCATATGAGAATATTTTAAGGGTAAATAATATTAGTTTTGTTTTGTTGGTGTTCAGTAGTTGTGCATCATTTATCCAGGATTCTATTGAGGTGAAGGTGTTTTCTGTTATTTGCCGAAGTTCTGATATGTTGTATGATGGTGGAATCTGTGTACTGGATTAATGTGCTATGAAGGGAGATGTTGCGTAGGTTGTTGATGAAGATATTGAATAGGAGAGGTCCTATTATGAACCCTTGTGGGACTCCTGTTTTGTTAGTTTTGTATTGTGATAGGTGACCTTTCCATTTAACACATTGTTGTCTGTTGGTTAGACAGCTGTTAAACCATTGTTGGGAAGGTTGTGAACATCCTAGTAAAGAGAGTTGCTATAGAAGTTTGTCATGTGATACTGTGTCAAAGGCTTTTGATAGATTTAGTAGTGTAATAGAGATTAACTGTCCGGAACCCCTAGCTTTGTTTACTATATCAGTGAAGGAGATGAAGGCGGTTGTTGTGCTGTATGCAGGCCTAAAGCCATGTTGAGTAGGTATAAGAAAGTTGTTCTGGTTAAGGTGGTTTATTAAATGCAAATGGACACATTTTTCAAGTAATTTTGATAGAGGGGATAGTATAGAGATTGGTCTGTAGTTAGTTAGTTCATTTGATTTACGTCCTTTGTGGAGAGGGGTTATTATAGAATGTTTCCAAAGGTTTGGGACTTGGGGTTCACTGATTGATCAATTGATAAGTATGCTGATTGGATAAGCAATTGATTCAGCAGCAAGTTTTAGGTATTCTGACAGGAGATTATAAGAGGAGGAAGAAGATGGTTTTAGTTTGAGAAGATATTTGTGTATTAATATAGTGGATACAAGTTATAAAGAGAAGGGAGGAGATTGAATGTCAGGTGTTGGTGTGCAATTGCAAGGGAGATAAGAGGTTGTGTTGTTATTAGTGGATGTTTGAAGGAGGGGTGGAATGATGTTATCTGTGGTGCTTGGATTTGTGACAGAGTTAGGGCCTGCAACTAATTTTTCTATACTGTCTATAAAATGGATATTAAACATATCAGCCAATTCAATTGTTTTATATGTGGTTGTGAGGGATTTTGTATGGACTTAGGGTTAAGAAGTGATGAGATAGTTTTCCAGAACTTGTTTAGATTGGTTTTATAGTTGGCTAATTGTGTAAAATATTTTCCTTTTCATCAGTATTTACTAATTGTTTTGCTTTGTTTCATAGTTGCCCATAGATCTGGAAATTTGCATAATTTTTATTCTTTTGCCAATCTTTCTAAGCTTTATCTCTGAACTGAAATATTTGTTTAGTGGATTTGGTTAACCAGGGTGCGTGGCTTACTTTCGTTCTTCTTGGTCTAAGAGGGGCTAAGTTGTTGAGAGTGCCTAGAAATAGTTTGCTGAAATAGTTTACAGCATTGTCTAGGGGTAATGTTTTTAGTGTGGACCAGATGAATGATTTTATTATAGAGTTAAAGAGGTGTTGACTAACGTTTTTTAGGTTTCTGGATGTTTTGCAGGTGTGGGTTTTGGGCTTTTGGAGGGTGGTTCTATAAGTGTAAGTGGGTAGGTGGTCGCGTAAGAAATTAGGAAGCATATCGGAATTAGAGTACTTATGGCGGTCAGAGACAAGGATCCAGTCTATGGTAGAGCCTTGTTCACTATTGTTTTGTATTTTAGTGAGGGTGGTGATGAGTTGTGTAACTCTACAGAGGTTGAGACTGTTTGCTTGTGTTATCAGTGGTTAAGTTTTGCCAATTAATATTTACATCTCCCATGATACTGTTTCATTGGAAATGTTTTCAGACATCCAAGATAGAATGTCTTCAAGTGTGGAGATGTTTTATCCTAGGGGTATGTAAGCTACTGCAATATAGAGTTTTTTTTGGAGCTGTTTATCTTTAATGATGCAATGAGAATTTTGCCTTTGCTGAATGCTGGAATTGGTTTGGAGAGAGGTTGAACTGTATATGTTGTTTGTCTTTCAGCTTTTCCTGGTTAGGGGTCGCCACAGTGGAACTCCGGTCCACTAATGATTGGCAGTGGATTTTTATGGTGCTGAGTTGCCAGCCCGATGCCCAACCTTCAAAGAAGGCACACCCATTCACACACGCACCTACCGGCATGTCTTTAAATGTCACTCGACCGTGGGGAGGACATGCAGACTCCACACAGAAGGCACTCCAGCTGAGAATCAAACGGGAGAAGCTCTTGCTGTGAGGTGACAACACTAACCACTGCACCACCTACTTGGATAAATTAATGCTACTCCTCCAGCTTTTTTGTTGATTCTATCAGCTCTCAGAATGTTAAATCCTGGTGATACAATGTTGGTGTCTTTGATATGTGGTTTTAACCAGGTTTCAGTAAAAGCAAAAATGTCAGGGGAGTATTGTATTAGCCAGGAATGACATTTGGTTATTTTGTTGCAGATGCTACATATGTTTAGAGTGACTAATAAAATATTTTTTGAGAGGAGAGTTTGAGGATAGGAGAAATACTTAGGGGGTCCAGGATTAGGATGGATGTCACCACATTGAATTAGGTTGAGGAGATAAGGGAAGTATTGGTTCATGTAGGTAGGTGAATTATATAAATGCAAGGTATGATAAAATTGTGAAATGGTTCTATGGAGTCAGGTAGAATTGTTTGCTTTGAAAAGTGTATAATGTTTGGCTCAATTAGGCTAGGTGATATTTCTGAAAAGCTATTGTCATGTTTTTCATAGAGAGTCAAAAGAGTGTGTGACTTTGGAGCTAAGTTAATTTGAGAATGTTTGAGAGACGTGATATGTTGGTTGTATTAGGGCTACAGATAAGAATGTGATGAAGGTAATAATGTTTTTAAGTTGTGACATTGTGTGGTATTTAGGATAGTGTATTAATAGAGAAGAAAATAGGTGGGTGTGTAGAAATAGTAATTAGTATGGGGTGTGTGGGAGCTAATGAGTGATATGTGGATATTATTTAAGTGATGTGTGCTATGAGAGTGAGGATTGTAGGTGTAGGGCTGTTTAGAGAAAATGGGAGATGGATTGGGGTTGAATAGGGCAAAATTAGGGGTCAAGCTTTTGAGAGTATAAATGTAACTGAAGTGGGAGTGGGTGGAGATGGGGGTAGAGTAGAGGAGCAGAGTGAGCCCAAATGGACCAAGGGAGAATGGAGAGGGATGAAGTGCGTTAAAGACCAGGCAGCTTCTAGTTGGAAAACCAATGAGCTATGGTAGCTTGCCCCAGGTTAGTTCTCTATTGCCATTATACATTTATTTAACCTATGAAAAGCCAATCAAAGGGAAATTTGTTAGAGTGGCTAATGTTTACTCTTTGTTATGTTGAAATTTAACTTAATGAAGCATAAGCAAATGGATAAAGCTATAATTGTTTATGGCTCAAGGAAGGGTATTTATGAAAAAAGTCCAATAAGTGTGCACACCACTAGCCTAAAAATACAAGCGTAATTTCATTGCAAATTTAGACAGTTTGGGGACATACAGTACTGGCATTGCTTCCTGAAATGCGATGCTGTTATGGTCAGGAGTAAGATTTCAAGCAGCTGTTTCAGTGAGCAGACACTCATAGTTAACTATGCTAGGGCAGTAAAAGAAAGAGAAAACATCAATATGAATAAAAGCTCAAACTTTATTTGCTTTTGTCCTCAAAGGAGTAATCAATTTATCCCATACCTCACATCTATCAAGTCCTTTTTCCTTCATTACTATAACTTCTGACTGCATTTTTTTCTTACCTCTGTGCTGTACTTCATCTGTATCCCTTTGTTTCTTTTCCTTTACCTTATCTGCATGTGTCTCATCTTTTTCCACACTACCAATATCTTCTTTCTGTATTCTTTCCATCACCTCAGCCCATGATATGTCTTTACCATTCTCTGGTTCTCTCTCTCTGCCCAAAGCCCTTCCAATAAATCATCCCACAACCCTCCTGACTGGACAGTTGTAGTAATACATCCAATGGTTGATTCTTCCTCCTCAAAAAACAACTGCTGCTGAAATATCCCCTCAGAGTCAGCATCAGGATTGACTTTCTTTTCACTCCTTAGACCATTGTCTGCAATCTTATCCATTCCTTTGGAAGACTCAGCTCTCTTCCCCTCTGTCTGCTTTGTTGACATTCTACTAAGTGGCTGAGATGAAGGTATAAGTACCTTTTCTCCCAAAAGCCCAACTGACTCTTTAGAAGGCTTGACTGCTTTCTCTACTTCATCCAACATACCTTCCAAAGGTTCTTTATAATTTAGCATGTTTGAATCATCATAGTCACGTTGCTGTGCTTCCATCTTTTCTTCCAGCTTCTCCAAGCCACCAATGGGCCCAGAAAGGAATCGGGAAGTGTGACTTAGGAGAACAATCCACCTCAAACTCCATGTTTCTCTAATAAGCAAATATGGTGGTGGCATCATATGGGGTTGTAGTGACGTGTATGTCTCACACCTCCTAGTAGGTTACCAGAAGTTAAAAAAAAAGTAAATACTTGGTTAGGATGGCTAGATGTAGCTGTGGTTTCACAAAGCAGGTATATCTACGGAATGCATATTATTAACTTGAGAGCACTACAAGATTTTAGACCCATGCACCATTTTTTCAGTGTGTAAAAGTAAAATGAAAGTATGTCACAACCTTGCTTCCATATATTTTTAAGTCACAGCTACCTGCCCACATCATAGCTAAACCTGACCAGCTTGAGCTGAGATGCAGGCTGTAAGGGCTTACTCCCTAAGTTTGAGGAATCACCATCGGCTGTGTTTCCTTGCACTTATCCACAAGTACCCCTTGCAGCTAAATGCAATATTTCTAAAGGTGAGCTCTGAAAATATCTGGTAACTAGAGGAAGTCATAGCATAATAATCTAGGATTGAAACTGATATATGATATTTCAGGTACTAACCAGAAGAAGATTTCTGTAAGAAGGAAAATTAAAACAGAAAACAGCAAGCATCATCAGCACAGAGGGATCAAGCCCTGACTATAAGTCAGGTGACCTGAGTTTGATTAGTAGCTGTGGCACCTACTGAAGCTGGCACGGGGGAGGGAGGCATGATAAGGCTTTGCTTGCTAACCTTTCTTTAGAGAGAGGGTCTAAGCAGCTGCCTTCCATTTCTCAGTTGGAGACCAGAGCTCTAAACAACAGCTGGGCTAGATGTGTGTGCATATGGGCTTAGGAGTTATTGCCATAAGGTCTGTCTAGGAGACACTCCTGGACCAATCCTTATTGCAGACTTTGGCCAGTAAAAGTGGCATCAGCATTTAATAGGGCAGAATTGTAACTCTGTCAACAACCTGCGACTTCTGCAAGCAACTATGGCTGTTCCCTGGTCCCTTCACCTGAAATGGAACTCACATCACCGACCAGTTTTTAATGCTAGACCTAGCTAGTGTATTATCTGGTCAGTGTGGATTAGTAAAATAAAATATTAAAAAAGTAAAGCTAAAAATACTTTATTAATGTATTCATTCTCTTAACCGTGTCAGTCCAAATGGGCAGGGCCCATTTTTAGTTGAGGTCCAGTGATAAAAGCTCGACATGAAAACACTGCAAACTACAGAGAAAACTGACACACAGTGCACAGAGCACTCTGATTATAATGTGAAATCAGAGAAAAGGCTTGATAAACACTTCTCATTGATGTTAAGCTCTTGTCGCACACTGAAGCATTAAGACCCATTAGCAACCAACACAGAACAGCAGCAGGAAGCAGGACCTTTAAAACATATTCAAGCACTTTATTCAGCTAGCCTCAAAAAAAAAAAAAAAAAAAAAAAAAAAGAAATGAAATGTTTGAATATGTTTTAAATGTCAGCTTCCCACCACTCTTCACTGGTGGTCGCTCTCTGTGTGGCAGCTGTTAAGTGTGTTACAGCTTCAAAGCTGTGAAACAGTATGTGCTGCTACATTTTTTTCTCTAACCTTTGTAGTACATGGGAACAGGCTAAACTCCATGCACTACAAAAAACATTATAACTGGGTCTTCCTGATCATAACTCTCCTTGTTATGTGCTCTCAAGATAGACGTCAAGATTCATCTTGAAAGCATTGTTTGATCAGTCTACAATTGTTAATATATCACTAACTTAGTATAAGCTTACAGAATTATGAACCCATGTATTACATCACAGCCACATGTGATGAAACTCACTGACTTAGTATAAGCTTACAGAATTATGAACCCATGTATTACATCACAGCCACATGTGACGGAACTCACTGACTTAGTATAAACTTACAGAATTATGAACCCATGTATTACATCACAGCCACATGTGACTGAACATAAATTTATCCTGGAGAAGGCAAGGGTATTGTATGAGAACAGTTGCACTTACCTTGACAATGGTGAAATTTAACTTGGAATCCTGTCTGGACCAAGGAACTCCAATCCATTGACGTATCCATGGTCAGTTTTGATTCTGGATTAAGTTGAATGAAGAGCTTTCTACAAGATTGGTGGGAGAGACCAGATGTTTCTTTCATGTCTGACAGACCCTCATCTGAGCCTCTAAGAAGCCATTCTGTAGCCTCTGCACTTTTTGCATCTCAGGTTGTATCAGACACAAAGATACTTTAATGTTGAAGCTTCATTAAGGTATATACAGTACTAAGGTACAGGGTAACTGTAGGGGAGGACCCAGACAGAAAAAGATGCACAGCTGACTTTAATGCCACTCAGAGTAAAAAAAAAAAGATGCCTGAAAATCCTTGTATCTAGGGAGCAACCTATGAAAGTCAAGAGCTGAGATAGAGTGAAGGGCAACTTTGCAAGGTTCACAGGGATAACCAAGGAGTGAAAATATGTGAATATGGCACTCTGTTCTTTATGAGACTGTCCCAGAATCTCTGAAGTCTTAAGTGAGTGGGTGTGAGGGATGTGCATTTTGTTAAAAATCTTGGAGTGTAGTGAAGTTAACAGTATGGAATTAGTAGTGAAAGGTTGTTATAAAGTGCAGGAATCACTGAAATTCTTTTGCTATAACGATTGCAGCCATGCATCTTTAAGGCCTAAAGATCTCTTCCAGTCTCAAAACTAAACAAAATGCAATGTTAGTTGTTGTAGTGCAAGCTGAACTCACACTTTTAAGTAACTTACAATACTAATTAACACCCTAGCCCTAAAGCATTCTATAATAAAGTAACTCAAGGTTAGGTAAACTTACTCATAATATTCAAAAGCACAATTTGCAAACTAATTACACTTAGCAAATGGAACAATAAGTAAGTTGGCGGCTTTTGCAGTTGCCCACCCCTACAGTAAATTTGACCTGGGACACTCCTCCCAGTCCCATCTCTTTAGCTCATTCTACCTAATACAGAGATCATTTGGGAAGGCCAAACCCCTTAGTCCCTTAACCTTGAATTATCTTCTGTTCCTGCTCTCTCCCTTTTTACTTTATAAAAAAAAAGAGAGACACTTTATTCAGCTGCTTAAATTTTTTTAATTTGTCTTTCTTCCTACTACTCTACTTCATCTTGCTTTGCTTTTTCCTGCTGCTTGCTGCCTGTTTTCTAAAGTGTTCAACTGCATATTTTCTGTTGCATTTATTACTGCTTGTTTATAGCCTGTCTAAATTAAGTGTTATTCTTAAGTGTTATTCTAAGCTCTTAGTTTTGGTTTAAGAACTTGGGCTTTAGGCCCACCCCTTAGCTCTCCCTGGCCTTTCTTCATCAGATTCTGACAAATATGGATGGCAATTTCCTACAGTTTCTCCTGCCAGTCTGGTTGATATGGGCATCATGAGACAGTGTAGCAACTGCTTCATGAACATGGACAACCATCTACTACAACCACCTAGGAACAAAATTTGTGAGAGATGCAATTACATTAGGAACCTAGAGCCCAAGCTCTCTCCCCCTCAAGCCAGTATATCTGTCACCGAAAAGGATGTCAAAACAATCACTACACCTCAAACACCACTCACACCTACACAACACACACCTACATATGCGGAGGTCCTCCACATAAACATACCCAAACAAAGGAGACTTCTGAGGCAAAAACACATGCGATCTCCACAGTCCTCCACACCACATACCATGCATAGTCCACATACCTGTGCCTCACAACTACTAAGGCTTCACCATAAACCCAACATACTAGTCATAGGAGACTCCATTGTGAGACACACAGATGTGCATCTCACCAGATTGGATAAGGAGAAAGTCATGGTTAGTTGTCTGTCAGGTGCCAGAATCCACCATATCACATACACACTCAAGTATCTCAACAACAGGTACTGTTATGACTCTGTCATAATCCATGTTGGCATGAATTACTTGAGACGTACCTCTCTGGACTATATGAAGAGAGACATGATTGAGCTCGATGATTATGTGTCAGAGGCAGGTATGTCCCTAGCCTTAAGTAGCATTCTGCCGTCACACAGAATGATGCCTCAATACAAAGAGAAATTTATTGACTTTAACAATTGGCTTAGTTTCTGGTGTCATTCTGGGGGGACCTAGTACCTGACAGCCTGGGAAGATATGATCGTCAGACCACAATGCTTTGCCAGAGATGGCCTGCATCTGTCTCACCTGGGCTTCAGGCTTCTGGCAAAGGCTCTTGCCTCCCCTATAGTGCCTTTTTTAGGAAATGTGATGAGGTTAAAACTACCAACATAAAAATTTCAACAAAACACAAATTAAAGGTCATGCTG
Source organism: Protopterus annectens (assembly GCF_019279795.1). NCBI lineage: Eukaryota > Metazoa > Chordata > Ceratodontiformes > Protopteridae > Protopterus > Protopterus annectens. Next base: position 179,036,929 of record NC_056746.1, read on the forward strand.
CTAAATGCTTGGAGTCTAAACATGAAACTGCACTCATTGCAAGCATTCCTAACCCTGGAAAATGCTGACATCTGTGCAGTCACAAAAACCTGGTTCAAAGCTGCGGAGAGTACCCCATCTTTACCTGGTTACTCATCCTAACATAGATTCAGACTCCAAACTGTGGGCCGTAAAGGCAAAGGAGTCAGAGAGTTTCAATATACATTAAAGACATACACACATCCAGGCTGGACAAACAGTATGACACACAGGAGACACTCCAGGTGCAGTTAACCATTGACAAGACCCCTGTTCAAATCATACCAGCCCCCAAATCTGACTCAAGATGCCCAATCTGCCTATTTGGACCTATTCAAATCTATCAAGATTCAACCCTTTTCCCTGATCCTGGGTGGCTTTAACTTCCCAAACATAGATTGGAAGAACTACTCATGCCAAAACACAAATGCCCAGAGATTCCTTGATTTTGTCAATGCAATAGCCTTGGAACAGCTAGTCAATAGCCCCACAAGAGGTGATAATATTTTGGACTTGGTATTAACCAACATGAGTAACCATGGCAGCATCCCTATAGTATCATCCTCCATGGTAAGATCCAACTACAAAGCGATCACTTTCGAAGTCACCATCTCCCCCAACCCCCCTCTAGCTAGGCTCAGACATAAAAACTTCTCCAGAGCTGATTACAACCTCCTGAGGGATGGTATAAACAACTTCACTGCCCCCTCCCCCTCTGTAGGAACTGGCACCAATATCCACAACTATACCAAAACACTATATGAGCATTTATATAGATGCATGGAATCAAGAATACCCGACAGGACTAAGTCAACCTACACAAGGAAGAGTAAACCTGTCTGGTGGACATCTGCAATAAACAAACTATAACAAAAGGAAAAAAATTGCTGCCCAAGACCTAGAAGGAGCAGTTGCCCAATTGGAAGCAATGTCTCCTTAGCCTGAACAAGCAAATAAGAGCACTAGTGAAATCCTCCAAAGCAAACTTTGAGTCCAAATTGGCCACATCTACTAGAGACAATCATAAGGCCTTCTTCACATATGTCCTCAACCTCAAAGGAAGCACCCAGATCTGTTCAGAACTGGTGGTCAAGGACACCACATATACAAATGCCGTAGATATAGCAAACTTTCTGGCTGATAGATTCAGTGAAAACTTTATCCCTCTGCCCCCCATCAGTAAATCAGGACATCCCCGGTACCTCTCCCCTTCCCCTTATATCTAGGGAACAGGTCATCACTGCTCTCTCAAAGGCAAAACATACAGCCTCCATGAGACCCGATAACATCCCAGGCTGCATCCTACATGAACTCATGCAGGAACATGCAGCACGATTAGGCACCCTATTCAACCAAAGCCTGAGTACTGGCTTTGTCCCAGCCGAGTGGAGGACCGCCACTGTCATCCCTTTACACAAAGGTGGAGCGTCCACCGATCCAGGAAATTGTAGACCCATCAGCCTAACTAGCCTGATCTGCAAGGCCATGGAACAGATTATCATGGACCTCACTAACAAGGACATTGGCAACCTACAAACACTTGATCCCCCACAATTTGACTTGGTCAAGAAGAGGTCATGTCTGCTAAATTTGGTCGACTTTTTTGAGACAGTCACCAAAGCCATGGATGAGGGGAAGATGGTGCACACCACCTACCTTAACCTGGCCAAAGCTTTTGACACTATTCCCCACTCGGGCATAATAGATAAACTCTCTCAACTAGGCATCAATCCATATGTTACCAGATGGGTAGCAAACTGGCTTACTGATTGAACTCACATAGTACAAATTGGGGAAGCCACCTCAAGCAGTAGACCTGTAACAAATGGCGTAACCCAGGGTTCAGTCTTGGGGCCTCTGTTGTTTGGGATATACTTTTCTGAGGTGCAGGCCAAAACCAGTGGACTATGGCTGACCAAGTTTGCAGATGACTGCAAGCTGGGTGCTGTCATCAATTCCCCTAGTGATGTGGACATCCTCCAAGAGGGTCTCACTCACACAAATGACTGGTGCCAGAAACATGGCCTCAAGCTAAATACCAAAAAATGCATCATAATCCCCTTTGGGGAGAGTGATGTCCCCACACATTCTCACATTAATAACAATGTCCTAAGCATGCAATCAGTTGTGAGGGATTTGGGCACCCAGGTTGATAGCAACCTATCTTTTGACCACCATGTTGCTTCTGTTGTACAGAAACCCTTCTACGTGGTCCACCTCATAAGTAAGGGTATCTCATCCAGGGACAAGGAGGTCATAACATCCCTGTATTCTTCCCTTATAAGGCCCATTATTGAGTACAATGCCCCTTTTGGCATGTATCTCATAAAGCACATGCAGGAGCTGGAGACACCACAGAGGTTCCTCACCAGGAGAATTCAGGGCCTCAAACATCTATCCTACACAGATAGGCTAAAAGCCCTGTCCCGCTACTCAGTTTCATATGGACTCCTCAGAGGTGACCTCTGTCTGGTATACAAGGCGATCATGGACCCCACCTTGATTGGACTGCTGCATATCTACAAGTCAAGCTCCACTCAAGTAACCCACACGCACAGCCTCAAGCTGGTCTGTGACATCAACAAGACTTGTTGATGGGACAGATTTGTATCCCAGAGACTCCCCCATCTATGGAATAGACTCCCTCTCCACATCAAGCAGAGTACCTCTTTATCCATTTTTAAGCGCAACCTGGATAACTGAATGGGAAACAGAAAATATACTTCTGGGATTCCATCCATATCCCTGCTGGACAGGGGCATCGGGTACTGATTTGTCTAAACATGGGCTAAACTCTTGGCTAAGCTTATAAGGGCCTCAGTTCCAATAGCCTAGTAACCTCCTAAGATCCTATGATCCTATGAATGAACATCTATGTAACTAAAAATCATCTTTATCTTAACTTTTCTACTTTTCCCCCCAAGTGAAAACAGACCACAAGAATAACTAAGACAGAAAAAATATTACTTTCCTTAATCATGTATCCATGGTGACTGTAAACCTCTCTAAGACAGCGAAGGAACACCTCCTTCTAGGAATGGTTGGGATGGGAATTGCATCTGCTGCAGGCCATCCAGAGGCTGCTTGCAGACAATATGAAATCACCAAAGACACCAACTTCATGTATATTGTCCATGTTGGCTTTCAGCCAGAGATGGCTACTGCAACCTCAAGGAGTCCTGCTGCTGAGGATGTGAGTTTTGGTGGAACAAAGGTCACTTTTGACTCCTCTATGTCCTGCTAAAGGACCACTGAAGAGGGTAACATTTCACCTCCCCAGTTATAAAGGGCTAATCTATGAGCCAAAGAAAAGGGGTATCTTGAAAGGAGAGTGAATAAATGATACCTAAGTAAAGGTAGTAAAGTAGATTAGACAGAACCAGAAGTGCCAGAATATAGGTTCATAGAAGGTTACTAGGCTAACAGCCCTAGAGTCCTTACAAGCCTAGCCATATTTATCCTGAAAAGCCCCAGTTGTCAATGGTTAGGCGAGCAAAGTTCACAGAGGTGAGAGTCTATGGTAATTAATACTGACTGCCTCTGTCCATGATGGACATGAGTACCACTCCAGGATTGAATTTGCGGTCTCCCATCCATTGATCTAGGCTGTGTTTGAAGAAGATCTGAGAGGGGCTCTGTTTCATGTGAACTGGAAGTTTGTTCCAGAGAAGTGGCAGTTTCTGGGAGTTGTATCTATCTGTCCAGCATAATTTGTTCATGTCAGAAACTAAGTTAAGATCCCTGGAACGAGTGACCCTCATGCAGTTTGATTTACAAATGTGTAGCATTTTCATCAGGGCTGGGTCAGAGACTGTCCTGTTAGCCAGACATGGATCACACCTTAGGAGCCTGTGGGAGACAGAATACAGTGACAGGCTTTCAGTCTTTCTGTATAAGACCTGTTTTGTATGCCCTGTATTTTTTTGGTGAGAAACCTCTGTGGTCCCTCCATTTGTTACAGGTGTCTAGTGAGGTACATGTGGAAGGGAACATTGTACTCAATTATTGGTCTGATGAGGGCCAAGTAAAATGGAATTATAACATATTTAAATCTAGATCTGATGCTTTTACTTATCAGGCATGCCACATAGAAGGATTTCCTTTGTACTGTGGATATGTGGTGGTCGAAGTTCAGATTGCTATCAACCTGAGTACCCAGATCACATACCACTGGGTCTACACTTAGGGGGGTGCTGTCTTTAATGTAATTAACAGAGATGTCAGCTTTCCCAAATGGAATAATTATGCATTTTTTGCATTTAGCTTTACTCCAGGCATTTAGCTTTAATGGCCATTTTTGTCTCGCTGCCCTGGCAGCTCCATCCATGGAATTATGCCATATGGAACATAAGGATGCCGCAGCTGTCACCATGAATATCTGTGTCTCAAGTGTCTCCTTCAAGGAGCTGTCAGGCATCCTGTCCATATTATGCTGCCTTTTAACCAAGTCTGCCTAAAAATATGTGTCAGATGGGTCAATGGTGCACTTTCCAAACCAGTCATGAGCTCTGCACTCCTGATCAAGGGGAAGTGTGGCTTGAATATGAAGAATGGGATTTCTGTTAAGGTCTGACACTGAAACAGTCACATTGGACTTAGCGGGTGCCTGCCATGAAACCACACTCCTTTTGGAGGTGCAGCACATACCAGCCTTCCTGGATAATGCAATCATGGTATGGTGCACACAGGCACTTGTAGTAACATTTCTTGGGATATCTATCAAACAGGACAACCCACAGGGACTGCTCCACCAGCCTTCAAGTTTTCTGTAATCACCTTTCAGATAAAGAAAATGCCTTAGAGGGCCAGCTCCCTTTTCTTTTGTAGAAGATGGAAATTTTCTCCAAACTCTAGATTTCTTGAAGTAAAGGAGTAGAAGCACTCACCTTCACATCCACAGCCCCAAAAATGGATCAAGGTCCAAGAGAGGCTCCAAACGACTATCTTATCTAAGCACTGTTTGGACTCGGGGAGAAAATCTCTACATGAAGCACAACATAGTATACATAGTAAAACAAGGCATCCATTTTAAATATATGCATGATTAATGAAGGAAAAGATTGCTGACAGAAAAACACTTGGAATATACACAACACTTGATACATACATTATAAAACACAAATAAATGTAATAGAACTATAGTTAATGCAAATATAAGAAGAAAAATAAACACTTATGTTCACACACTAGATATACCTAATATACTAAAATAATATTCAACTACAGTTGAATATAATATGAGTGAAAATAAGATGCAAAGATTACAGTAGAAGAACTGAGGCTGAGGGAATGGAAGAAATAAAGAGACTACAGAAATTATAGAATAAGTGAGGAAAATAAAAGAGACAAAATGATAAGGAAATGTAGGAAGTTGTTAGTGCTACACAGAAAAGGGTTGAAAGGGTGGAGGTAATAAAGATGGAGAATGTCATTAGTAGCAATCGAATATGAGAGTAACAAAGAAAAAGGAAATCATAGGAAGGTACTAAAGTCTAGGTAATGGCTGGGGAAGGTTTAGTGCAATTACAAATCCATTTGGACTAAAGGTGTTGGAGTAGGGTGGCTTTAAAGGAGGAAGTACATTGCATAATACAAATGGTTGAGGGAAGGCTATTCCAGGTTTTAGCTGTTACCCAGGAGTATAGTTGTTAACCAGCAGATAATTTAGGCTTTTGAATTTGGAGATATTGGTTTTCTGATCTTAGGGACCTAATGGGGTTATAATGGGAGAATAAGGACTTTAGGACAGGGCAATATTATGGTTTAGTAACTAATTTGTGTGATGGTTAACTGGAGATAAGTAAGATAGTGAGAGAATTTGAGCCAGTTTAATATTTTTAGAGGGATGCAGCAGTGGGAGAAATCATGTGTATTTGTAGGGAATTTAGCTATTTTGTTGTAACATGTTTCTAGTTTAAATTAGCATGTTGCCATTTTACAGCATGTTCTCTGTCAGATAAGTAGCTTTTGAACCAATTAAGAGATGAGGTGGAAAGTTCAGTATTAGAAAGTTGGGAAAAGAGAAGTGTATGAGAGATAGTATCAAAGGCTTTTGACAAATCCAGAAATATGGAAGAGACAATTTTTCCGGAGTCTTGAGCTTTATTAACTAGAGCTATAAAGGATATAAGTGCAGTTGAAGTACTATGCCCAGGTGTGAAACCATGCTGAGTTTCAGAAAGAATTTGATTTTTGAGAAGGAATTGTAGAAGCTGGATGTGTACACATTTTTCTAGGAGCTTGGAGATGGGGGAAAGTATAGCTATAGGATGGGAATTGGAAATATCTATAGCAGTATCCCCTTTGTGGAGATGGAGAGGTAATACGTATGCTTTTTTCCTGGGGATAGGGCCATAGGATTCTTGGATAGATCTATTCATGAGAATGCTGATGGGGTAAGCAACAGCATCTGCAGTGATTTTTAAATACTTTCTGGATATACCATCAGCTGCATTTGAGCATGGTTTTAGGTTCAGCAGAAGTCTTTTGTTTTTTTTTTTTTAATGGAAGCTGTGGAAAAGGTGAAAAGTTTGAATTCTGAGAAATAATTGGATTTATCAAGGTTGTAAAGATGGATGAGGGGGAATGGGTCATGGTAGTCATTTTGCCAAATGTCATTGTAGTAGAGGAGAAAACTTGGGCTGAGTATGCTTAAAGACAGTAGTATTACTTGGGAAGTTAGATGTGGTGATAGGTTGAGAGGAAGTGGCTGTGATATTAGCTATAGTGTCTATGAAATGGAGTTAGATGCCGGCGATTTGTTCTGCTGATTTGTCTGGGAAGGGACAAGGATTAGCTTTAGTGCCAAGGTTTAGGAGAGTATTTAAAGAGGACCAGAATATCTTTGGATTATTTTTTGTTGTTTTCGAAGTAGTATTCTTTCTTGTCTTTAGATACAAGCTTTTTTGTCTGGTTATGAAGTTGTTTGTACTTTAGTAAGTCTGAGATCTTTTTGTGTTTATGCCAAAGCTTCCAGGTCTCATCCCTAATTAACATAATTTCCTTAGCAGCTTTAGTTAACCAAGGAGCATGGTTAGTTCTTATTTTTTTAGTTTGGGTGGGTGAGAGGCTGTTTAGTATTGTAAGAAAGCTAGTGTTAAAGCAGTGCAGGGCTTTGTCTAGGTGGAGAATTTTTAAGATATTCCAATTTATACTGTTTAGAATATTGTTGAATGTGTGAGGGTTAAATCTGGATACGTTTCTGGCAAGCTTAAACTGATTTTTTTTTTTTTTGTGTGTGAGGGGGGATAGGCATGGGTAATGAAGGCAAGAAGGTGATCACTTACAGAGTTAGAGAGAGTACCACCTGATATAATTTTAGTTGGGTCAGAAACTAGGATCCAGTCAATCCTTTGTTGGTTCTATTATATCTAGTGGGGATGGAGATTTGTTGCGTATAGTGAAATAGTTTAATATTGGTGGATGGATTTTTTGAGGAAATGTTAGACCAATTAATATTGACATCACCGATTATTATGGTTTCTTTTTTACAGTGCGAAAGGCCCAGGATAATATAGCAATAACCCACGCCTGGGTATGGGTAATGCTAAATTTACCCACGGTTGGCGTGGTTTGGTCCCGAGGGCGAAGCCCGAGGGACCAAACAAAGCCAACCGTGGGTAAATTTAGCATTACCCACACCCAGAAGTGGGTTATTGCTATTATACCATGACATCATTTAAGAAAAGAAACTATTACTTTTCTTAAATAATGGCATAGTATAATGCCTGTTTACTGCCCTTCCGCAGATGTCTGGCATCCGCAGCAGTTCTGATGTACTGCGCGCGCGCAGTACATCAGAGTTGTAAGCAACGGAGAAAGCAAGATCTCCGTTGCTTTTTATAGCTATGTTAAATGAGTTTAACATAGCGAGACAGTTTAAAATAAGCAACGGACATCTCCGTTGCTTATTTTAAAACTGTCTCGCCATGTTAAACTCATTTAACATAGCGAACACTAAAAAGCAACGGAGATCTTGCTTTCTCCGTTGTTTAAACACTGCCTCGCTATGTTAAATGGGTTTAACATAGCGAGACAGCTTTAAAATAAGCAACGGAGATCTCCGTTGCTTATTTTAAAGATGTCTCGCTATGTTAAACCCATTTAACATAGCGAGACAGTGTTTTAAAAAACCGAGTTATAGTAATGGAAAAAAGTCTGGGCGAACGGACCTTTTTCCATTAGTATAACTCGATTTACAACGGGCACGCTGGCCAATCAGCGTGCACGTTTTGGGGGGATCATGGTATAATACTTCTTCTAGAATAGGTATGTTATTGCATGGCAGTATGTATAGGACTATAATACAGAGATTTTTTAAGTTATTAACTTTTAGAAAGAAGACCAAAATTTCAGCATTTAGGAATTGTAGGATGTGACCAGTTAAAGGGAGAATGTTAAGAGAATTTGAGAGTAGGATGGCAATGCCACCTCCTTTCTTGCAGGTTCTATCAACCCTTATTACGCTATAGAGGGGACAGAAAAATTCTGTATCTTTTATCTTAGGCTTAAGCCATGTCTCAGTGACTCGGTAATATCTAGGATGTCAGTTTTATTATGAGCTAGCCAAGCATACAGGTCAGATGTTTTGTTATAAATGCTTTCTAGTTAATGGTCATTATGTGAAGTGATTTTAAACATTTACAAGGGTTTGTCGTGAAAGAGGAATTGGTGGTAGAAGGACTGGGATTGGGATGGCTGTCACCACATTGGACTGGTGTTAAGAAAATAAATGAAAGTCGATAAATAAAGGTGGATAGTTTGGAGCTGATAAAGTCAGATAAAAGAGAATAGAAATAGCTTGATTTATAAATATCATAGTTTGTGGGGATGTGTATTTTAGAACAGAGTAGTGGGGTTATATAAAAGAGGCTAGGATTGATTTCTGAGTAGCTATCAAATTGGGTGTGTAGAGAACTAGTTGTAGAAATGGGTTTAATGAATGATAAACTAGAATTGAATGATAGGAATTGAATTAGGAGTACAAGTAATAGTGCGGTGAGGGGTAAGAATAGTGTGTACGATGTAAGGGGAGACATGTTGAAAGGAGGGGAAAAGAGTTAATAGGAACAAAGTACAGAATATGAAATAGGTAAATGTAATTGGCAATTGACAGAAGTGGAGGTGGCTAGAGAAATATAAATCTGAGTGGGTGGGGTGGGAATGGGGGTAGAGTAGGGGACGGAGTGAGCTCAAGCAAATTGAGGGTAATGGAGTTGGTAGAACCAGAGATTGATAGCAAGGACAGCAGAAACAATCAGTGCAGCTGTAAGTAGAGAATGAAAGCAAGGTAAGTAGATAACGTTATAAAGAGAAAAAAGTTGAGGTGAAGAATGCAACTGCTTAGGAGAGAAGAAAACAGTGATACCAACAGAAAATACTAAGAAAAGGGCAGACTTGGGATATAAGGTAAGGTGGGCTTAAGAAAAATAGAACGGAAAGGGAAAAAATAATAGAAGAGAGGAGTGTAGATTAGAAATATGGTGAGGTGGCGTATGAGCAGCCCAACACAAGTAGGTATTTACAGAAATATTAGGGAGACCTTTACATACAGTATCTTGTCTTGATATCATGCAGAGCCAAAAAAAGCCTGATTGGTGAGGGAGAAGCAGACTTCAGCTAAATGCTGATCAAACTTGTAATTTGTTCTGATAAAATCGAACAGGTCTTGATGTTTAGAAGCATGGGAGAATGGAGAGATGATTAGATAAAAGGAAAGACTTAGATTAATATAAATGAAGGTTAATAAAGAGAGGGAAGAAAAGACATGGGAATAGTGCTAAGAATAGAGTACATAATTTAAAGTTATAGATAATGCTAATTATAGATAAGAGGAGAAGGAGAGCTAGATAATCTGAAGAGTATGTAGAATAAGGTAGTTGAGAAAAATATAGCTTACTATCTTTAGGAAGAAATAGTACAAATGCAGTTAGACATAAAGATAAAAGCTAAAACGTTAGGCAGAATTTGCAAATAAATCAATACAAACATATGGTATAGGTTCATAGGTTCATAGGTTTATACTAGGCTATCTGCCCCAAGGCATTTATAAGCCTAGCCCAAAATTTTGTGGCTTATACCACCCCTTATATGAAAAAATACTGTACCCATTAGTTTGTTGTGCATCTGTCCAGCAGTGACACAGAGATGATTCCCGGGGTAAACCTACGATCTCCCATCCACAGGTCAAGATTTCTCTTGAACAGAGCCAGCGAGGTGCTCTGCCTCACATGGACCTGGACTCTATTCCACAGCATAGGGAGTCTCTGAGTGATAAATCTATCCCTCCAGCATGTCCTATTTATATCCGTGCTAAGGTTTAAGTCACTTGCTCTAGTGGTTTTGGTGGATTTGGATTTTTTGAGGTGGAGCATGTCCATTAATTCTGGGTTGGACATGGCCTTGTATGTCAGGCACATGTCACCTCTGAGCAGACGGTATGCGACTGAATAGAGCTGGAGTTTCTTCAATCTGGCAGCATATGACAGATTTTGGAGTCCCTTTATCCTTTTGGTGAGAAACTTTTGGGGTCTCTCCAATTGCTGCAGATGTCGGGCGAGATACATGCCGAATGGGGCATTGTACTCGATCATTGGTTTGATAAGTGAAGAGTACAGAGGAACAATGACCTCACTAGATCTGGATGTGAATCCCTTCATGATCAGGTGGGCAATGTAGAAGGTCTTTCTAACCACTTTAGCAACGTGAGTGTCAAAAGAGAGGCCACTGTCAACCTGGGTCCTCAGGTCCCTGATAACCTCTTCTGTGCTTAGTGGATTGCCACCTATATGGTAGCTTGGGGTTACCTTGTTTTTCCCGAAGGGTATGACTATACATATTTTGGCGTTTAACTTCAGGCCATGGCTCTGGCACCAGCTATCTGTTTCCGTGAGTCCCTTCTGAAGGATATCCGTGTCCGATGCACTTTCCACTATGGCGCCCAGTTTGCAGTCGTCTGCAAACTTTGTCAGCCAAAGTCCTCCCATGTTGGCCTGTACTTCTGAGAAGTAGATGCCGAACAATAGGGGGCCAAGGACCGAGCCCTGTGGGACACCACTTGTGACTGGCTTGGAGTCTGACATAGTGCCAGCAACTCTAACCCTGTGGGTTCTGTCCTTAAGCCAGTTTGCAACCCATCTTGTGACATATGGGTTTACATTTAAGCTGGTAAGTTTTTCTACAATAACCGAGTGGGGTATTGTGTCGAAAGCCTTTGCAAGGTCAAGGTAGGCTGTATGGACTGCCTTTTCCTCATCAATGGCCTTGGTGACTGTTTCGAAGAAGTCGACCAAGTTCAAAAGGCATGATCTTCCCTTGACGAAGCCAAACTGGGTCGGGTCCAATGTCTGCAAGTCCCCTATATCTTTGTTTATGAGCTCCATTATGATCCTCTCCATAGCTTTGCAGACTAGACTTGTTAAGCTTATGGGGCGGTAATTACCAGGGTCCGTAGAGGCACCGCCTTTGTGGAGTGGGACCACAGTTGCCGTACGCCACTCCTTGGGCACGTATCCTGTGGTAAGGCTGAGATTAAACAGCTGCCTTATGTGCAGGTTTAATTCCTCATTTAGCTCGTGTAGCACACAGCTGAGGACACCATCCGGTCCCATTGATGCTGTGTTTTTAGCTTTAGAGAGAGCAGCTTTCACCTGCGCATTTGAGATGTCTGGGAGGCTACACTCCGCTGGGATAGTTATCTCTCCTTTAGGGGAGAGGGGTGAAGGTTGCACTGAACCTGTCTGCCAGTATGTTGGCAATGTCTGTGGGTTCAGTGATTTTTGTATCATTTTGGACTAATTCTGAGCATATCTGGGAGTTTCCACCCAGGTTCCTAACATAGCTGAAAAAGGCCTTATGATTGTCCTTTGAATCCATGGCAATTTTTCTCTCAAAACTGGCCTTAGTTGATTTTATGAGTGCTCGTATTTTTTACTAATAATGATCAGGGTGACTTCCCTTTTATGGATTTTGTTCTATCATGTAATAGCTTTCTCCTCTTATTCTATAGTTTGTTAATGGCTGGGGTCCACCAGACTGGACGGTTACCCTTTGTGGAAAGAGTCTTGGTTTTATTTGGGATTGCCTGATCCATGCAGTCCTGGAGGTGTTCATAGAAGGCGTTTGTAAGGGCTTCCGCAGCTTGGGTTGTGGTTTCCACTGTCTCAGGGGCCTTGAAGGATACCACACCAGTCTTGAGTAGTGTGAAGTTTGCTTTAGAGAAGTTCTTCACTGTGGTCTTTTTTGTTTGGGGTGGGGGCGGGATGTGGATTTCCAGTGAGATTAGTTTATGATCAGATCTCACCAATGAGGGATATACTTCCGGTGTGGAGCATTTTGTCCCATGTTTGTGATAATGAGATCTAGTATATTTTCTCCTCTCATGGGAACAGTGACTAGCTCTTCCATGGCATTTGAATTTATGAACTCCAGGAACCGTTGGGCTAGAAAGTTAGGGCTTGAGTAATGTTCCCAGTCTATATTCGGGTAGTTGAAGTCACCCAATATGATGGTGTTTGGAGATACATTTATACCCTCCAGTGTCTTCAGGAAGGCTGTGTGGGGTTCCTGAGTTTGAGAGGGTGGCCTGTAGCATGCTACAATTTGTAGAGCAGTTTTGCCTATGGTTAGTTGCACCTGGATGGTTTCCGAAGCGTCGTGCGTTGCCACCAACCTGGAGGTGTGGGTATCCTTTATGAATATGGATACACCCCCTCCTTTTGTGGTGTGGTCCGGGTTTTGGGGCCGGAACGCATGATATGAGGTAAAACCTAATAGTGCCGGGGTGCTCTCAGGAGCCTTGAACCAGGTTTCAGTTACAGCACAGACATCGATGTTCTCCGTACTGAGAAGGGCCTCGAGTGCATGCATTTTGAGATTTAGACTTCTGGCATTGAGCAGCATTACCCTCAGTTTCTTTCCATTTTTGTTTTCTAGGGTGGTAGGTTTAGAATTTGAGCCGTGCCTAAAAAAGGCACTATGGGGTGACAAGAGCCTTAGCCAATATCTGGAATCCCAGGGGTGACAGGTGCAAGCCGTCCCTTGCGAAGCAGCGTGGCTTGTCAAGCATGTCATCCCAGGCAGACAGACACTGGATCCCCTTTGAATGACACCAGACATTAAGCCAATTGTTAAAGCTGATCATCTTGTCTCTATATTGTGGCATCATTCTTGGTGAAGGAAGGATACTGCTCAGGGTTAGGGTCATACCTGCCTGGGCTACATAATCAGAGAGCTCCTCTATGTCTCTTTTCATGTAGTCCAGGGAGGTACGTCTCAGGTCGTTCACACCAGCATGGACAATGACTGTGTCATATTTGTACTTGCCGTGGAGTGACCCAAGTGCTTGTGTTATGTGGCGGATTCTAGCGCCCGACAGGCAGCTTACTGTGACCCTCTCCTTGTTCAGCCTGGTGAGTGGGACGTCAGTGTGTCTGACTATGGAGTCACCTATGACAAGTATGTTTGGTGTTGTATTTGGCCTTAAGGGCTGTGACTGCTTTGCACACTGCTTTTGTGGTTTATGTGTTGCTTGTGGGGTGTCTTGAGGTAGCAGTTGTTTGGGTGTCTGCTTTGGAGGCCTCTGCTGTTTAGGTAAATTTTTACTCAGAGCCTCCGAGTATGTCTTTGTGTGTTTATGTGTTTGATTCAGTGGTGTGGTAGCATTATGTGAGGCTGGTTTTGTGGTGTGTGTAGTTGCCTTCTCCTCCTGTCTGGTCTTGCCAGTCCTGAATTGAGAGAGCTCAGCCTCCAGTTTGGCTAAATAGCTGCATCTCTCGCAAGTATTTGTGTTATGTGGGAGGAGGAGAGGGTTGTCTGTGTACATGAGGCAGTTATAACATTGCCTCAAGATTCCCAGATTCACCAGCTGGACCGGAGAGGAGATTGACAACTGACCTTTGGACATGCTAGAATAATATTGGGAATTCCTTAATAATTGAAAACAAGGGCCAGTGGGGAGTGAGGGTGTAGTGCTTTTAATTTTTAGTGCTGACTTATATAATTGCTTTAGTGAGCAAGTGCCAGGTAACTTGAGTGCAATGTGTTACAAGTAACTAAATTCAAAAACGACAAACAGTAACTTTCTTTCAAGTGAAACAAAAAAATAAGTACAGTAAGCAATGCAGATATCACTAGTGAGCCACAGAAGCACTGAGAAGCCGCGTATTAGGTGGAATTAGCTTCCAGGGAAATAACAAGCAAACAAACAACAAGCATATAAACAAAGCTAGATTCAGCAGGCCTGGATCTAGTCTATGCTAGAGCAAACAAGGTGTACCAATTTCAGTAAGATACAGTTCAAATATTCAGGCACTATAAACTTTTAACCTGAAATTCCCAGCTCAGAAGGGCAGAGTCCAGCCTCTTCTCCCACAAGAGTGCAGACCACGAACCTTCTTAATGTAAAATAACTGGCCTGAAGCCCAAGTGCCTAAACCAGAACTAATACACTTGGACACTGGGCTCTCAATCAGCAGTTCCCAACTTAGAAGGATGAAAGCTACCTGTCCTGCCACCACAGTGCTTGCCACAAACCTTCCTAATGTAAAACAACTGGTCTGAAGCCCAAGTGCTTAATCCAAAAGACTTAGAATGATAGCTACACTTTAATCAAGTTACAACCAAGCAGTAATAAATACAATTGAATACTTTAGAGAATGTCTGGATTAGAGCTCAAGTTACACAAACAACGCTAGATCCAGCAGGCCCGAATCCAGTCTATGCCACAGCAAACAAGGCGCACCAACTTCAGTAAGAAGCAGTTCAGATATGCATGCACTATAAGCCTTTAACCAGAAATTCCCAGCTCAGAAGGGCAGAGTCCAGCCTCTCCTCCCACAAGAGTGCAGACCACGAACCCTCTTAATGTAAAATAACTGGCCTGAAAGCCCAAGTGCTTAAACCAGAATTAATACACTTTCAGAATAACAGACACTGAGCCCTCAATCAGCAGTTCCCAACCTAGAAGGATGTAAGCTACCTGTTCTGCCACAACAGTGCAGACCACAAACCCTCTCAGTGCAAAACAACTGGTCCGAAGCCCAAGTGTTTAAACCAAAAGGCTTAGAATGAGTTACACCAATCAGTAATAAATACGATTGAGTATTTTTAAGATGATGCAAAAGTAAAATGAAGTAGGTAGAAACACAAGTACAGTAAAAGCAGATGAAATTTTTTTTTTTTTTTTTTTTTATCTGAACAAGTGCTGAGATCAAAGAAACAAATTTGAGAGCTGAAACTAGAAAACTGGCTAGTTATAAGAAAAAAAACAAGCTAGAAGGCTTCCCTCAAACACAGAAGGGCTTGGGGGCTCAGAAGCCTACAAATAGTCTATACCACTTAACAGGAAAGGCAGGAAATGAGCTTAATTTTTTTTGTCTGTTTCCCAGATGCTCTCTTTGTACACAGTAGGAGTGCCTGAAATCAGAATATGATCTCACTGCACTCAGTTGAGTGAGCAAATGAGATGAGCCCAGAGGCAGGTTGAGGGGCGGGCAGTTTCAAGGCCACTAAGATTAACACCAAAACAAAACCAGGGAGGGTGAGTGGGAATAACTGAAGAGCAGAAAAACTGCCAGTTCAGTTAATATTCCTTCAACACAGTTTAAATCAAATTAAATACCGTATTTTTTTTTTATTTTAAAAGTTCAGATAAAGGTACTTAAATTCTCTTATACGTCCAGTTGAATATAACCAAGCTGTTAGCCGGCCAAAGCTGAGGTTTTTAAGCAGAAAATACTTTACAATGCACCACTTAACTAGGCAAAGACAGGAAATCAAAGAATGTGGCTACCCCCACACCTGTAATTACTAGCAAATAAGAAAAATTCAGCAAACACTAGCTTCTGTTCAAGTTACTAAAGAGCAGAAGAGCAGAAAAACTGCCAGTTCAGTTAATATTCCTTCAACACAGTTTAAATCAAATTAAATACCATATTTTTTTTTTTAAAAAGTGCAGATAAAGGTACTTAAATTCTCTTATACGCCCAGTTGAATATAACCAAGTTGTTAGCCGGCCAAAGCTGAGGTTTTTAAGCAGAAAATACTTCACAATGCACCACTTAACTAGGCAAGGACAGGAAATCAAAGAATGTGGCTACCCCCACACCTGTAATTACTAGCAAATAACAAAATTCAGCAAACACTAGCTTCTGTTCAAGTTACTAAAGAGCAGAAGAGCAGAAAAACTGCCAGTTCAGTTAATATTCCTTCAACACAGTTTAAATCAAATTAAATACCGTATTTTTTTTTTTAAAAAGTGCAGATAAAGGTACTTAAATTCTCTTATACATCCAGTTGAATATAACCAAGTTGTTAGCCGGCCAAAGCTGAGGTTTTTAAGCAGAAAATACTTCACAATGCACCACTTAACTAGGCAAGGACAGGAAATCAAAGAATGTGGCTACCCCACACCTGTAATTACTAGCAAATAACAAAATTCAGCAAACACTAGCTTCTGTTCAAGTTACTAAAGAGCAGAAGAGCAGAAAAACTGCCAGTTCAGTTAATATTCCTTCAACACAGTTTAAATCAAATTAAATACTGTATTTTTTTTTTAAAAAGTGCAGATAAAGGTACTTAAATTCTCTTATACGTCCAGTTGAATATAACCAAGTTGTTAGCCGGCCAAAGCTGAGGTTTTTAAAGCATTAAAACATATTAAGCAAACAAGTTCAGATACTGTAATAGCAATAGACAATAAGAACAAGGCAATAATATGAACAGCAGTGAACAAATGTCAGCTGTGTGTTGTAGCAATCACAAATATGCAAATAAAAACAGTACATAAATATAATGAAATTAAATATTATATAAATAAATCAGAAAACCAAACACAAGCCTGAAAAATGACTTGGTAAAAAGTCACTAAGACTGTTTAATATGGCTGACTAAGCAGCATTTCAGTAGTGACTAAGTCTAAAATACTCTAGTAAAGGCTAAAGATACAAATGTTAATCAAAATAGTAAAAAATGCAAAACGGACATGTATTTGCTTGTGAGTAAGAAGGGACAGCATGAGTGAGCCATACCATTATTGCAGCACTTACAAAACTACAGCATGATTGTGCCACACTTTTACAACAGTTATTAGGAGAATAAAGCCACGTGTGTTCCTACAATAGCTAGAAAATGAAAGCAAAACCTATATCACAGCGGAATGCATTAAACAGGATGCAATATCCAAACAATCGGAGATCGTACAAATTACAATACAGTGCAAGTCTATTAGACCTAGAGACTAAAAAGTATAGCATAAACAGTGAAGTAAGGCATGTTACACTACTCAAAAAACACAGTAAAGCTAACTTAATACAAGTAGTCTACATCAAATTTCGGCAAAACTAGTATAATACGGCTCCTGCACCACAGTGACCACTACGGATAGCGAGGAGAAGCTGCAAAGGCAAAAGAATGGCGCAGAACACTAGAAGAAAGTTTTAAATGCTGCAAGGCATTGTGGGAGTACAAAAAGGAAAGTAGAACTGGAATACAGCGGGGAAGTAATATGAGCGATAGAACCAGATATTGATCACAAGGACAGCAGAAATAATCAGTGTAGCTGTAAAGAGAGAATGAAAGCAAGGTAAGTAGGTAACCTTTTAAAGAGAAAAAAAGTTGAGGTGAAGAATGCAGCTGTTTAGGAGAGAAAAAAACAGTGATACCAATAGAAAATACTAAGAAAAGGGCAGACTTAGGATATAAGGTAAGGTGGGATTAAGAAAACTATGATGAAAATGGAAAAAAGAGAAGAGAGGAGTGTAGAGTAGAAATACATTTGCCACCTACTTCCACATTTGTATGCCCAATGCCCAGAAGCAATTCCTGAAATTTCATGTGAGAGACCACCAGACCCCCCAACACACACACATATACACACCCACACTGCTAGCAGTACAAAAGAATGGTTTTCAAAAGGGACACAGAAGAGCCAGCCATCCTTTTTCCCATTTCCACCAAGATAAACTAAAATAGGGCAGTTTCACTGGTGCTACACTTCTTGATAGGTCAAAGTTTTTGACACCATAAACAATTCACGTCTTTTGTACTAGCTGTCAGTGTGTGTGTGGGGGGGGGGGGGACTGGTCTGGTCTGGTGGTTCCCTACAATCTTTGTATTCTCATCTTCACAACAGACATGTAAAGTGGGACAACACCATTTCACCTCCATGCTACTGCAGTACTACCCCAGGTCTGAGCGACAGATACCTTACTGTTCACTGCCTTGGCCTTCTTATGGTTATGTTTTCAGCACCACCCAATATGCTGATGACTTAGCAGTACCACCATCAGGTATCTTCAGTCAAGGCATGGCATGGCTAGATGGCTATGGCCTCATACTGAACACTAAACCCATGTTATTCAGTTGCAGAACTTAAATAAAAACAAATATCCTCAATAACACATACGATAAAGATCATTTTTTTGCATCTGGGGTTGTTCCTTTGTCCAGCTCCTTCAGATAAGTCTTGCATTAGCAGTTAAATGAGTTACATCAAAGCAGCAATACTAAAAATCAAATGGATAAGGTTTACTGAGCAAACAAGATGGGCTGGGGGATGGCATAATGGTTAAGGTGTTTACCTTAAGAAGCTAGTCTGGTACTTAAGAACCTATGACCACATTAAAGCTACTACATAAACAGTAGATATTGTTCTGTATCACTGCTGCAGTATTCTAAACAGAAGGAATCTCCCACCCAGGGCAGTCCAAAGCTCAGCCAGTATGCAAAATCCCAGTGATCTTGCATGTCCCATATGTCACACTGATGCTCCCTGCACAGAACATGGGGCATTAAAGGGACATATGGACCCAACTTCCCAGAACTTCTTTGCCACCAATTTGAATGCCATTATTGCCAGTTGGTCTGAATGCCTTGTTGCCGTACTGAATACTAAGCAACCCAGGCTGAACCTTTCAGCCTCCAGTTTTTTCTCATGAACTGTTCACTGCTGCCTCAGATATGGGGTGGGGTCTCTGGCCTCCCCATCCGAAGTCACATCATATCAACATCAAAGAGATGAGAGTTCTGATTCTGGCCTTCCAAGCTTTTTACCCCATGTTCTCTCTAACATCCTTGAAGATATACACAGACAGCACTACAGTGATATGGCATATCAATAAGCAGGGAGGCACAAAATCGTACCTCCTCTGCAGGGTGGCACTCAGTTATCAGTTAATTCTTCAGGCAGTATACATTCCTTCAGAGAATAATCTAATAGCAGAGTAAGCAGGTCCAAAACACAGGCTCACAAATGGATTCAGAGAGATGTGTTTCTGGATATCATCCATAGCTGGGGGTATTTCTCAGGTAGATACTTTGGCCTCCCTTCTGAATATGCTTCTTTCTTTCTTCTGTTCCAGAGTGCCATGCCATCTGGTATGGTAGATGGACGCCCTTTCTCTTCCTTGGAAGGGAATGTTTTTTATGCTTTCCCTCCTCTTTTTCTACTTCTGAGAGAATTACAATGATTCAGCTGGACTCTTCAAAAATCTTGCTAGTCGCTCCCTTTTGGCCAAGAAAGCACTGGTTCCTCCACTTAATGCAGCTGGCCAGGGACAATCACCTCCAGTTACCTCACCAGTTGGATCTCCTTACACAGGACAAGAGGTCTCTCATCCATCCTCACCTGTCCACCCTTAAAATGACACTGCGGGTGATAAGGTTTTGATCTCTTTCAGGCACTGCTTTTTGGAGGACATGTTCAGTGTTTTACAGACTGCAAAGAAACCCTCAACCAGAAAATCTTAGCTGTCCAAATGGAAAACATTTTCTATCTGGTGCCATGCTCCTAACCAGGACCCTTTATCAGTGGGGTTCCCTCTGGTCCTCTTATTTGTGCGAGTTGCTCCAGTCTTGTCTGGCCTATTCTTCTGTGAAGGCCCATTTGTTAGCCATTTCTGCTAGTCTGTCCTTGAATCCTCCTTTGGTTTCTCAATTTGAGATCAAACAATTTATTAAAGGTGTCCTGAATATTAGGCTTCCAAGGAAACCTATTCCTCCTCCTTGGGACCTTAATTTTGTTCTGGGAAAATTGACTCAGGCTTCTTTTGAGTCTGCAGATTCTATTTATTTGCAACATTGTACCTGGAAGGTTTTGTTGCTGGCTCTTAATTCTGCTCAGAGGGTTTCTGAGCTCCAAGCCCTTATGGCCATTCCTCCTTTTTTGTTTTTTTTTTCACAGGAACAGGGTTTCCTTTCATACTAATCCTTTTAAGCAGCAGGTTCAAATAGGTGGCCCACCAGCACATATAGCATGAATGGCAAATCCCACTGTGGAACAGGGTCCCAAAGAGGATGATGTAAGTATCCCTAGGGAAGGCCTTTGAAAACTTTAGAGCAGCCAGGGGCATATTATCCCTGCTGATGTGGAAGTTGGAAGTTGGAAATAGCTGACAATTGCACTTTAATCACAGAATAACTGCAAAGTATTAAACAAAGCCACAAGAAATTTTAAGACTGTCTCCAAGGGGGCCAAAAAGGGATCAAAACCCTCAGTCAGCCCAAATAAAACACTGCCACCTGGTACTGTACACCTTCCATATGGACATCAGATGGGAGGAAGGCAAGATATGCAGCACACTGCTGGAAAGCTTGGGATTTGTGCCCAACAGGGGAACTGCAGGAACCATGCAATTAGCTTTATAGTCTTGAGATTGGGGAGATCCAGACCATTGGGATGGGACACGAGATCTAGAAGGGGATCCAACGCCCAAGGAGGGTCTTCAGAAGAAGCCAAAGAAAGGGGAAACCAAACCTGACATGGCCAAAAGGGGGCTATGAGAATTACAGTTGCTCTGCAGTGGACAGCATTCTGAAGAAACTGTGATTAAAAGGGTTGAAGGGTAAGCATTTAGGAGACCCAGGGGCCAAGCATATAAAGCATACAACCGCTGAGGAGGGACTAAGATGCAAAAGTTGTTGCATGGGAATGCAATCAGGATGCAACATGGAGTGCCCCAGCACCAAAAGATCCCAGTGGCAACTCTTCGATTCAAGGACTAGTCATGAGGATGAATGTTTCTGCCTAGATAGTCTGCCAAAATGTTGGACCTCCAAGGAATATATACTGCAATTAGAATATGCTGAGATGAAATAGCCCACTGCCAGACCCTCATGGCCTCCAAGAAAGAGGGCAAGAAAGTTTCCCCCCATTTTTTCAGATACCAAACAACACTCTCTGTCTGCACTGAGGTCATACCCTTGGGAAGAACACCCTGAAAAAGCTAGCAACGCTAGGAGGACTACCCTCATCTCCAAGACATTGATGTGAAGATTGGCCTTTGAAGAGAACCAGGTCCCTTGAACTGTCCTCCCTTTGAAATGCACCCCCCCCCCAGAAAGGAGGCATCTATTGACTGTGACCAGGGAGAGCAAACAGTCACCTGTTATATATGGAAGGAGACTCCAGCCACAACTTGACCTCTACATATATTTATCAGAATTTTGGGAAAGTCTATGTGATATGTTACACAAGACCATTGCACCACCAGAGTCCTTTGCAATTCCCTCATGTGATACATACCAGACAGAAGAAAACCACCATGTGCCTGAACAGCTTCATAAAGTGAGCAACTGGATGCTGGAAGCTCTGAAATCTGAGAAACTGGGTCCAAGTGGCAACCTATGAATTCTAGGTGCCTGAACTGACAGAAGACTTGACTTCTGGTAATTGACTGTGATCCCCTAGGAACTGCACATCTGGAGTAAGGTATTCCAGGCCCAGATGGGGGACCCAATTATGATGTGGATGGGCCCACCCCAAAAGCCCCCAGAAATATCAACTCCCCTGGAGAAAGGGCTTTACCAGTCCACCCACCAGTGCTGACAAAGAAGCTCCAACAAATTGCCCAAACAGGCATCACTGGGGGATTGGGGAACCCTCCTTCCTCCAGCTCAGTATCTTCCATGAGACAGTTTGGTAAGTCCAGGTTCTTCCTTTTGCACCACTTACTAGACTTCCTGCCCCAGAAATTCTGGAGATGAGACAGAAGAGGCAGGGGCCCCAGCAATGGGGACAGACAGACCAACCAGGGTGGGCTGTCTAGGAGCAGAATGAGGAACAGTAATAGGCATTGACTGTATTTGGCCATTCCCTCTCCTGATAGGAAGACATTCTTTCTACAACATCAAAAGCTGAAGCAGGCAGACTGGAGCTTAAGGATCTTGGGTCCAGAGATCCCAAGGAAGTTCAGAACTCCATTGGAGCCATAGCCTGCCCCAATGCTGAGACCTGGGCAGAGCAATTGAAGGTGGATACCCTGAGGGGAAAGGACAACCAAAATCTGGAATCATTGGACCAGACCAGAGATTCAACCACCTTGACACACTGGCGCTGGATTTTGACATAGCCAGAGTAGAGGGAACTAAAGCAGGAGCCACAACATTAACAACCACTGGCTCTGAGCAGCTGAAACAGAACACAATTGGCCCCAAAGACCATGGATCTACAGGGCTAAAGGGAGGAAACCAAGCTGAATGAGCCAAAGGACTAGGGAAGGATTCCAGTACTGAGGGAAAGAAGCTTAACTGTAGCTGCACCTGAACAAGCAACCTCATCAGCTGCTCCATCCCAGAGCTTTTAGGCTGCCAACCAACCAGGATGACAAGAGTCAATGAAGCCACTGAAGGGGATTTGGAAGTCTGCCATGGAGGGATACTGTTGATACTAACAACCTGTGTGAAAGATGCAAATATACTGTGGAACTGGAGTCAGTTCTCTCACATAAAAAACAAACTAGACAAACATGTTGTCAGTACACACGCTTCACCTCATAAGCAAATCTCACCTCTCACACAAAATAAGGTCATGACATAAACCCACATACATGTATGTGCTCACTAAAAACCTACCAAAAGAACAGAGACCTCCCAAATGCACACCGCCCTCACTCGCCAAGCAAAGCAAGCAATATCTTTCAGCTTTTCTCAGTTAGGGGTCACCATAGTGGATCACCGGTCTGCAGACAGATTGGCAGTGGTGTTTTTATGGTGTTGAGTTGCCAGCTTGGCACCCAACCTTTGCAGAAGGCACACACATACACACATGCACCTACCTGCATGTCTTTAAAACTCATTCAACTGCAGCGAGAACTTGCAGGTTTTGTACAGAAGATGCTCCAGCAGAGAATCGAACTGGAGAACCTCTTACTGTGAGGTGACAATGCTAACCACTGCATTACCATGGCCAATTATCACCCACACTCACCACTAAGTAAAAAAAAAAAAATACACATAACACACATACCTATGTCTCAACAAATAAGCCCCTAAGGCAACACACATCAAAAGCCTTGGTCATAGGCAACTCCATAGTGAGAGACGCAAATGTCCCCCTCACCGGACTGGACAAGGAGGTCACGGTCAACTGCTTATCAGGTACGAGGATCCAACAAATCACACGTACTCCAGTCACTCAACAAGTACCATTATGACTGTCATAGTCTATATTGGAGTGATTGACTTGAGATATACTTCTCTGGACTACATGAAGACAGACATGACAGAACTCTTTGTGTATCCCAGACAGGTATGTCCCTAACCCTAAGCAGTATCATACCCACACCCAGGATGATACCACAATATAAACAAAAAAAGACTGACTTCAATAATTAGCTCAGCTTCTGGTGTCAGTCCAGGGGGATCCAGCATCTGTCAGCCTGGGAGGATATGGTAGACAGTCCTCGCTGCTTTGCTAGAAATGGTCTGCTCTGTCCTGCCTAGGCTTTTGGATACTGACAAAGGCCCTTTCCTCCACCATAGTGCCTTTTAATGTCAAAACAATAAGTTTCCTAACATAACAAAATCTAATCAAGACAAACTCAGGGTCGTGCTATTTAATGCTACGAGTTTAAACACAAAACTGCACTCCCTGGAAGCACTCCTAACCTTAGAGAATGCTGACATCTGTGCAGTTACCAAGAAATGGTTCAAGGCTGCTGGGAGCACCCCGATGGGCAAGGCTACAATGCCTTCCACATGTTCAGACCTCAAAATGAGCATGAAGGAACCAAAGGTGGAGGTGTATCCATCGTCATTAAAACCAAATATAATTTGAGACCAGTCAAACAGTATGGTTCTCTTGAACTACTCCATGTCCAATTAACTATTGGAAAAATGCCATACCATATTATTGTTGGATACAGACCCCCACCATGAACCAGGATAAGCTCATCACCTAGCTCAATTTACTAGAATCCCTTGACATACACCCCATCTTAGTCATGGAAGATTTCAACTAGCCTTTCATATACTGGTGGATGTACACGAGCAAAAACATGCTCACCCGGAGATTCCTGGACTTTAACACAAACGCTCTGGAACAGATAGTCTACACCCCCACTAAGGGCTATAATATTCTGGACATAGTACTCACCAACATGGGAGGTCACTGTACTTCCCCATACATGATGCCCTCCTCTTGTTAGGTCAGACTACAAATCAGTGTTGTTTGAAGTAACTACTGGAACTGACACCCTCACAGGAACAAAAATTATAAAAAACTTTTCCAAAGATAACTACAGCCTTATAAGTGATGCTATAAAAAGTTTCATACCAACCACAACTGCAGACATCAATGGTCACTAGGCAGAAGTGTATGCAAATACCTTGTACAAACACTTAAGTGACTGCATAAACTCTGCTGTACCTGACCAGATTAAAAACAGGTCTTCCCATAAAAACAAGCCACCAAGATGGACTTCAAGTATAAATAGATTATATAACAAGAGGAAGAAACTACTGTCCAAAAGCAAGAGGGATATCACTCTGTGGAGGAAGAGTTTCCTTCTAAGCCTAAACAAGAAAATCAAAAATCTTGTAGCGTTTTCTAAAGCAAATTACAAAACTAAAATTGCATCCCTAGCCAAGGATAATCATAAAGCATTTTTTAACTATGTCCAAAGTCTAAAAGGGAATGTCCAGCTATGTGCTGAACTGGTTGTAGATGGGATCACTCATACTACAGTGGAAGATATTAATAACCTTCTAGCTGACAGATGCAACTCAAACTTTACCCCTCTATCTCCACCTCCCATATCCAAAAGCACACCTGGCACTAACCCTCTGCCTATTTTCTCTGGAGAACAGGTCATCTCTGTACTCGCCAAGACCAAAAACACGGCCTCAATGGGACAGAATAGTTGTGTAAAATCTGACCATAATGATATATGTTGTTATCTTTTCTGTTGCAGTATTCTTTACATGTGGGAGTTCTCCACTGTAGACGACCCAAAGTCCACCAGTTTACAAAAGCCTTTCACTACTGTAGGGTGCGTGATACATCACACATAGGCTGCTGTCATACTTCAGCCATAAAAGTCTTGTACGTATGCACTGACCTCAGAAATGAATGCCACAGGAGGAATGCCAGCCTAATGAAAGTATGGTATGGACATCCAAGGTAAAGAACCAAACAATCGGGTAAGGAGGGTGGGACTGGAATACTGCAACAGAGAAGAGGAAGACATCTATTGTTATGGTATGATTTTACACAACTATTCTATGTCCTTCTATTCATCTGTTGCAGTCTTCTTTGCAGGAGGGAGAGTACAAAAGCTCATGAGGAAAAGGTGAAGGAAGAAGCAGTCGAGCTCTCCAGAAAGCCATGGAGAATGGCTCTGGCAAAAGCCGCCCTAGACTTAGAAATGTCATCCAGTTTGTAATGTTTGGTGAAGGTATGCACAGAAGTCCATGCAGCCACTTCAAGAATAGAGCTAGTGTCTAGTCCCTTGAAGAAAGCACCTGATGAAGCTACAGCCCCTGTGGAATATGCCCTTACAGAAGAGGTAAGCGTCCTACCATGATTCACATAAAATGAAATTGCTTTAGAAATCCAAGCAGAAATAATCTTCTTGGAATCAGGCAATCCTACAGCCTGGGATGATGGAAAACAAAAGGCTGGTTTGATTTCCTGATATTTTATACTTAGAAAAGAGTAAACTTAAGTTGTCTGTAGGCATTTCTGAAGACCTGAGCATGTAGTATAAATAGTAGGCACTTGCTATCTTCAGTGCCATTTTCTGAATACAGCCAGAGTGTGAACATCTATGCATGAGACAGCTGGTTTTTATATATGTTTGTGTTTGTATATAATAAAGCTGCTTGGACAGAACCCACAATGTTTGTCTATTTCATCCTGACTAGACGAGTGACATGGTGTCAGAACTGGGGTTCCATAGACTGCCTTTCAGTGCCACGAGGTGCAGAGCTAACAGTGAAGGCAAACTAAGTGAACTGAGAGCAAAAAAGGGCCAGAAATGAGCTAAAGGTAATGAAAACTTGCACAAATTATTTATTTTATAAAAAGTTTAAATGGAGCATTACAAAGGCACAAAACGCATTACTAAACAAATGAATAGCACGGAAATGTTTATTAAGCAAACGAAAAACATAAAATGTGTATTAATTAAGTGAAATGTTTGAAACGAAGAGACCTGATAAAACGAGCATCAGAAAAGAACATAAACAGTTCAGAATTACTTCAGAAATGCAAAACAAGCATGTTTAAAGTAAAATGAGCATGTTTAGAGTTGAAACGAGCACAAGGAAATATAATGGGCATGAAAAGAGATTAAATGAGGAAAATGAATATAATAAAGGGCAAAAAAGGGCACATTAAGTATAAATATTGCAAAGCGGCTGCATGTTTTTGATGAATTGCTGTGTTTTGGCATGCACTACTACTTTGCATTGATTGCAGTTCTGAATAGTATAACTAGAGTTATTCAAAGTATCTCAAAGTGTGTAAAAGTGCTTACAGTGTGTGTTTATTACTGTGCATTTATTCCAAAGAGTTTGTTGTGTGCAAGGTGCCGCCTATTTCATAAAATGCAGTCAAATACATCCATTTCACAAAGTTTCTTGTGCTGGGTGTGTCTATTCGCAGAGTGATGCCATTACAGAGTGTTCCTTTCACTATACAGAGTTGTTTAGCAAAGTACCACCATTTTGGGAATTTCAGTGTGCTGTGTACTATTTATTCGCAAAGTCCAATTACTTCAAAATCTTTCTTACTCTAAGCTTCTTCTGCCCAATTTACTCGCATAGTGCAGTTATTTGAAATGTTTCTTATACTGATAAGAGGTGATTTCAAGAATATTACAGTGACCAGGAAAGTTATTTCGCAAAGCTCAGTTATACAGAGGCTTGTTGTACTACTGGGCATAGTTACAAGTACTGGCATAAATTTCTGGCATATGTACATGTGTGCGTGTTCATGCATACCAGTAAAAGTCTTCACTGAGATGTATTAATATGGCAGATGGCTTTTACAAACCGCTACCACTTGTATTTGATCAGAATATTGCCGAGAACTGGAGAACACTTGAGCAAGAGTAAAACATATTCATACAAGCAGCTTACTCTGATAAAGATGCATGCACCAGGGCATTCATTTTTGCTAAATCTAGAAAAGTCAGAGGTCATAGAAAGAGAGTGTTTATTTGTTTATGCACCAGCAGTATATGAAGGTGAAGGGGAAAATTGCCATATTGTTGTACAGGCTGAATCAAGGGAAGAGCCTGAATGTTTGAAGTGCAAATTTAGAGAGATGTGCAACCCCCAGACCAATGTTACTTTAGAGAGGCATTTGTTTTACACAAGAGATCAAAAATGAGGAGAAACATTTGCAGCTTATATTATAGGTTCTTAGGTGTGTACTAGGCTAACGGCCCTGGAGCATTTACAAGCCTAGCCCATAGACGTGCCCTGGCATTGTGCCGCCCAACATTAGTTCCCTGTGCCTCTATCAAGTAGAGCCACTGGAGTGATCCCCGGGGTAAACTTTCTATTACCCATCCACTCATCAAGATTTTTCTTAAAGAGGGCCAGTGAGGTGGTCTGCTTGACATGTATGGGAAGTCTATTCCAGAGCATGGGCAGTTTCTAGGTTATGAACCTGTCCCTCCAGCATGTTCTTTTAATTACTGACCTGAGAAATAAAGCTAAAATGTGTAAGTCTGGTGACCTAAAAGATGACTTAATAAAGGACAGGCTTGTGTGTGGTATTAATAATGCTGCTATGAGAAAGATTTTGCTTCGGGACAGTGATTTAACACTGAACAAAGCTATTGAGATTTGCCAAATTCATGAAGTTACAGAAAGGCACAAAAATATGCTTGCAAGTGATAACAGCATGGTTTCAGCAGCCCCCAGAGCAAATGTAGACAGTATGCAAAATGTGGCAGGCAGAAACCGGCCTAAACATGTGGCAGCTGCTGCTCCTTCAAGTTTTCCTAGAAGGTCCCGCAACCTTCCAGCAAGTTCTAAGACTAGTTCAGTTAAAAAAGCATGTTCAATATAGTCTAAGAGTGAATCAGCAAAACCCAAGTCAAGCTTTGTTGTTAACTGTCGCAATTATGGTGCCAACCATGAGTCTAAAAGAGAAAAGTGCTTATCATTTGGTCAACAATGCCATAAATGTAAAAAATTGAACCATTTTCAAACATTTTGCAAATCAAGCAAACCTCACACTGTTATAAAGAAGGGTCATTCAAAAAAGCAAATTGAGGGGGGCAGAGCTTGAATGGCTAACTGAAAGCAGCAGTGTTTTAGAGATCCATATAACTAGTTAAATAAGACAGGAAAAATATTATTTTTTTTCTTCAAAGTATAAAATCTTATAGATAAATGTCTAATTTACATAATTAGAAACTTTGGTGAAGTTTTACAAATAATTTCCTGTCAAAAAGCTTGGAGATGTATTCACTTGTTAGAATGAGCAACTCAAGGAATTCTCACCAGGATGCTGCCTTAAAGAAGGAACTACAACAGATGGCATCTACCCTGCAGGAGTTGTCTTTGAAGATGGATGATTTTAAAGAGAACCTAGAAAATCTTAAAACAAGCAGTCAAAAACAGGCTGACACCCTCAAGGAAATGCTACAACAAAACCAGACAAGGATAACAGGAATAAAGGTTTCCCTAAATGACTTAGAAAGCAGACTTAAGGAAGAGGAAACACAGAAAGAACTGTTTCTTAAACAAAACACTTGGTTGGTTAATAAAGTAGATGACTTGGAAAATAGGGAGAGGAGAAATAACATCAGGATTTTCGGATTACCTGAAAACATAGAAGGTGAGGATATTATTTCCTTTTTATCAAGCTGGATCCCTGACTTGTTTAATTTAAAAGAAGGACTTTACTTTGGCATTGAGAGGGTACACAGAGCTCTTGGGAAACCTGCCACTAACTCAAACTCTCCTCCTAGGTCAATAATTATCAAATTTCTTTCATACTTGGACAAGGAACTGATTTTAAGATCTGCTTGGAGGAAGGTACCTCTAAAATATAAACAGAGCCTGATACGATTTGATAAAGACTATTCATCTAGAATAATGGAACAAAGGAAAAAAGTGTGGCCAATGATAAAGTTTCTGAAATAAAATAACATCAAGGCACAACTTGCATATCCAGCTAAGATAAGAATACTGTATGCCAACGAGATGAGGACTTTTATTGACTTAGAGGAAGCCTCTTTATTTATTAAAACTAATAATGTGATTACTTTACCAGAAGGTATGGATTGGATGTCACCTTCTCTCAAGAGGACAAAAGAAACAAATGTCTGGACAGATGTCAAAAAGAAGAAGAAGCAAGACTGATACTGTTACAGCCAAATTTCTCAAAGCATCTACTATGATATGAATTGTTTTAACATTACTTTAAAGGTCCAATTTTACTGCTTGGAATTTTAAAACAAAGGTAACTAACTACTGGAATCTTTATCTATATTTTTTGAAAATAGATGGCACATGACAGTTTTCACATTACCTCAGGTATGTAAAACAGGGTACTTTTCTTTCACAAAAGGAGGGTTATATAGCACATAAAATATTTATACTGTAAATCAACATACATAGTATATGTGTATTTCCTCTTAATTTTTCTCTTTTCTTTCTCTCTCTCTTCTCTCTTTTCTCATTATTATTTTAACTGCATCTTGTCTCCCTTTCTAAATTCTCTCCTATTTACTATACTAATATAGTCTGTATATATTTAATAACTCACTATCTATACATGGATAAATAATAGTATAAAATAATCTAGTTTTAAAGTAGACTAATTGGAATAGTGAAATTAATTAATTGTTATTACAATATTTATTAGATTAATGATAGTCACTGTTATGCTTATTGGGATTGGGTACATGTTCATGATTAACTCTGAATTGTTCCATTCATGTACATATGTCCTTTGAATTATTTCCTTTTAGTATTCACAAATATATATATAAAAAAGGAGGGAAAATGTACTGTTGGTCAAGAGAAAAATAAGTTATATCTTACTATAACGTTCCATCTGAGTTGTAGATCTTTATTCATTCTTTACAGATAGGACCTCGGTTCCGTCCTCGGAACCAAAATGGCCGATTCCCAGCTTGTGCAAGCCAAAAACTCTCAGCTAAAAACCTACCCACAATGCCCCTCTCCTAGATACTCCAGATCGAGTTTGCCCACCCTAGGTAAAGATGTAGTAATAGAAAAAGTAGAAGGCTTTGTCTGAACAGATACCCTAACCAGGAGTACCTGAGATCCACCAGGAGTCCAGGCAGGGGGAAGGAGAGTGGGAAGTAAAGAATGAATAAAGATCTACAACTCAGATGGAACGTTATGGTAAGACATAACTTCTTTATCTGAAGTTGAAATCTTTATTCCCAGCTACTTGAGTCCTGGGTGGCCCTAAGGAAGGATATTCCTGAGCACCATAGAACCAAAAGATGCTCGTCCCCTGGAGGCCAAATCCAATTTGTAATGAGATATGAAGGTATGAGGTCTTGCCCACATGGCTGCTGCTCATATATCATCCATAGAGGCTCTGGAATGAAAAGCTACAGATGTAGCCATAGATCTGGTAGAATGAGCTTTTATTCTGGAAGGTAAGGGTAGCTTATTCTGTTGGTAGATAAAAGTAATGGCGTTTCTAAGCCAAGAAGATAAGGTCACTTTGGAAACAGGTTTACCCAATCTGGGTCCTGCAAAGGCCACAAACAATTGGTCTGTTTTACTGAAAGATTTAGTCCTGTGCAAATAACAATGAAGCTGTCGGTGCACATCAAGGGTGTGCAAAAGGTACTCCCCTCTATTAGAATGCCTTGGGAAGAAAACCGGCAGGTCAATAGACTGATTAATGGAAAAACCAGAAATGACCTTGCGCAAAAAGGAAGGGTCAGTACAAAGGGACACCCTGTCTGTGTGGAAGATCAAGTAAGGACTCTTGACACTCAAGGCCTGCAGCTCAGATACTCTTCTCGCTGTGGTGAGTGCTACTAGAAGTAAGGTTTTCCAAGACAAAAATTTTAAGTCACATGAATCAAAAGGCTGAAAGGGAGAGCCTGTAATAGATTGAAGCACCATAGTCAAGTCCCAGGGATCTAAGGGAGGCTTGACTGGAGGTTTAACATGTAATACTCTCTTTAAAAAAGTCTTGCATAGGCAGTGTGACATAATCAAAGAATTTTCCAGACCATTATGAAAATTAGCGATAGCTGCAAAATGTACAGTGATCGTTGAAACTGAGGCTCCTGCATGCAGGAGAGTAGTCAGGTATTGCAGAATCTTTTGAATAGGCATAGAGAAAGGGTCTAAGTTCTGATCTTTGGCCCAAATAGAAAACTTAGTCCATTTACTAGAATAAACCTTTCTAGTGGAAGGTTTGTGTGAGGCCAGAAGAATTTCACGAACAGGAGACGGGATGTCAGGTAGTCTGACAATCATTGGAAGTGGAGGAACCAGGCTGTGAGCTTGAGACTGTGGAGGTTCAGGTGGATCAATCCTTGAGGATGGGATAACAGGTCCTGGGAATGATCCAGGATCCACGGGCTGTGAATCAGATGAGGCCATAGAAAATGGAACCAGACTTAACGTGGCCAGTAGGGAGCAATGAAGATCACTTTGCTTTCTGGAGAAATTTTGGGATGAGGGGAAACAGGGGAAAGGCATACAGAAGACCCAGGGGCCAATTGTGTGTTAAATAGTCCCTCGGTGATTCCCCCTGAGGGGGAATCAAGGCAAAATAGCTCCTGCATTTGTAATTCAGGGGGAAGCAAACAGGTCGCAGCAAGGATTGCCCCAATGCTGGGAGATCCGGGCTGTTATTACAGGATTGAGGGACCATTCGTGAGGCATCAGGATGTTCCTGCTCAGATTGTCCGCAATAAGGTTGTAGCTCCCGGGAATGTGCGTTGCTATAAGAAAGCGATTGGAAGCTATCGCCCAACGCCAAATCCTCATGGCTTCCTGACACAGGGGGTAAGATCTGGTTCTGCCTTCATTGTTGATATACCAGACAACTGACATGTTGTCTGACTAAATTGCAATGGTCCCTGAAGGCAGGGATGCATGGAACGCTTGCAACACTAACAGAAATGCCCTCAGTTCCAGGACATTTATGTGCAAGTTGGCCTCGAGGGGGGGTCCAGGTGCCTTGGACAGTCTTTCCCTGGAAATGTCCCCCCACCCCAAAAGTGAAGCATCCGTGGTCACCATGGCTGTGAGTTGGGGAAGACAGAATGGTCGACACCAAAGATTCTTTTGTGGCTCCATCCACCATAGCATTTCCTCCTTGCAACAGCTCGTAAGGCGTATCATGTGGATGAGTGGGTGGGTTAACAATGACCATTGTGCAGAGAGGAGCCACTGCAGGATTCTCATGTGCAGTCTCACCAGTGGTACCAAAGTAATGGCAGCTGCCATGAAACCCAAGAGTTGGTACAAACATGTGAGGCAGAAGGACTTGAATTTGGCATCTTATTTTCAAAAGCCTATGAGGGGGGAAGAGAAGCTTGGCAGGATGTTGTGTTGAAGACTGCTCCAATAAACTCCAGTGTCTTTGTTGGAGACATCTGAGATTTGTCTTTGTTGATTGTAATCCCTAAGCGGAGAGCGAGATCTTGAGTGTAAGAAAGGCTGCAAACTAGGAGATTCCTGGTCGGAGCAGTAAGGAGCCAGTTGTCTAGATAGGGAAACACCTGGAATCCTTGCAGTCGAAGATGAGCTACCACAACTGCCATACATTTGGTGAACACTCAGGGGGCTGTTGAGAGACTGAATGGCAGTGCCCTGAACTGGTAGTGATTGGCTCCCAGCCAGAAGAGGAGAAACCTCTGGGAGCAGTGATCCATCTTTATATGGTAGTACGCATCCTGTAGGTCTATAGAACACATCCGATTGTCTCTCCCTAGGAAGGGAAGAATGGACTATACTGTGACCATCTGGAATTTTTGAGGTTTGATAAATTTGTTGAGTAGGCTGAGATCCAGGATTGGTCTCCAGTCTTTTTTGGCACTAAAAATAACCTTGAGTAAAACCCGGATCCTGTCTGTTCTGCTGGGACTGGTTGGATGACCCTTTTTCTTAGCAGTTTTTCTATTTCTAAGGCTGCTAATCCCCTCTGATTGGGTGGTATATCGGGAATTCATGTGATGGGTCTGGGAGTTAGGTTGAAGGGTATTTGGTAGCCTCTGGATATTATTCTCTGCACCCAAACATCAATAGTAATAAGATGCCAGGCTAGTAGATGCAGAGAGAAACGACCCCCGACAATCGGGCAACTGCTCAAGAGTGCTGGTAGGGTCTGCCAGAGAAAGAATCTCTGGCTCCCAGGTTATGAAAAGGACATCTTTCATATGAGCAGCCCCCTCTGCTCCAGGGGGATTGCTCACCATGAGTGTCACGAAAGGATCCTTGGGATTTCTTGAACCATATCTTTCCCCCCTTCTGGTTCCTGGAGTAGGGTCTCTGGGAATGGAAAAACATATGCCCACAGCAGACAAAATCTTTCTGTCTTTCTCACTACGTGCAAGTGTGTCACGTACCTTTGGACCAAAAAGTGCATATTCATCTTCAGGCTAGTTAACGAAGGAAGATTTAAAAGGGTCTGTGAAATCACACAACCGCATCCAAGCATTACATCTCATGACAACACCAGATGTGGCCACTCGGGCTGCCCCCTTGGCGGTGAGAGATATCAAACGCATCGAGGAGTTTGAGATGGATTCAAGGGTAGCTAGCTGTGAGGTGACAGTGTCACACACCTCATCAGGCAGTACCCCCACCAAAGAGGAAGCCATTTCAGAAATTAAGTCTCTTTGGAGGTGAGTAAAGTGCACCAGATAATTCAATGACCGATTGGCAAAGGTCGCTGAAGCATAAGTCTGTTTCCCCAGTCTGTCCATGATCCGAGATTCCCTATTTGGAGGATGAACAGTGGAATTATCTTCTGCCAATTCCCTCTTGGTGGCCGCCACCATGACCATAGAGTCAACTGTCAGCTGCTTGGATCAGTGAGGCTGGTCTTCAGGTGTAGATAAAATTTTGTCCGGCCTCTGGGGGACAGGTTCTACATTGTCCGGGGCCTTCCAGGCATGCTGCACAATTAGTTTAACTAGATCATCTGCTGATGGGGTCACCCAGGAAGTAGATGGCCGGGTATGGAAGGCCTGCTGAAACACTGATTCCTCAGAAGAAGGGTTAGAGGACTTCCACCCCCCCCCCCGCTGTTTGAAGATTTCGAGAATGTCTCCAAATTAAACGTCATCTGGGAGAGAATGAGGGGACCCTTCCCCTTCATCACAACCAGTGACTTCTGTGATAGATTCCTCCATTGGGGTCAAGGTGCTTCCTCTTGCACTGTTTCTTCTGGAGTGGCTCTCCAGTGGGATCTTCTGAAGAGGATTCCGGAGAAGGGGTTGTCTTCACAGGGGGTTCTGATAATGGTGTCCTAGGGTCGGGTTGTGAGCCTTCGGAGTGAAGGGCCTTATCCATCACCTCTGCAGAAGGAGCACCCGAGACTAATTCCAGTTGAGGGGTGACGAGAGAACTGGGAACTGTCAGAGCCGTGGACACAGATGTAGATAGATAGAGAAAATAGGTGCTGGATTAGGTACCAAGGTGAGAAAGCATTGGCTCCCTTGTAGCCGATGCTGCAAGAGTGATGGGTGCTGACAGGGAAGGCACTGCTGTTGGAGCCGAGACAGTATGTACCGAAGCAGGAGCTAGGGGGATAAGCAGGGGAAGATGAGATAGAAGATTCTGAGCCAGTGGGGACAGGAGGTCTAGCTGGAATGGGCAAACCCCTAGCTACAAGAAGCTGGTCTACAGCCCGCACTAGATCTAGTTCAGAAATACTCCTAGTGGATCTAAAAGAGGCTGCAGAAGGGGAATCAGGTCTTTCTAGAAAGGGACTATACCTCTGCCCCAAGAAAGGATCGTAAGTAGGAGAATATCTAGTCCTTGGCATGAAATCGGGTTTTGGAGCCAATGGAGCCAAAGAAACTGTCGGGACTGTGGCCCGGGATGGTGCCAAGACATGTGCAGTCATCGAGGCCCATGGAGCCGAAGAAGCTGTTGGCACCATGGACAGGGATGGTGCCAAGGTATGTACAGTCATCGGAGCCCTTGGAGCTGAGGAGGCTGTCGGCACCATGGACCAGGATGGAGCCGAGGCATGAATAGTCATCGGAGCCAATGTAGGAGCCAAAGACAGCACCAAAGTCAGTGGTGCTGTGTTTGGAACTGAGATAGGAGTGAATACCATGGTCAGCACCGAGGGAGAGGACACAGATCCTGGTGCTGAAGAGGTCTGCACCGAGGGCACCGGTGAAGCACGAGACGGACTCGGTTCCCTAAATGATGGAGATGCAGGGACTAAGTGACTCCGTTTTTCCTTATATTTTTTAGTCTTGGGGGGGGGGAGACCTCCGACCCAGATAGAGCTGCCGAGAAAGGTATCTTGAGTAAACCTTTTAAAATAAGTTTACTCTTACGTTCTGCTAGTGTCCGATTAGAAAAACCAGCACAAATGTCACAATCAGCTTTCAAATTATCCACGCCCAAACAGTAGACAAAACAGACGTGTATCTGATTTAGGCATCTTACGTCCACACTTGTCACACTGTTTAAAACCCAATTTAACTTTGTCTGACATGGTAAAAGAAACAATACTATCCTGTAGAAAAATGTTTTTTTAAGGAATACCACCAGTAAAGGAAGCCTGTCAAATATAGGAGAGAGGGACACTCACAAAAGGTAAGAATTTAAATTACCAAAAAAAATGAGTAGGAAATAGGCCTAGGTTATAGGCGACAGTGAAAAAAGACTAAGTTGACTAACATTTTTGAAATTCAGAAGAAAAACTGTCACAAAAACAACAAATTACTACTTAGCTTGAGAGAGATGGCTAAACATGTTTGACCAAGAGCACGGCAAACAAGATCTGGAGTATCTAGGAGAGGGGCATTGTGGGTAGGTTCTTAGCTGAGAGTTTTTGGCTTGCACAAGCTGGGAAACGGCCGTTTTAGTTCCAAGGACAGAACCGAGGTCCTATCTGTAAAGTATGAATAAAGATTCACAACTTCAGATGTGAAGCTTTCTTCACATTCTATTTGCGTTGCCATAGCAACAGTAAACAACTGCTGCAGTTTCTAAGGACACTGTGAACCTGTGAAATGTATTTAGCCTGAAAGATAACAAATAATAAGAAAAGGTAATGTTGTTTAGTTATTAAAATGAAAAACAACCTAAGCAAGGTAAAATAAATACATAACAGGACTATTTGTAATATTTTATCCTTTATCCTCATAGGATTACATATTCCTGGAAACACAACTAAAATGTTTCCAAACTACATGTGCACTTAAATGTAGCTGCTTAATTAAAGAGTATTACTCAATTTAACATGCTGATTTCACAAGCTGTCTGCACTGTAAAAGTTACATTTTATATGTTACTTGAAATTGTCAGTCTCTAGTGCACATGAAAAGATACATATTACTTTTTGCAACATGTTATCTTTTCAGTTACCTCACACTCTGTACAAATTCACTTGGTAACTGATAGCTATTCATTTAAAATATCAGTTTAAATATTAAATGTGCCCTTGAAATGCTATTGACATTTTAATAAAATATAATCTGAGCTGTAAAATGAATGACTTGAAAGAAGTAATGCATAGGACTTCAAAGATAGTTCTTGACATTACAGTAAAAGTGAAAATATATATTCACAAGGAAATATTGAAATGTTTTTAGCCTTCCAGTTAAAATAAAGTTTGAAGAGCTAGGAAATTACTATTCTTTGTCTTTATAATGATTATTAGACAGATGTTAGACTCTGCTTAGTTTAATGAATTGTGACATATGTTTATGAGGAAAAGTGGACTCAGTTACTCACATTGGACTACACATTCCTGGAAACTCAACTGAAATGTCCCCAAATTACTTGTGAATTTAAATGAAACTGCCTGATTAATAAGCATAACTTACTTTAACAATCTGAATCCATAAGCTATCTGCTCTATATATGCTACATTATATATGTTACTTGCATATGACAGTCTCTAGAGCACACGAAAAAAATACATATTATTTTTGCAACATGCTATATTTGTACTAACCATACATTCTAAACTAACTCAATTGGCAACTGACAAGTTATTTATTTGAAACATCAGTCTAAATATTAATTGTGCCCTTGAAATATTGTTGCCGTTTGACAAAACAAAACCTGAATTGAAAAAGGAATGATTTGAAGAAGTGAAGTATTGTACAGATTTCAAAGACAGCTACTGACACTACAATATAAGTAAAAACGTATACATGCAAGGAAAATTGAAATGCTTTATACTTTTAGTTAAAATAACTTATTGTTAACTTTGCTTTATCAGAAAATTTAAAGAGCTAGGAAATGATTTCTAACTTGTCTTTATAATGTTTACTAAAGTGATGCTAGTCACTGACTTGTTTAATGGATTGCGAGTCATGTACAAGACGGACTACTGAATGTTATTTCTGTTTACCTATGTTTGCTGAATTTCTTTTATTAGTACTAATTTAAAACAAGGGAAAGAAAGGGAAGGGAAATCTTTGTTTTTGGTCAAGGGAGGAGAGGCTTAAGAGTATTCTAACTGCCCCGAGAACTCTCTAAGATGCTCTAAATACTATCTGATTAATACTTACCTAAGGTAAGTCTTGATTACCATATAGGTACCTTCACATTCATTCTAGACCTGATGTGATTACCCATTCTGGAAGCAGGAGGTGCCCTATGCAGGATGGGAATTGTCAGGGTGATCATAGTTCATTCTTAGACTGTGCTTTGTAAATAATACATATGTAAAAGCACTGCACACTAGAATGTAGGGCACCTCTACTCAGAGTCAGGATACCACTGATAAGCCATGTCTTTTCATAAGTGTAAGTTGAAGTTGGTGAGTTGAAGAGTGGGAAAGTAAAGGAAGATAGTACACCTACAGTAAATTCATATTTCATTGGTAATCACTCATTGTCTCCTGCAGAGTCCTTTTAGTCAAATTATTTTAGTAATAATCTATTAGTTGTTGGCTTATTTAGTGTATGCTCCTCTGTTGCATTTAATTTATCCAAAATGACATATCTGACATGTTTGGGATCTCTTAAGGGTAACTAAATACTGAACATTTTCTAAGTCAACGTAATAATTGTTTACACTACTAACATTCCATCCTGATATATAAAATACTATAGAACAATAACAGTATAATATAGAATTTCACATGTCTTTTAAGAAAATTCTCCATATAATAATTTAACATATGGTGTTCAGTTGATATTGTTGGTTAAAGGTATGAGTGATAATCCAATAGATCAATCTTTATCTATTGGATTAGGAATGACTTTCATTCCATGTTTAATGGGAAATTCATATTTACTTGTATTTGATATTTTAGAATTAATGTTTTATAGAAGCACTTTTTTAAAATCTGACCAGAATTTTACCCTACTTGTATTTAAAGAAGAAAGAACATTAAATTACACTCCCAAGTTTACACACATAAAAATAACATTCAGTGTTATCAGAGAATATGGCATAACTACTATTAATCAAAATAAAAAAAAAAAAAGAAACAAAAAGTGTCTTCCAACAATAAGTTGAAATGGATTTAGCATTCTTATCATTAAATACTAATGGCTTAAATAATGCAAATAAAAGATCAAACTTACTAAAATATTTAAAACTAAATAAGGCACAAGTAGTATTTCTCCAGGAAACACATTTTAAGACTAATGATAGCTTCATTTGGAACCCTAAGGACTATACAGTCTTAGCTCAATCCTCCTATAGAACAAAGACAAAAGGAGTAGCAATTATCTGAAAGAAAAACATAATCACTCCAAAAGTTATTTATAAATATGAAGACAAAGAAGGTCTACTAGCATTTGTTATAATTAAATTTAATTACAGAATATGGACCTTAGCTAATGTATATTGGTTCCCAGGAATTGGAGCAGGAACGGTTAAAAAAACACCTAGATTTTATTTCCAACGATTATAAAAGAAATCTTATACTGGGAGGAGACTTTAATTGTACCTTAGAAGCTTCTGAAACCACCAATAAGTCTTTTCGCATAACAACTATTTCAAAATCCTTAAAAAGATGGATTGATTCATTTCATTTAATAGACACTTTTAAAGTAAAAGATGATAAATCCTTATTATTTTCCCATAAAGACCATAGATTTGGAACACAAACCACAATAGACAAATTATTCATAGTTCAAGATTT
Organism: Protopterus annectens; assembly: GCF_019279795.1. Classification (NCBI taxonomy): domain Eukaryota; kingdom Metazoa; phylum Chordata; order Ceratodontiformes; family Protopteridae; genus Protopterus; species Protopterus annectens. The sequence goes on from NC_056746.1 coordinate 179,076,482, forward strand.
ACAAACAAAAATCCTCAACTTCTCAATAGTTCCATGCCCCTTCTCAGATCATGACTCTCTGATAATGAAGCTCCAAGTAGAGTTTAAACCTTTAATCCGCTCAATTAGAATTCCATCATATATCATGAAAATTAAAGAAATCAGACCCTGGATGTTGTCAGAACTGCAATTATTTCTTGAAATTAATAATACAACAGAAATCAGTAGAGTCATGGTTTGGGACTCATTAAAAGTGTATTTATTTGGTAAGACCCTTAGCTGGTACAAAAACAAAGTTAGAAAGTGGGAAACTGAATCATTAGACTCGCAAACCAGACTCTTGACAGCAAAATCTAAAAAAAATCAGAATTGTCCAGAAGTCAAAAAAAAAAATAGAGGAATTAAATAAAAAATATAATGAAATTCTAACACACAAAACTTGTCTAGCCTTGGAAAAATTAAAAAAAAATAGCCACTCCCCCAGATATCTACATAACTTATCTACAAGAATTAAAATACAATCTAAAGCAAATAACATTGGTAGTATATATCATGAAAAGAAAGGGTAAAAAGTATCAGATATAGGAGACATCCTTGAAGCAGTTTGGTTCCACTATATGGAACACTTCAAAAAAGGTTTAGATACCAACCAAACTTAGATACAAACCTTATCAATATAAAAAAAAATCCCGAAAACTTAAAACTAGACCTACAAAAACCTATATCCTACAAAGAAATTGTTGACAAGATAAAAGAAAGTAAATCTAACAAAGCTCCAGGGATAGACGGTATAATTATGGAAATTTACAAACTCTTCCCTTCAACAGTAATCTCCCGTTTTCATAAAACTTTGCTAGAAGTCCAGTCAGAAGCAAAAATACCACCGTCATGGAAATATTCTCTCATAACACCAATTCTAAAAGATAATAAATCATCAGACTTTGCACCTCATACAGACCTATATCATTACTGAATAACGATTACAAAATATTCATGTCAATCCTAGCTAACAGAATGGAAATCCCACTTTCAAAGACAATTAAAAATGATCAAACTGGATTTTTATATAACAGGCACACACATGATAATATTAAAAGGATACTTACTCTTATAGATTATGTGAATAAACAAGATAGAGAAACACTTGTAATTGGATTAGACATAGAAAAAGCTTTTGATTCCCTCAACTGGGAATATCTATTTAAAACTTTAGCATTATTTGAATTTCCTCCTCCCTTCATCTTATTACTAAAAAACATATATTAATAACTTAGCCTACATTAAATTAGGTCCTTTCACCTCAGAGTCTATCCATATAACGAAAGGTACTAAACAAGGATGCCCCCTTTCTCATATTATATTTGCTTTGACTATAGAAAAACTTGCAGAAATAATATGTAATAATCCAAGAATAAAAGGAATAGAAGTCTATGACCAGTGCATATCTAAAATAATGCTTTTTGCTGATGATATTTTATTAACCCTATCAAAGTCCAGAGAGTCATTAGGAGAGCTAGAAGAAGTAATGGAGAAATTTTATAAGATTTCAGGTCTACAATTTAATAGATCAAAATCAAAATTTCTATTTTTAAATAAGAAAAAAGAACTACAAGTTGCAGATAAATCCATCACAGGAAAACAAGAACTTACGCTAAATTATTTAGGACTAGTGTTATGCAAAAATATAAACAAAACACTATTAATAAATTATAAAAACATTATTGAAGCAATAAAAATATGTATAGAAAAGTGGAACAAAATTATATTAACTTTTGAAGACAGACTGCAATTAATAAAAATGGCCTTATTGCCAAAAATACTATATGAAGCATTAGCAGTATACAGTTAATTCCTGAAAGATGCATTCTTAAAGAAATAAACTTATGCTTAATAAAATTTTTATGGTATCCCAAAAAGAATAGAGTAGCTCTAACTCATCACATTAGACCCTGGAAACAAGGAGGATTGAACTTCCCAGAAATAGAAGTGTATATATAAAAGCATCTGTGCAGAAAACTACAATAGACTGGATAAACCCAAATTATTTTGCCAACTGGAAAGAATTAACAACAGCTATATTAACAAATGAATTTAATCTGTTAAAAAAATTTTAATAGTAGACAAATCAAACAAAACCTGGTACATACTATGCATAAGTATACAATATAATATAACAAAACCTTCTAAAACAATACTGATTAATCATTACATCAGTTCCTTTAGGAAACTTATCAATGCAAACATAGATCTCAAACTTTGGTTTGACCTTTTAACCCCATTTACCATCACTAAGAACTTTCCTCACAAAATCTATAGGGAAACAATAACCTCCTGGGAACAAAATGGATTCTTATGCTGGTTTCAATGTGTAAATAAATTAAATGTTTTAGATATACATATGATAAAAATTGCTTACAATATTCCATCACAGGAGTGGTTAACCTTACAAAGCATTCTAATGTACACTCAAGATTTATGCAGATTAATAATTCTTCATTTAAAGATATTCCAAATCTAATAAGTTTTCTGTATGAATTTATATATAATAGTTGTGAAAAGAAAAATTCCATTTCAAATCTATATAAAGAGTTAATAACATATAAAACAAATCCCAAGCCATCATACTGGCAGTTCTTAACAAAAGGTCAGTCATTGCAGTTAACAGAAGAAATTAAAACTAACATCTTACTATCAGTTAATTACACCTCTAACACATAGTACTGGAAAATATTTAACTGGAAATACTTACATAGAGCATTTTTAACACCAGATAGAATTAAAAAGATCAGTACTACTACAAATGTTTTTTGCTGGAGGTGTGAAAAGTCAAATAAAGCAGACTGGATTCATATTTTTTATGAATGTAATAAAATTAAATCATATTGGAATGGAATCAATCATTTTTTTACAAGCTTTATTTAATGAATCCTTTACCATAACTAAAGTGTTGATTATACTAAATGCAAATGTAGGTCCCTACCTGAATAAGACAAATATGTATTTGTTATGGACAATACTTGCTATAGCTAGGAAATGCGTAACCAGAAGGTGGAATTGAAATACACCCCCAACCTTGGAAGAATTCTGCACTTTACTGAAGACAACTGCATCGATGGAAATAAAAATCAAAGAACTACGAATTTATCCCAGGCCATTGGTAAATAATCCTTGGAAGAAAGTTATATCTTTGTTGGACACTCTGCAATAATCAATATTGTATCTCTGATAACTGATCTGTTAATTCTATATTCAATAACATACAGTGCATATAACTGAAAGTCAGGCTATTGTAAATATTGTATATAGCTGTTTAAAATGATATTTAAAAATATTATGTAAATGTTAAATTGAAAATAAAAAAATATGTGAGGAAAAAAGCAAATTGATCAAGTTGAACTGCTGTCTGCTTTCTATGTAGATGGTGTATCAGTAATTGGCAGAAAGATTGATGCAGTAGATTTACTGGTAAAGAATGAAGTATTTTGTATTGTTCAGATTAATGATAATTCCACTGAGCTCAAAGTAGACACTGGTTCAAAGTGTAATGTTATGTCTGCAAAAACTTTTGCTAAGGTGAGAGCAGGTGAACAACTAAATGTGAGCAGTTGTGTGAAACTTGTTGCTTATAGAGGTGAAGAAATTCAAACTGAAGGCTTAGTAGTGCTTTCATGTTATGTTTCCAAGAACTGTTATAGCTTATTATTCTATGTAGTTTGAAGACCTGTGAAGTCATTATTGGGTCTCAGAGACAGTTTGAGAATGAATCTGATTTATTTTACCAAAGAAGTTCATCAAATAAGCACATGTCCAGCTTGACCAACACTATTTTTTCAGAGTATGGTGATGTTTTTGATGACAATTTGGGCAAACTTCCAGTTGTGAATTCTATGAAGTTAGACCCAGAGATCAGTCCAGTAGTCAGACCAGCAAGAAAAGCTCTGATAGCTATGCAGCATAAAGTCAAAGCTCATTTGGCAAAATGGTGCAGCAAAGTGTAATTTGTCCAGTTACAGAACCTACCAAATGGGTGTTGTCCATGGTAGCAGCTCATAAAAAAGGCTCAGGTGAAATCAGAATATGCATTGACCCAAGAGATTTGAGCAAAGTATTAAAAAGACCACATCTTCTCATGCTTACTGTCGAAGAAGTCACAGCTCTAATACCGAAGGCCACTGTTTTTTTCTGTCTTGGATGCAAAAAGTTCATTTTGGCAAGTGATGCTAGATCGCAAATCTTTATTACTGACTACATTCACTATCCCATTTGGAAGATACAGATTTCTTAGGATGCCATTTGGAATAAATTCTGCAAGTGAAGTCATTCAGTGTGCAATGGAGCAAATTTTTTCATGTTATCCCTCTGCAATAATAGTAGATGATTTGTTAGTCGGAGGCAATGGTGAAGCAGAGCATGACAGAAATCTTAAAGAGAGTTTTAAACAGAGCACGTGAAGTGACCTTAAAGCTCAATCCTCTAAACTGCAAATTCAGACTACCAGAAGTTATGCATGTAAGTCATTTATTCTCTAGCATTGGCTTGAGACCAGACCCATCCAAGCAAGCAGCCATTCTTCAGATGTCAGCACCAGACAATGTACAAGCTCTACAATGTTTTCTTGGTATGGTCAACTATTTAGGCAAGTTTATACCAGACTTCAGTGAGTTGACAGTGCTTTTGAGAGAGCTAACATGTAAAAATGTTATATGGTCATGGTTAGAACATCAGTAGAGAGCATTTGAAGACCTTAAGCAGAAAATAGCTACTCCACCTACATTAAGATACTATAATGTCAACAAACCAGTAATTATTTCCTGCGATGCTTCAAAATTTGGTCTTGGCACAGTTATTCTTAAAGAGGGTAGACCAGTAGCCTATGCATCTAGAACACTTCCCCAAACTGAAATGCAATATGATCAGATTGAGAAGAAACGTTTGGAAATAGTGTTTGCATTTTCCAAGTTTCATGATTATATCTATGGTCAAAATATTCAGATTGAAATTGATCATCAACCTCTGGTTACTATTTTAAAGAAGCCTATGCATTCAGCTCTAGCGAGATTGCAAATAATGATGGTTAAATTGCAAAACTACAACTTCAAAATGGTCTATACAAAAGGCAAACTTCTTTATCTGGCTGATACCTTATCCACATTGCCTAGGAATACAAAGGAACAGCTTGATGCAGAAAATGTTGACTTCGATGTCATGGAAGTGCGTAATCTTTCTACCATAAGACTTGATGAGCTAGGAGATCATACAAAGACTGATCCAGTTTTGCAAAAGCTCAACCACTAAATTAATGTTGGATGGACATCAAAGCAATTTAGTGTACCACCTGAAGTGCAGCCCTACTTTCCTAACAGAGATGACACGTTGCTGGAAGATGGCATTATTTTCAAAGGTCCTAAAATTGTTGTTCCTGCTTCCTTACAACACAAATACATCCAGATTTTGCATCATGGTCACCCAGGTTCTGAAACTACTAAAAGAAGGGTGAGAGGACTAGTATTTTGGACTTCTCTAGCAAAAGACATTGATAGAGTACTTTCTTCTTGTTCAGTATGTAACAGTACTAAACCACATTTGCAAAAAGAAGCACTTCAGCTAAGTCATGTTCCTGAACTACCTTGATGAACAGTAGTCACTGACATATTCGAGTGGAACAATCAACATTACTTAGTACTGGTAGACTCTTATTTGAACTGGTTTGAGATTGATTTATTACCTAACCTAATGTCCACTACTGCTATTACCAAGTTGAAACATTTCTCTGTCCATGGAAGTCCACAAAAGTTTAGCTCTGACAATGGTACCCAGTTTACCAGTCAGTTGTTTCAGAAATTTGCAAGAGAATGGGACTTTGTACTTGTTACTAGTAGTCCAGAATATCTATAGTCAAATGGACTAGCTGAAAACGCAGTACAGAGTGCAAAGCAATCACTTGAGAAGTCAATGAGTGACAATACTGATGTCTTTTTGAACTTATTCAATCTCAGAAATATACCCCGTGATGATATACTTGGCTCACCTGCTCAAAGACTTCTATCTAGGCAAACCGGAACAACATTGCCTATCAGTTCCAGTTTATTGAGGCCTAAAGCTAAAAACAACAAAGCAATCAAAGCCCAATTGTTCAGAAAGCGTTCTTTCCAGAAGTCCAGCTATGACAAATTGAGCAGATTTCTTCATACATTGAAAGAAGGAGAGACAATGAAGAAGTAACAAATATATGTGAAGAGCTGAGATCCTATCCTATGAAATCTGAGGGTGTGAGTATAGGAGGAATTGCAGACATCTACTTCATGTACCAGAACCATTATCGCAGCATTGTTCCTGTGATACAGACTAAATCTCAGAGTGATTCAGACAGTGTTCCCATCCCAGAAAGTGTTTTGATTCCCACTACCATTTCTGATAATGTTCATAATGTCCCTAAGGTTGAATATTCAGCAGAGACAATCCCAGTTGCTAATCCCAATTCCAGTTTATACGTCACACGATTTGGGCATATCTCCAGGCCCAGTGTAAGATATATAGCAACTTGGGCGTAGTTGTATATATATGCATCTAGTTTTGTATAATTGCATGATGGAAAACTACTTGTACCTATAGCATGTCAGTCAATATTGTCAATGTCATTTTTCAAAGAGGGAGGATGTAGAATAACAGATGTGTTGTACCTTTAAGAAGCATTTCTAAAGACCTACACATGCAGTATAAATAGCAGGTATGTGCTATCTTTAGTGCCATTTTGTGAATAGAGCCAGAGTGTGAACATCTATGCATGAGACAGCTAGTTTGTATATATGTTTCTATATAATAAAGCTACTTGAACAGAACCCACAATGTTTGTCTACTTCATCCTGACTAGATGAGTGACATTGTCTATCCACATCCAAAGTGTGCAGCACCTTCTCACTATAATTCTGGGGAGAGGGAAAGAAGCTAGGTAAATGAATGAACTGGTTGAGTGACAACTCATTAACTACCTTGGGCATAAAGGAAGGGTTGGTACACAAGGACACCCTGTCTTTATGAAAAAACAAATATATATATATATATATATATATATATATATATATATATATATATATATATATATATGTATATATTTGTATTTTATATAGCCCACCTAATCATTAAGGGATTCACATCTAGATCAGGGGAGGTCATCGTGCCTCTTTACTCATCCCTCATCAGGCCCATAATTGAGTACAATGCCCCTTTTGGGATGTACCTTACCAGACACCTGCAGCAACTGGAAAGACCCCAAAAGTACCTCACCAAGAGGATCAAAGGGCTCAAACAGATGCCATATGCTGTCCGGTTAAAGAAACTCCAGCTCTACTCAGTGGCATACCGCCTGCTCAGAGGCGATCTGTGCCTGACGTATAAAGCCATGTCCAACCTGGAATTAATGGACATGCTGCACCTCAGAAAATCCAAATCCCATTGAGCTACGTGCTCGAGAGATTTGAACCTCAGCACTGAAATAAATAGGACATGCTGGAGGGACAGATTCATAACCCAGAGGCTCCCTTCACTCTGGAATAAAATCCCAGTCCAGGTTAGGCAGAGTCGCTCATTGACTCTCTTCAAGAGGAATCTTGATGAGTGGATGGGAGATCGTAGGTTTACCCCGGGGTATCACTTCTGTGTCACTGTTAGACAGAGGCACAGTATACTAACCTCGAAAAAGGGCATAGCAAAATTAATTTAAAATGGGTGGCGAAAGCCAAACACACTCTGGCTAGGCTTATAAATGCCCTAGGACTGATAGCCTAGTATGAACTTATGAACCTATGAACAAAAAGGGGGGAGAGGCCATTATGGCCTGAAGCTCAGACACACGTCCGGCTGAAGTTAAAGCAAGTAGAAGTACTGTTTCCCAGGAGCAGTGTTGCAGGAAAACTGATGAAGCTGGCTCGAAGGGGGGGGGGGCAGCTTATACAGAACAAAATTAAGATACCAGGGAGGAGGAATAGGTTTCTTGGGAGGTCTAATGTGATGGACGCCTTTAAGAAATTGTTTAGCCTCAAATCTGATAGCTAGAGGGAGGGGATAAAGGCAAATAGACAGAAATAGCTGACGTGGGCTTTCATTGAAGAGTAAGCCAAGCCAGCATTGAGCAATTCACACAAATAAGAAAGAACCAAGGGATTTCCAGTGATAGTGGATCCTGGTTTCATGAGACACACCAAACTGAAACTCTTTCCAACTTAGATAAGCAAGATTTTCTGGTATTGGGTTTCCTGGCTTCTTGTAGGACCCTTAGCATGTCTTCAGAGAACAGGTGACTAAAAGGAATTAAAACTCTATCACCCACAGAGTCAACTGAAGGGTAAAAGAAGTGGGGATGGACGAGAGTTCCTTTATCTTGTGTGAGAAGGTCCACCCTGTCAGGTAACTTGTGATGACTGCCCTTGGTTAAATGCAGGAGAACACAGAACCAATGCTGTCTTGGCCAAAAGGGAGATGAGATTTTTGGGTTGCCCTGCTGAATTTTGAACAGGATTTTTGGAATGAATGGAAGAGGAGGGAATGCATACAGAAACATCCCCTTCCAAGAGAACGAGAGGGCATCCACCTTCCACACCAGAGAATCTGGAACTCTGACACAAAATTGTGGGAAGTCCTCTGTTCTTGGGGGAGGCAGAGAGATCTATTTGTCGTATACCCCACTGGTGGACAACGTCCAGAAATACATCCCTTTGAAGCATCCATTCATGGGACTGTGTTAAGGATCTGCTCAAGGTGTCTGCCATGCAATTTTGACCAGACAGAATATACACTGCCTGAAGAGTCACCTGATATTGGACTGCCACCTCCCAAGCCTAGAGTGCCAGCCTGCATAGTAGGTAGGAGTTGCCCCCCCGCCACTGCTAGTTCACATACCAGAGGACTGTCATATTGTCTGTGAACAGCTTTAAAGGTTCTGGGAGGAAGAGAGGATGAAAGGTCTGAATGGATAGTAGCAGCGCCTTCATCTCCCTTACATTGATGTGTTCCCTTTGTTGAGATGGGGACCATACCCCTTGTGCTTTCAAATTTCTGAAGGCTGCCCCCCAGCCCACATCGAAGGCATCTGTGAACAGCTCTTGGACTGGTGGCAGAAAGTGCAAAGGGAGTCCTGGGTTGAGTGACACTTGTTGGATCCACCACTGTTGTTCCTTCTTCAGACGGGATGAAAGGAATTGGAAACTCCAGAGGATGTGAATGCTGCATCCAAACTGACTTTAGGAACTACTGGAGTTTTCTCATGTGAAGTTTGGCCAGAGGTAGCATAGGAATCATTAGTACCATGAAGCCCAAAGCCCTGAAGAACTCTCTGGATGAAATGTGGTGCAGAGGCAGAAGATGAGGTCCTGTGTCTCCTAAGGAGGGAGATTGACCCTTATAAGGTCTGTCTGTATGCAGCATCCCAGGAAGATGTGATCCTGAGAGGTGGTGAGAACTGATTTTTTTGGTTTATGGTGAATCCCAGACTTTGTAAAAAAAAATGGCAAAGTGGATGTTTTATTCCAAGATCTCCATGGAGGTTGCCAGAAAAAGGAGATTGTCCAAATAAGGGAAAATGTGGATGCCCTGAAGCCTGCAGTAGGCAATCACAGGAGCTAGACATTTTGCAAATACCCTTGGTGCAGTAGAATGTCTAAAGCGCAAGGCACAGAACTGAAAATGCAAGGAAGTCACAGAGAAATGTAAAAAATGTCCGGCATTTGGGGTGGATGGGAATGTGAAGGTATGCATCTTTGATAGCCACAGAAGCCAAGAAGGCTTGTGGTATAATGAAGGGAAACAAGTACTGAATAGTTAACATATGGAAGGTGGGTACCTTCAGGAAGGTGTTGAGGTGAGAAAGGTCCAGAATGGGTTTCCAAAGACCATCCTTTCTGGGCACAAGGAACATTCTGAAGTAGAAACCTTATTTTTGGTCTTGAGGAGCTTCCTGAATGGTTCTTTGTAACTGTAGGTCTAGAAGTACCTCTGGAAAGGAAGGTAGTTGTTCCCTTGGTGGTTGGGGGATGCCCCTGAAGGAAGGTAGGGAGTCCCAAACTAGAAAGTACCCTTTTTGAATGATAGAGAGAATCCAGGAGACTTGAGTTATGCTTTCCCAGACTGGCAGAGACAGAGAGGTGCTGGAAAAGAGGAACATGGGTAAGGGGTACTCTACCCTTATCAGACCACTAATAGAGTATAATGCACCTTTTTGCATGTACCTCACCAGACAACTGCAGCAACTGGAGACCTCAGAGGTTTCTCACTAAGAAAATGCAGGGACTTCAAACCATGACCTACATGGACAGGCTGAAACTCCTGTCACTTTACTCTGTATTTTATAAGCTGCTGAGAGGTGACTTGTTCCTGGCCTACAAGGCAATCTCCAGCCCTGCTCTGATGGAAATGCTGCACATCTGCAAGTCAAATGGCACAAGACTCACCAGCTCTAGGGATCTCAACCAAGCCTGTGACATTAACAGAACATACTGGAGACACAGATGAGTCTTACAAAGACTGCCACTTCTCTGGAACAGACTTTCTATTCACATAAAACAGAGTGCCTCTGACCCTATTCAAATGCAACTAGATAGTTGGATGGGAGACTGCAAATTCGCCCCTGGGATGGAACCCATGTCCTTCATGGACAGGGGTGGTCGGTGTTGATCACAGACCCGCTCTGTTCATAAATTCCTTCTGTAAACTACCCAAAAAGAACAGACAGGGATACTTGGGCTTAACATGGCTAGACTTGTAAAGGTTCTAGGGCTGCTAGCCTAGTAACCTCCTATGAACCTACAGGGTTCAAACTGGAGAAGCACAACATGCAGAACTCTGGTAAAGACTACATCGGTGTAGATTGAGAAAAAGGTGACCTAGCTCAACCTGAAGCAGCCTCCTTAAACAGAAAGGGACTAGGGACACAATGCCAGAGAAGCCAGCTTCCTTGAAATCTGCACTGAAGGAGAATGGCTCCAATATGTGGAAGCCGTCAACAGGGCCAAAACTGCCAGGGAATTAAATCACATAAAATAAATTGAAAGTCAGTAAAAGGATACTATATATTTACATCTCAATAACAATGTTTTTTTTTTTCAATTCTTGCACATTTATCCATAACAAATACTTCTTTATCCATAATCTCTTAAACATTCCCTCATTATAAAGTTCTGTACATTGTTATATATTTGTAATGTATTTTAAATCATAACTCATACATGAACTTATTTCAGAGTTTTTTTAATACATCTCATACCCTCACATCTTCCTGAACACCTGCACCCATCCCATTCACTACCATACTACAAGCTATATATTTACTTATTTTTACATTTGTTAACAGAGTTAGTCTGACTGGGCCCAGAGAGCCCTTTTTTCAGTGGAGACCCGAGGAAAAAAACTCCAGGAAAGTAATTAAAAAAAAAAAAAATTCAAGTTGTAAGACACTTAACAGTACAAAAACAGAGAGAAATATACAATATGGATATATACAAAGCAAATGTACAGTATTTTGAGAATGCAGTAACGATATGTTTGAAAAGTTTGGTTATCATTAAATTATTTAAAATGACTGTAGCCATGTGTAAAATAAAAAAGAATTCAGATTAACATCATGGCCTAGTACAACAAAGATGCATTTAATAGCATAGTTACTAACTGCAGAGAGAGTAACATATATAGACCGTTTAGGTAGATATCAGGCAAATATGTTAATTGAGAGAAGAAAAATTCATTACATAATTTCCTGACAAGTACATATCCATATATGTTATAAATTAATTGTTTGTTGCTTTTTGTATGTTTGACAATTGTCTGCAATTAATAAAGCCCACACTTCCAATGCCCCAGTCCAAATGTCATCCAAACACAGTAAAAAAAACAAAAATAAAAAAATAAAAATAAAATCCCAATTTTAAAATGCCATTTTGAAATTGCACTATCCTTGTCCCCCTAATATCAGAAACAAAAAAAAATATCCATGGAAGATAGTTCCTTTTTTTAATCAAGGTCCTCGAATTTATTAATAAAGCCATAAAGCCTCAAATTCAAGTATTATGCAAAACTTCTTTGTCTAAATGTATTACGGACACAATGTCTGCTGGAGAAAAACCCAGTGGACAAACACTGTTCTAAAGCACTGGGATAACAGCTGCTGTTCCTTAAATTCATATAACTAGTAGTCTTTTCTTCAGATACATTTGCAAAAGTTCAAGAAAGAACAAAGCAATAGTACCCGTCTACATTCTTTGCACAGTTCCATCATTCACTTCCATGTCTCTTCCACTTGAGTGTCCCACAGTCATTTCCGTTCCTCCTCTGACATTATGCTACTGTCCTCAAAAAAGCAATGGTTCACAGTCTGCAACCACAAAGTCACCACAATTCATTGTTCCTCCTCATTTTTTGTAACATTTTATCATCCAAGCCATCTTCTTCAAAACAGAGAAGTTTTCTTCCTCAACCACTGATTGTAGCTCAATTTTAACATTAACCACCTCTTCTACTACACCTTTGGCCTTTTCCTCCATTATAGTAGAGGAAGTGCTGAAATAGTAGCTCTAGAGAAAGGAGTTGGGGGTATTTCCACATTGCCTTGGCAAAATTTCCTCCAGTCACTATAAACACCGCCTTGGATCTCCCCTGACCTGAGGGCATTACTATACTGGGACTAAACCAATGGATAAATAAAATGGCTATTCTGCAGTCAAATTTCATGTTTCTCTTGTATCCAAGCATCACCTTAAGAATATTTTATTTAAGACTTACATTTTGTGGGTATTTCTGTTATGCATGTTAAATACTAAATTCCTAGTGCCTAAATGCAACACTAAGGAAATAAATAAGTATGCTGCCTTAATGTTTTAACTTGTGTAAGCTTTACTGAGTTGGTCATGAAAAATGATGGCTTCAAACATGAGATGTTACTTTTCTGTAATGAGGGGTCAGAGTGACACCAAGCCATTTTATGTGCTGTGCATCTTCACAGCTATAACCCGGACTCCTTAAAATACTTTGGCTTCCTACAGACACGATTAGGCAAGTTTACCTGCTGCAAAGTGAAAGCAGACTCTCTCAACGACTATTTCTGGGTTGGGAATGGGAGTTCCAATCTTAAATCTTCCTAAACACTTGTTATTTGGAGAAGACTGATTTTGTACAGAGGCTGCTCAAGGAGAGGAAGCACTTTCCAGAGTATATTACATACTATGGGACCACAGAAGTTATACTGTTCTAAGACACAGAAGAGACTTAAAATCCTTAAAAGTGAACAAGCTGAAAAATATCACACACACTGGTCATGCATGCACAGTTAAAAAATGTAAACTGATTACTGCTGTTATTATTTTTTTTAGTCTAGCTAATCACAAATGTAGAGCTAGTATAATCAGCAGTGACATCTGTGGACATGGCAGTGAGTTACTGAACCAGTACATATGTCACAATCCACTAGTAGAAATGAAAATTATGCTGGCAAACTTCAAAAAATTCCTGCTCGTCACGGAACTGCATACTGCCCTACAAAAACAGTGGGTAAGGTTATAATCCCCCTGAGTGATGCATGTTACTTAACATTGGTTTGTTGCAGTGGAACATGGACAAAATGCAGCATTTGATTCACAGCCAAAGATATATTCTGTAGATAACACAATTTGTAAGAACTTATTTTAAGCAAAGTAATGCATCACTTGTCAAACTTTATTACACATTTTCAATATTTACATACCAGTTCATGTATTTTGCATTGCATATTTTGCTTCTTAAAACAGTAAAATTGACCTTCAGACAGGAAATGAAAGCAGAAATCTTAAAAACCCAACAAAGCTGTCCCAACATTTAACAGACCAGACTACTGTGGTAAATCCTCACATCACACCATGTGTTTATTGTTTTCCTGCCACAGCACTCAGCACAAAGCCACTAAAGCCAATAGAAAGTTAATATACTGCCCCGATTCAGCCATAGTATGGAATGCATCTGCTCTTGACGGTACACCGATTACTTGTAAAGGGACTGTAACCCTCTACAACATGAAGTCCACAGGCTCTGTCAAACCTCCTGTAAATAATAAAAAAGGCATTTAATTCAGCAGCTGATGTCTTTATAGTCAGATAATTAAAGCAAAGACTGAGTTTACAAGCTATCAACTTATTGCTACAGTTTTGAAGCCCTTGCCACCTAACAATTTCTAAAATGCAAAGTAAACAAAGGCCCCTAACACAAGGTTCTTCAGCACAGTTACTGCACTGTCACACTAATTAAATACTTGCTGTGACATTAAAAGTAGCAAAATATATAACATTTTTGTACCCAAGAGAGATGCAAAAATATCAAGTCCGAGACAAATCCTTCCTTAGAATGTCACGGTGTGAAATGAACATTGATTTTTTTCTGCATGTGTTACCTATAAGATAATTTTGTGAGCTATACATAGTGTGGGGCACAATATTTAAATAATTTTCAACCAAGCAGATTTTGAAAATAGAAACAAAGGCACTTGAAAAACAGGAACATCCAGCTAAAACTCTGGGCATCTAATTAACATAATATTTGAATACAAAATAGCACACAGCTGCTCCTGCTTCCAGTAGGAATGCACTTAGAAAGCACTGACAAAAATGATGGAAAAAATAAGCACATTAGAATGTAAAATCTGTAGACTTAATATTGCAAAATTCTACCACACAAAGTAATTTATTTCTTCTTTTTAATTATCATTGCCACTACTATGTTGGTTATGTACTCTTAGATTCTGTTTGCTACACAGCTTCAAAAATAAAAAATAAAACGTGATGAGAGGAATTCAGATAACTATGTGAAGTGGTAAATCAAGCCCGAGAATAGTGACATACGTCTAAAAAGCGTACATCAGACCTCTCAACGTTAGCTACACATGCGTACAAATACACTGGGTTGCACGGCAGGACTGCAGTTTGTGCTGTTTCACAGCTCTTTACCCCTATGACTCCAGGCCTTCTGTTTGGAATTTGCATGACCTCCCTGGATCCATGCAGGTTTTTACCCAGTTTCCTCTCTCATTTGAGACGGACACCATTAGGTGCAGTGCCCACAGTATGCAAGGAGCATGTGTTCACACCTTGCAAAATGCCGAAAAACCAATACCAAGTCTCTAACTAATAACCCCATGAAACTGAACAAGGCAAAGCAGGTTCCACAAAATGA
This sequence comes from Protopterus annectens, assembly GCF_019279795.1. Classification (NCBI taxonomy): domain Eukaryota; kingdom Metazoa; phylum Chordata; order Ceratodontiformes; family Protopteridae; genus Protopterus; species Protopterus annectens. The sequence continues at coordinate 179,091,641 of NC_056746.1, forward strand.
ACATACATTCATGGACTTGCATCAGGTATCAGAAACAGTTGGAAACATACCTCCCAGTGCAAAAAAAAAAAATATGAACAAGTCAAAAATAGGGGAGGGTCAAAGGCCCCAAAACATTGACAGGTTCCATACATTGTTTACAGGAGCAAAGTTGCTAGGACAAGTTTTCCATTAGTATGCACTTTCTGAAGGGTGTGAAGCTTGAATCTCACTCTTATCTACTCATTTATTGACTTCAGCCCTTGATTTGTCAGAAAACCACAAATTGCCTAGCAGACTAAATATATGAAATCTGGACATTCTGCAAAATTCTGGACAGCTGACAGGTATGTGTCTTTGAAGCATGGTGCAGAAAAGTTCTAACCATCAAAAAGCATTTGCCTCATTAATACAGAATGTAATAAGTATCAACTGGATGTTCCCTTCTTGAAACCACTACCAGAAGGCCACCATTTCTTAAAGTGAAACTGTGGTGCTGTCTCTCCATTCCTCTGAAGAACCACCACTACCCATTGTTGAAATAGAAGTCATCACAGATGTAGCCAATGAAAGGATTTATCAGCCCGTCTGTCGCTTGGCAAAAGACGTTTAAAGTAATTGCATTAGGAGCATGAGGCTTGAATTACTGACTAAAAGATCTTCCAAGACTACGGAGCTCCTCAAATTATGAGAAAACAGACTGACAAAATGGCCTGCACAATGTCCTTAAAGATATGCACACAAGAGGAACAGAGGATGATGGAGCAAACTTGGTTATTTTAACACACAACTTTAATGAAAATATATTTTCAACTTTTATTTTACTATTAGTGTCTTTAAGAGGAGGAGCCCCTCCATATTCTTAATATCGCCTCAAAATATAATCTTATCAAAATCAGGGGGAATCTCTTTGTAGAAGATGGCTAGAAACAAAGCAATTAAGATGAATTTCGATAAGAATATCTATATGCATGTCACTCATACTACTGTGATGAATGTTCATTGGTAACTTCCATTTTATTTTCTTCAGTTTTCATGAAGGACAGAAGCATGTAAATGCAGGCCATCACTCCATATACAAAATATATGGAAATCATGGTAAATAACATGCATCCAAATAATGCATTACAAAAACAGTACAATATTTAAGAGCATCTCTGCTTATGGAACTAGCAGAGAGAGATCCCTTACTGGACATGTACTTCAGTATCCCCCCAAGAAAAACACTTTCAACACTTGTCAAGTGTGGCAGAAGCCATACCAGTCTGCTCCATATATCAGATTAATATACTCCTTCAAAGCAGCAACATAAGACGTTAACATAAGGTGTCCCGAAAATGAACAGTTAATCTACTTGGCTCAATATCTCCAGAAAATAAAATGCAAGCATACTTCAAACTTAAAAAATTTCATCTGACAGTAATGTCTAAGAAGAGAGATCTTGTCTTGGTTAGCAAGGCTGCATGAGAAAATCACAATTTAACCACACCTGCAGACTGCCCTAAATATAAACCATAAGGGGAAATACCTTTCAGGAAAAAAAAACTGAAAAAAGGAATTCAGTAGTTCAAATACCAGAGATGCATCATCATAATTACAATCTTGAAAAGGAAACTGGATGAAACAGACAAGGATGTGTTGCACAGAGCTGATGCACTGGGAAAGGAGGAATCTTAATATATGAATAAAGGCTAGTGTTCTGTTCAGAGGGCACCACAGCATGTGTTGTACCTGGCTTCACACTACAATACTATTCAGAAGAGGGCTACCTACCCCTACTGAAATCCAAGGATGAAGCACCACCAAGCATTGGCATTTGTACCATTCAGCTGCCCTAATACATCTAAACATTTAGCAATAAACTCACTGTGAATGTTATTCAGAAGAACGGGCCTACTTACCCCTAGAGAAACACCAGACTGAAGCACCAATAAGCTAGAACATCGGCACCTGAACCATTCAGCTGCCGTAATTTGTTCAAACAACTATCAATACAGAGGTGTCCGCCCTAACTTATTTTTCAAAGATGTGATTACACCATTTAGATGTGTGCGTGCAAACATACTTATGCATACACCAGAATCAAGATTTAAGGCAAGTCAGTAAAGTTTTTATCTCACAGCTTGAGGACAATTTTCAGTTCTGAATTGTGCCACTACTTTTATGGAGTATGAATGACCCCCACCCCCCAGTACTCCCCATTTCCTCCATTCTGAAAACACGGTAGCTGATTAAAATACCTTAAGGTGTTCATACATACTGCATTTATTTTTGCCCTTTTGACTCTGGTCATGACTGAAAAGGGCCCATGATTAAGAAATGATTAAAAAAAGCTATGCTAGAGTAAAACTCTACATGATTCCAGAAAGAAGCAAATGAGCTTGTTTCTGAACTATGGAAAATCACTGCCATTTTCTTTCTTACACTATTAACATCCATATTATACCTTCTACATTCAAAAAGGCTACATAAGCACACAGAATATACAGTAAAGAATAACAACATGCAGTATGGTTGTCTTGTACCACTTATCAAGGTGGCAAAAACATGAAACTACAAATCATAACTCTTGAATCTACAGCAAGGCATACATGCTGCTATATGATCAAAGTGCTAAAGCAGGAGTAGTCTTCAAAAGTGGCAATCTGCATCATACACAAGACCACATGAAGACAATTAGTGTACCTGTCATTTCCAGTATGCAACATGAAAACAACTCCCAGCAGTTGCATAAGACAGACATATATGTTCTTCTCTAGACAGAACGTGCTGTGTTGCAGTTACTGGCCAGCACTATATAGCTGTACAGTGTACATGCAGGCATGCTTTCTGACTCCATACACTACCAAAACATGTGCACTGATAGAGTACCACCATAGCTGGTGTACTGTGTGCCTTGATACATTACTGCTGCAGCTGATCATACCATGATGCTTAGCCATTCAGTGCACCACAACCCTACATATTGTGGTGGACTTTGTCCCATAGGCAGCCATACAATTTTCCCTGTGAATCGCATACTAGACATTGTATACCATAACATTTGGTGTACCTTTTCTCTACAGAGGCCATTTATGCCTACAAATCTCTAGAATAAAATGCAATACACATCAGGATCCTCCAGAAAGACCACTGTGTGGGAGGAGCAATGATTGTTTGTCCTTAGTAGGAAATCTTCTGAAAACCTGTGGATAACACAAAAGTCTGAATATTCTTATTCACTGAATTGTAGTTGTTTTTATGTGGGGGAGCTGAATTTTAAGAAAGAAGTCAAGAAACAACTCTAGTTTTAAAAGGAATGCTACCACTCAAAACCTAAGAAAAAAGCACAGTTGCTCTTCTGAAGAAATTAGTGGGGCTGGAGGATAAGCAAACAAGAGACCTAAAGGCCAAGCATACAGAAGAGCATCCTGAGGTAACTGCCTCTGAGGATGGACTAAGGTGTAATTGCTGCTGTGCCTGGTGTTGGACAGGGTTGCAAACAAACTACAATATGGAGTGCCCCTTCACCAACAGCTGAAGCATAGAGGGGCAAACGTGATATGAGGTACTTAGCTGAGCATATGGCAGGTGTCCTTGAAGTCGATGAAGCACATTCAGTTGTCCTTCTGCAGAAGAGAAAATATGTTCTGCACTGTGACCATCCGGAACTTGGTCTGTTTTACAAAAGGACTGAGTTTGGTAAAATCCAAGATTGGCCCGAGGTCCTTGTTCTTTGGACCCAAAAAAAACTTCAGTTGACCAAGGATCCTCAGTCTGGTGGGACGTCTTGGATAACACGATTTGCCAGCAACTTCTTAGGTTCATAGGTTCATGGGTAAGTACTAGGCTATTGGCCCTAGGGCCTATATAAGCCTAGACAAATGGTACCCTGGCATTTGCCACCCAAGAAAATTATTTTCCTGTGCCTCTGTCAAGCAGAGCCACAGAAGTGATCCCCGGGGTGAATTTCCTATCTCCCATCCAATCATCAATATTTTTCTTGAAGAGTGCTAATGAGGAGCTTTCTTTGCTATAGATAGGTAGTTTGTTTCAGAGTATGGGAAGTCTCTGGGACTGGAATCTATCCCCTCCAGCATGTTCTGTTTATTGTGGTGACAAGGTTTAGATCCCTAGAGTGTGTAACTCGGAGGGATTGGGATTTCTTTAAGTGGAGCATGTCCAACAGCTCTGGGTTTGACATAGCTTTGTATGTTAGGCAGAGATCGCCTCTGAGTAGGCGATATGCGACAGAGTAAAGCTGGAGTTTTTTGAGACGGTCTGCGTAGGGCATCTGTTTGAGGCTGGTAATCCTCTTTGTGAGGTATTTCTGTGGCCTTTCCAGTTGTTGTAGATGTCTTGTGAGGTACATACCAAAAGGGGCGTTGTACTCTATAATAGGTCTAATGAGTGATGAGTAGAGGGGAACAATGACCTATTTTTTCCTGGATAAGAAACCTTTTGTGATGAGGTGCACCACGTAGAAGGATTTCTATTGTGGCAATGTGATTATCAAAGGAGAGACTACTGTCCACCTGTGTCCCAAGGTCTCTTATCACATTTTCTGTGTTACGTAGACTACCGCCTATGTGGTAGTTCATGGGTACAGAGTTTTTACCAAAAGGGGATAACAATGCACTTTTTGGCATTGAGCTTGAGGCCATGGCTTTGACACCAGGCATCTGTCTCAGTGAGGACCTTTTGTAGGATGTCCACATCGTTAGGAGTTTTGATTATGGCTCCTAGTTTGCAGTCATCTGCGAACTTTGTTAGCCAAAGATCTACTGTGTTAGCCTGTACTTCAGAGAAGTAGATACCAAACAGGAGAGGACCTAGGACTGAACCCTGTGGTACTCCACTTGTCACTGGTCTGAAGCTGGATTTAGAGTCTGCTACTTTCACAGTGTGGGTTCTGTCATTGAGCCAATTGGCAACCCATCTTGTGACATAGGGATTTATACCTAGTTTAGTGAGTTTATCTATAATTCCAGAGTGGGGGATGGTGTTGAAAGCCTTGGCGAGATCTAGAGAGGCTGTGTGAACCACCTTACCCTCATCTACGGCTTTGGTGACTGCTTCATAGAAGTCTATCAGGTTTAGGAGACATGATCTGCCTTTTACAAACCCGAACTGGGTAGGGTCCAGAGTTTGGAGATTACCAGTGTCATTGTTTATAAGTTCTATGATGATATATTCCATAGCCTTGCAGACCAGGCTCACCAGGCTAATGGGGTAGTAGTTCCTGGGGACCGTGGTGGCTCCCCCTTTGTGGAGTGGGATAACTGCTGCTGTGCGCCATTCAGTTAGCACAAAGCCTGAGGTGAGGCTATGATTGAACATGGTACTTAGGTGGGGTGCCAGTACATTCTGTAATTCATGTAGAACGCAGCCTGGGATGTTGTCAGGTCCCATGGATGCTTTGTTCTTGGCTTTGGAGAGTGTGTTTTTTACCTGTGCAGCCGTGATTACTGGAACTTTGCATTCTTCCGGTATAGAGATGGGCCCTTTAGGGGATGAGAGGGGGTAAATTAGCACTGAACCTATCTGCCAGGATGTTGGCAATATCAGTTGGTTCTGTATATTTAGTGCCATTGTGCTGTAACTCAGAGCAGATCTGAGTGTTGCCACTGAGATTCTTGACATAGCTAGAGAATGCTTTGTGGTTGTCTTTAGAATCAGTGGTGATTTTGTTTTTGTAACTAGCTTTGGAGGATTTTATGAGGGATCTCGGCTTCTTACTGAGGCTGACCATGGAGTTCCTCCAATCATGGGATTTTACTCTTTTTTGCAACAGTTTCTTTCTTCTGTTGTAGAGTTTGTTTAATGCAGGGGACGACCAGATTGGCTTCCTTTTTTTGGAGGATAGCATCTTGGTTCTGTTAGGGATTGCACGATCCATGCACTCGTGTAAGTGCTTATAAAGTGCAACTGTATAGGATTCAACAGTCGTACCTCTATTGTCCGTCAGCATGGGTGTCGTGAAGTTTGCCACTTATGTCTTAAGAAGCTTAAAGTTGGCTTTGGAGACATTTTTTACGGTGGTTTTCCTAATGGGGGTGGGTTGTGGACGTCTAGGGTGATTTGCTTGTGTTCGGATCTGACCAACGAGGAATTGACCTCTAGTGTGGAACACCGGTTGCCCATGTTGGTAATGACCAGGTCTAGGATATTGCTGCCCCTGGTGGGGGTGTGGATAAGTTGATCCAAGGTGTCAGAATTTATGAATTCCAGAAAATGTTGAGCACAAGAGTTGGTACATGAGTAGTTTTCCCAGTTAATGGTGGGGTAGTTGAAATCGCCCATTATTAGGGTGTTAAGTTGTACCTTAATATTTTCCAGTGTATCAAGAAATGAGGAGTGGGAATCCTGGGGCATGGCGGGGGATCTGTAGCAAGCTACAATTTGGATTGCGGTCTTGCCCAGAGTTAGTTGCACTTGGATAATCTCGGATGCATTATGCTGAGCAACTAGCCTGGAGGTGTGGATATCCTTAATGAATATGGACATGCCTCCGCCTTTAGTGCTTCGGTCCAGGTTAGGTGGCCGAAAGGTGTGGTATGAATTATAGCCTGGTAATACAGGGGTGCTCTCTGGAGCCTTGAACCAGGTCTCTGTCACTGCACAGATGTCGATGTTCTCCATTTTAAAGAGTGCCTCAAGTGAGTGCATTTTGAGGTTTATTTCTGAATATCAATGGCTGCTTCCTGTCTCTGACAGGGTGGAACATCCAGGAAACATGAGAGATTCAAGTTTGGAACATCTAAAAATATAACTGAATAGCCCCTGGATATGACAACACCAATGCAGCCAAGGTAATGGCCTCCCAAACTTCTGGGTGCAAAGCCAAATGACCTACTCCCTCCAAAGTGGGTCAGACAACCCTTCAGGATCGCTGAAAGGGCCTCCTGGAGAAAGTTCTGTGGAAGCCCTGATTCTGCGGACTGCCCCAGGCCACGTGGGCACTGTCCACTGTGGTTACCCCCACCACAGGGGGGAACCTTCAGAAGAAGCATCTTGAAAAGACTGTTGCTACTTCCTGAAGAAAATATGTTCACCACCTTTTGCTTTAGGAAGAAGGGCCATAGAGGGGTGGCAAAACGTACTCCAACAGCAGTAGTCATTCCATCTTGTGCACTCCTAGTTAAGTGTCTAAATTTCATCTGAAACAGAGAGGAGCCATCAAATGCAGCATTTACAAAAGGATGACTTGAAGCAATCTGTAAAGTTGCAACACCTCAATTAAGCTTGGCGACACAACAATGCTGGTGCTGGTGGCTTGGGATGTTCTATCAGCCACATTAGACAGCAGCCTCATGTAAATATTATCTATCGACTGTAAAGGGGACAACTAAGCATTCAGAGACTTCTGATACTCCCAAGTCAAATGAGTCTTAACCCCTGACACTTCTGACACAGTGTGCCTTTGAAGTTAAGTGAGAAATAGTTTATCTACCGCAGAGTGAATGTGGCCAAGACACAAGATCTCTTCCCTAAATGGTGCAAAGTCAGAGATTTCCTATTTGGAGGATGAACACAGGAGCTCCTCCAAAATGCCCTTGTTGGCTGCTGCAACCATGAGTGCATCAACAGCTGGGCCCTTACCCCACTGCAAGCAATCTTTATACGGGTCAAGTATTTTATTAGGCTTCTTGGGAATCTGTTCTACCGTATTGGGTTCCCTCTAAGACAAGAGGGTGACAAGTGTCTTGAGGGGCCACCCTGAAGGCCTCCAGAAATACAGACTCTTCCTGAGAAGGGGCTTCAGCGATCCATCCCTGTACTGACGAAAAAGCTCCAACAGATCACCAAGAGATGAGTCATCATGAGGGGAGTTGGGGAACCCATCTCCTTTGAAGTCAGTATCCCCTGTGAGGGACTCCTCAGGTGACTCCAGGTGCTTCTGCTTGCACCACCTCTTACCTGAAACTTCCCACTCTAGAGATGTCAGAGGAAAAAGGGAAAAGGCAGATGTCTAGGCATGAGGAGGCAGACTGGAAGCCAACTGGGGTGAGCTGTCCTACAGTAGACTTAGGAACAGATAGGTGCCAATGACAGAAGGGGGAGTGGTCATCTGTCGTACTTTACCATTCCTGTCTGCTGGCAGAGCATCCTTTATACATAGAAACCAGAAACAGAAGTGAGCTAACCAGAACCAAAGAACCTAGGATCCGAAGATTCCAAGGACATCCCTATACCAACTGAGCCACAGCTTGCTTTGACAGAGACAAGAGAATATCAAGGGTAGATGCTCTGAGGGGAATGGATGTCCCCAAAGCTGGAATCAAACTTGACCAATCTGACTGAGCCAAAGCTCCAGGGACAGCCTGGAACTGATTGAATGTGGTCACTTTTACAGATGCAATTAGGCTTCATCAGCTGGTCTAAATCCAAAGCTTTTAGACTTGACAACAATCCTGGATGACCAAACTGATGAAGCTACTGAAGAGGGCATTGAAGTCCATCTGGTAGGCAGGGATTCTGCTGAATGGATCCAAACTGGAGAAGCCCAGATCCAAGGTGGAGAAGGGGAGGATCCTGGAGAGAACTCCAGTGAAGGAAAGAAAGGCAAACTAGCCACTCCCAAAGCAGCTCTTGGAGAGAATGGGGCTGGGGACACACAAAACTGGGGATGCAGCCTTCCCTGAAATTAGCACCAAAGCAGACTGGCTCTGAGATATTGAGCCGAAGGTGAAGCCAAAGCCACTGAGGGGATCTGAAGGTTTTGGGACCTTCGAATCCAGCAGACCAGACAGAGCAACAGAAGCAGGGCAGACCACTTACAGTCCCCTTTGGGAGACTCTGGTTCATTGGATCAGTGTCTATTACCCCTATCAGACTTGTCTCCTTTGCTGGAAGTATATTCGCTGTATATTTGTGGTAAGGAAGCCTTTTAACACTAACACATTAACTGTGCTCTCCTCTCAATAATGGCCAGAGAGCCGGAGTCCTTGAAAATAGAGCAAGGCAATGTTGCATGGATGACCCCCAGGCAGTAAACATCTTTCATGGGTGTCCTGCAAAGATAGCTTATGCTCACAGTCTACACACTTTTTTAAAGCCCTTCTGATCCATGACAAAAACTTCCATACAGATTGCATAATTATCTAAGTTTAACAGCACACTAAATACCCACTAAAACACACTATCAACCTACCATAAACACTACAAGCACTTAAATGCACACTAGGTGGGAAAAGCCAGTCACTGTGCTAACTGTAAACCTACACAACCTAGACTAACCTAAATCTACCTATCACCTGTACGTAAACTTGCTATAAAAACAGGGTAGGACAAAAGGGAGCAAAAAACATGCTACAAATTCAGCAGCAAAAAGGATACACTCCAGAGGGGCAACAGAGCTGCTATGCAGGAATGGTGGCAATGTAGACCTGAGGTATTTTTAGTTGAGTGAGGCATTATGGGTAGAGGAGGCAGAGCTCAGCCAGATGAAATCTTCAGATATGGCCAGTCTCTGATCACAGTAGGTCCAATAACCTACAGGTTGAACTCAGCTGGAAGACATTGAATCTTTTACTATGCAGAATTCATACTTAGTATAGTAACAAATCAGGACATTTACCCTAATACATTGTTTTTCTCCTTCAACATGTTTTTGGAAAAAAATGCCACTCAAGTTAAGTATTTCCAAAAAAAGAATAAAAAAAAACAAGCTGCTCTAAAAGGGTCTGTATTACCATATCGAATGGTAAAAATATTGAACGCTCACATGAGCAAAAAGGTACATAAACAAACTTTTTTGGGGGGGGGTCACGGTACAGTGAGGAATGGAATATTTGCCCTTCCTTCACTGTAGTGCGACCTCGGAGTTGGAATATATATTTAACGGGGGGTGTTGGGGGTGCAGCCCCCCACAATAGCAAGTTCGTTTTTGTACCGTTTTGCTCATGTGAGCATTCAATATTTTTACCATTCGAGATGGTAATACAGACCCGCTCCAAAAGTGTGACAGAAGCTTTCTAAAATTAGAAAACTATTAGAAATCTGTAAATACTTTAGAAAAGTATTCTTTACTAAAAAGCATAACAAGGAGGCTTTAGCAAATCAGTAAGTGACAACTGTGATAGCAACTTAACCAGAGCTGTACATGCTTGAGTAGCTTCACTATTGTGAATTACCTCTTAGATTTTTGCCTACAGCAGTCTGAAGGCCGGCCTGACTTTTGCACCATTATCTTCTGCCGCCGGGCTTTGGACAACTCCCTCCCACTCAGATGTCTGGGTATCACTTATATAACTGAGGGTATGACCAGACACCATCTTCTGACTTTTGTTTTCCCAGAGCACAAGTGGACCTAAAAGTCTTGTTCCCAAGAGCAAGTATTCTCCCCACCCTCTCCTCCAATTCTAGGCTGGGTCAGAGGAAGGAGAGCACCTCGTGGGCTAAGTGGAAGGTGGGAGAAATAAGAAGAGGTAATTGCTCCCAACCCCAGGATATCCAAGCAGTTTAAGAGGGAATGTGGGAACAGATGGCAACAATGAATATACTTAACTACAATTACAGTAACTTCCAACAATGCAATAGCGAATATTGCAAAGGATATAATCACTTCTAGGCAGAATACCAGAACATAAGAACCAGTCGATGGCTGGTGCTAATTAGGCAAACAGAGCAGATCTTTGATAATGGTCATGGCAAAGCCTTCTCTGGCCCCGAATATAAAATGCAAAGGTTAGAAGACTGTATACAGGGGAGTGATCATGGAGATGCTTCCAAAAATTGCTCTTGTAGTGCCTGTTGCGACAATAGTGGAATGTGCTTTTACATAGCCTTGCACCAGTTTGCCATGCCATGTAAAGAGTAACAAAAAGCAGTATGCAAGCTTCTTTGATACAGTTTGCTTACTGACTAGTTTCTCCACACTGCCTTTTTTTCAAATGAAGTGGCCAGTCTGCTTTTCTGATGTTCTTAGCTCTATGGTCACAGAAGAAGGGTTGGTATATAGAGCAACCCTGTCCTTCAGGAAGATCAAAAATGGCAAATGCTAGCAATCTCTTCTCACTTTGCTAGTTTTAATTTTTTTGGTATTTAGTTTACTAGCTTTCCCCACTTTGCACATCCTCAGAAAACACCTACCTAGAATGGATGAGTGACAGACCATCCATACTGTCACAGCCTCATTACTGATATTGAGGGTATAGTAAGGACCCTTTATTTTGTGCCATGAGGTCCATGCACTGAGATAATAATATTCTCTTTACTATACTTAGTAGTGAAAAGTTCTGCCTGCACTGGTGGGGGGGGGGGGGGGGGGTTGCATTAAAAGCATTTTTTAAACTGGGAGGAGGGATCTACTTTCGGGCTCCTTTAGTTGTAATCTTGTAGCAAAAACTTCCCTGGTTGCCTATTGGGAAAGCAAAATGATCTACTTCTGTCACACCACATCAGTGGGTCAGATCCCAGAACACATTCCTGTTCAACATCCATCAGGTCTGACTGTTGTAGCAGACACTCTGGAAAGGTGACAATGTCCTGATATAGGTTACAAAGAAACACTGACCATCAGCCCAGACTGCTGGGATACTTCCCAGGCTTGTATTGCCAGTCTGCTAAAATATGCAACAGTGGCCCCCCCCCCCTTGACTGACAATGCACCAAATCAATGTGGTGTTTGTGAGGATGTGCAGTTGCCACTAGTTCAAATTTATCTGAATGCTTCCAGTGACAAGCAGTCATCATGTCAGAGATACAGACAAACACTGATTTTTTTCTTTATACTGTATTCCAAATGCCCTGGATTGTCAAATCCTCATGGCACCTGCAACTGGGAAAAAAATTACAGCAATCTGTGGTGAGTCTCAGACCCTTATGGTAACTTGAAATGACAGATACATCTGGATTTTCTAACACAAGACTTCTGTGTTGCAAGAGGAGAACTGCTCTCTAGCGAGTGGGTACTGACACCATGCGTTTGAAGTACAAATTCAGTTATAATATGGAACCTCATTTGAGGAGTCATGAGAATGCTATGTAGTTCAGAATCTTGAGGAGCTCCCTTGCTGTGATGGGTCTTTCAAACATTGTATAGAAAAAGTGAAAAAGAAAGGACCAAGTCTTTAGTAAAGATTTTCTGTCACTTAGTATCCAGCAAAGGGAAACATTTTCCATACAGGGGTCAGATAGGACTTGGAGAAGTTGAGGGAAGATATCAAGGTGATTTAAACACCAGTGTGAACAGGAAGGCTTGCTGACTTTTCTACAAAGTCTGCATCAGGTAGTTAGTTCAGATAAAGATAGATGTGTGCAGGCTCATGGTCCTGTAAAGAGAAACTATTAGAGCCAGATATGTTGTGAGACCCTAGGGGGTTCAGTACGATCAATTAGAATGCTGCAATGTGGGCTGGTAGTGTGCCCCCTGCTTTGAAATTTAAAGCCTGTGCAACTAAGATATGGGTACATGGAGCTAGCCATCATTTAGATCTAATATGATTAAAAGGCATGAGGAAGTAAGAAATGGCAGTAGACTTTAGAGTTCTAAATGCTCAGCATACGAAGCTGTGACCCCCCCCCCAAGAAACAATAATATTGAGGAGAAAGTACTGCCCCCTCTTTTACTGGCAACTTTTCTGCAGTTCAGTGCCCTAGCAGCTACCCTAGCAGGGGTTTGACTAAAAGGACATGTTCTCTTAGGAAAGCAAGATTACCATACTAAGGAAAGTACAGTTGTGTACACTTACCATAAATGTAGATGTTCGAGTGTATTCACTGTTGCAGTCATCACACTTGGGTTATCTGCCTGCAGATAGCCCTCAGTCAGCCTGAATACCAGAGTCTTGGGATTTCTGCGTCGGATGTTGTCACTTCTTCCATGACGTCAGGTCGTCAGGGGTATAAAACAGGCAGCCAATGCCATTACATCAGTTTTTCTTGCCCAAGATGTCAGGAGACCCCCAAATAGGGAGCTACTATATGGTGCGGAACACCACCAGTAAAAAGTAAATACCACTGCCATAAAAAATGGCCATATAGAGGATAGGTAGAAAGGCTAGAGAAAAACAGGGGGCTGGAGGGAGGGAAACCAGGACTGCAACAGTGAATACACTCGAACATCTACATTTATGGTAAGTGTACACAACTGTACTATGCTCTTCATATTTCACTGTTGCAGTCATCACACTTGGGTTGATTCCCAAAGCTGATGAAGGAAGGAGGCAGTCAAGAGGAGTTAGAGCTGGCTAGCAGGCCCTGTAAGATTGCTGTAGCAAATCCAGCTCTGGATTTAGAAAAAAATAGGTATGTGGTAATGCTTGGTGAAGGTGTGTATAGAACTCCAGGTTGCAGCTTCCAGAATGTCCCTGGTAGGGACTCCCCTGAGAAATGCTGTAGAGGTGGAAGTAGCCCTAGTGGAATGTGTTCTGATCCCCTGTGGGGTATGTTTTCCATGGTGCTTGTAGCAGAAATGGATGCAGTGTGCTATCCATTTGGAAATGGTTTGCTTTGAAATGGCCTTGCCCTATACCCCTTTAGCAATGCTGACTAGCAGCTGGTCAGATTTTCTGAAAGGTTTAGTCCTGTCAAGGTAGAACCTGAGCTGTCTGTGCATGTCCAAGGAGTGAAGGATCCTTTCCCCTTTATTCTGAGGATTAGGGAAGAAGGTTGGCAAATGGATGGCTTGGTTTAGAGCCTCACTGGAGACCACCTTAGGCATAAAGAACGGGTTAGTCCTCTGGGAAACCCTGTCAGCATGGAAAATAATGAAGGGTTCCACAGCCATTAGTGCCTGTAACTCAAGACACTCTTCTAGCTGAGGTTATGGCTAAAACCAAGGCTGTTTTCCAAGAAATAAATTTTAGCTCTGCTGAAGCCATAGGTTCAAAAGGGGGAAGCGTGAGCTTTTCCAGTACAAAGTTGTTAGCCCCTCTCAGGAACTGTTTGATGAAATGGTGAGAAAATAGAGGTGGCTCAGTATTATAATGAGCTGAGATGGCAGAGGCATGAATCTTAATGGAGGAGAAGGATAGGCCTCTGTGGAGTAGCTCTGCTAGGTAATCAAGGATTTGAGGTAAGGAGGACACAGCTGTGTCCTTTCCTTGAGACTGATTCCAAGAACAATATATTTTCCACTTTTCAGCATAGGATTTCCTAGTACTAGGCGTTCTGGCCTCTAGATTGACATCCAACACCTGTTTGCTGAGGGTTGCTGGTGGAGTATTCAGGGGATAAGCCAGGCTGCAAGGTTTAGGGTTTGCAGCTGTGGATGCAAAATCTGTTCCTCCTGCTGAGACAGCAGGGAAGATGTTTGATGAAGGTGCCAGGGTGGCACTGTTGTCAGACTGCATAAGAGTGGGTACCAGTGCTGGCATGGCCAGTCTAGGGCAATAAGAATTACCCTTGGGCTGTTCTGTCTGATCTTGAGTAGTACCTTTGAGAGGAGGGGCAGAGGTGGAAAGGCAGAAATTGAGAGGTTTTCCCATTTGAAGGATAAGGCCTCCAAGCCCTGCTGTGAGGGTTCCTGGTGCAAAATTTGCTCAACTGGTGGTTCTCGGGGGAGGCAAAAAGGCCCATCTCTGGTGTCCCCCACCTCTGGATTAGAAGGCTGAAGGTGTTGGGCTCCAATTTCCACTCATGTGTGTCCAGGAGATTTCTGCTTAAGTCATCTGCCAGTGAATTCTGTTTGTCTGGCAGGAATTGAGCTTGTAAATGCACTTGGTTGCTCAAGGCTGTATTCCACAGGGCCATAGCTAACCTGCAGAGCGGGTAATAATGGGTTCCCCCTGCTTGTTTATGTACCACATAACTCTGGTATTGTCTGTTTTTATCAGCAGCTGTCCTGGAAGGATTAGGTATTTGAAGGCTGTCAGAGCATACTGTACAGCTAACATCTCTTTTTGATTGATGTGCAGGAGGATATGCCCTGGGCTCCACTTGCCCTGAATGCATTTGCCTGCCATGTGAGCCCACCATGCATAGTCTGATGCATCTGTAGTCAGGATTTGGAGTGGTTGAGTGAAAGGCAGTCCCTTGTTGTGGTTGCATGCTTCTGCCCACCAAAGGAACTCTGCCCTTAGACAAGGTATGATAGGAATGACTCTTTCCAGGTCCTGAGAATGTTGGCACCAAAGACTTTTTAAGTACCACTGAAGTTTCCTCATATGCAGTCTTGCAAATGGAATTTGCAGAATGCATGAGGCCATAAACCCTAGAGCTTGCAGTATTTTCCTTGAAGACAGCTGGGTTTTGGTGGCTATTTGTTTGAAGTAGTTGTTGAAATAGACCTGTTTTTCTGGAGTGAGAAATGCCATCTGGGAAGCTGTGTTCAAGCTTGCTCCCAGGAACACAATTTTTTGACTGGCACCAGTTGTGATTTATTTTCGTTGATGTTGTACCCCAATGAAGATAGGAGTCTTTTTACAAATGCCAGGTGCTGAAGTAGCAATTCCTGACTGTCTGCCTGAATTAGGCAATCATCCAAGTATGGGAAAATTTGGATATTTCTCTGCCTGCAGTATGCAATGGCTGGAGCCAGGCACTTTATGAATACTCTGGGCGTAGTAAATAAGCCAAAGGGAAGTGCAGAGAACTGATAGTGCATAGAGTCTGCCCTAAAGCGTAGATATTTCCTGCAAAATTCCCTTATGGGGATGTGCAGATAAGCTTCTTTTTCTAGGGTGACTAACCAGGCATCCTTTGCTAGCATAGGGAGAAGCTGTTGCAGGGTAAGCATTTTGAATTTTGGGACCACCAGAAAAGTGTTGAGAATTGATAGATCCAGGATAGGGCACCAAGAGCCCTCTTTTCTGGGCACCAGGAACAGTATGGAGTAGAAACCCTGTCTCCATTTTTCTACTGGAACAGTTTGGATGGCCCTGATATTGAGCAGGGAAAGTACTTGCTTTTGAGCCTCTGCCCACTGGTTTGGAGGAAGGTCTGGAAACCCACTTGGGGTTGGCAGTGAATGAAAGTAGAATCTGTACCCCTGGGATACAATGTTTAAAACCCATCGGTCCTGGGTAATGGACATCCAGTTTTTGGTATGAAGGGCAAGTTTTCCTCCTAGGGGCGCAAGTAGTTGGGCAGGGCTGGGAAGGATAACTGAAAAGTCACTATGAACTTTTTTCATAGGGGGGGGCTTACCACTCCCTGTTTTTGAGGTGGGAACACTCCATTGTTTAGATCTCTGCATACCCTGAGACTGTAGTCTTTGTGGTCTGGTTCCCCTGTTTTTGGACTGAGAAGGCCTGGAAGGGACTGGAAAGGACCAGTTTTTAGAAGGCCAATGCCTACTGAATCTAGGTGGCTGCACTTGTAAGAATCCTTTAACAGTTTGCATAGATTTAGCTTTTTCTTCCATCTTTTAAGAACCTCTTCTGCTTTGGTGCCAAACAAATGGTCCTGATTTAAAGGAGCGTCTAGTAACTTTGATTTGACATGGTCTGGCAAGGTTTGTTCCTTCAGCCAAGCATGCCTTCTCAGTACAGACCCAGTGACTGCAGCCCTGCAAGATGCTTCTAGGGGATCAAAGCCACACTGCAAAGTATGCTTACTAACTTGGTTGGCAGAATGCATTAACTCTTGTAAATCTTTATTTTCTGCACAATCTGGAAGTAACACCATTTCTTGTTTAATTAGTTCCATAACATGTTGCTGGTACTTCAACATGTGAAACTGGCAATTTAGCGCCTGGTTGGCAAGAGTTGCAGAGGTATATACCTTCTTACCCCATCTGTCTAAAGCTCTGGAATCCCTGTCTGAAGGAGTAGGGTTTTGGGCTGTAGTAGCCTTAATACCTTTAGGTCCAGGGGAAATGGTCTCTGGATCCGCAGTAGGATTCTTAAAGAGAAATTTGTGAGATTCAGGTACTCTGTAGTACCTGTCAGGTTTTCTAGGGGCTGGTGGTAAAGTGTCTGGAGTAAGACTGGATTCCATGAAGACATCATCTACAACATCCAGGACAGGGGGTATAGTGAGAAGCCTGTGCTGAGGCAACTCTAAAAATTCTCTGAGTCTCTTTTTGGACTGAGGATAGTCCTGGCATTCCCAGTGGAAATGCTCTCTTAAAGTATGCAAGGTTTCACCAAAAGAAAAATCCTCTGGAGGAGAGGCAGAGGGAATGGATTCATCTGCATCTGAATCCTCAAAGGTTGATAAGGGTATGTCCTGGTAATCAGAAGGGTCAGAGTTATCGGACTCCTGGTCTGTAGAATCAGAAAGAAACTCAATCCTTTGTCTCTTAGCAGGGGAAGGCTGGCTTCCCCTAATTAGGGTGGTAAGGTCTTCAGCCATTCTAAGCATTTGTTTTTGTGGCATGGGAGCTTGAGCATGTACTTTGGTCATCGGTTTTCTAGGCATGGTGCGTACTCTGGGCCTGAGAAACTCAGTAGTTTTAGCTTAAAATGAAGTTGTCGGTTTAATGCGAACATCGGTAGGTTGGAATACACCCTCAGAAGCCAGTGCCTGCACAGCGGCTCTGGACCCATCCAAGGAAGAGACATCCGCAGATTCCATAGTCGAAGAAGCATCTCGCGGCATACCGGACTCCGAATGGGTCTCAGCAGAGGCCTGTGAATCTGTAGAAGCGGGTATCAAGGGCTGCAAAGGCACCGGCAAACTGGAGACTAGCTTAACGGAAGCGTCATCAGCAGTTTTGGACCTATGCGGGCTGTCTTTGTCTTTATCTTTATGCTTTTTTGGAAGATCGATAGTTGGATGGCTTATCAAAACCATTTTGGAATACGGAGAATAAGAGTGAAAGAATTTAACAACAAAAATATCCCAACGACGGATGGTCGGGCGTTAAACAAGGCAGAAAACCGACAGCGAAGGATGTCGTGGTCTGGGCCTAAACAGGTGATGCAGTAAGAATGAAAATCTCTGTGAGGTATTTGCTTTCCACAGGAAAGACAATTGTTAACTTTTTCTGACATTGGTTAGAGCAAGAAAAAAGAATCCTCAGTGGGGTACTTTGCTTTAGACGACTTCAGGTTTGAAACTCAAAAAAACGAAAATTTCAGGTAGTGGCCGACCGTCACTTACGAACTGCTTCTGCTTCAGGCTCCTTCTCGGCAAGAAAGACTGATGTAATGGCATCAGCTGCCTGTTTTATACCCCTGATGACCTGAGATCATGGAAGAAGCGACAGCATCCGACGCAGAAATCCCAAGGCTCTGGTATTCAGGCCAACTGAGGGCTACCTGCAGGCAGATAACCCAAGTGTGGTGACTGCAACAGTGAAACACGAATAACATCTGCAATCTGCAGTCCTGTTCCTTCAGCTCACTGGTCATGGGGTCCTCAACACCACCTTCCCTACAAATATACCTAGATGGACCTCTACTTATACAGAGAAGAGGCAGCATTCTGCTCTAGGTAATGGGAGAGTGGAGTCAGATTTTCTAGGTTGGGGTGGAAAGGCAACTTGCTTGAATCATAGCTATTCCCTCAAGAGTAATGGCCTTGAGGGCTCTCAGGCCAGTTCTTATGCTTTAACAGGTCATTTTTCTCAATGTTGCCAGGCCTAGGGGAAACAGACTATCTGGCTTTTACAATTTTCCATGATCTTGTCCTTCAGAGTCTTTCTGCAGTGCATGCATTTGAGAGGTTTTCTGAAGATCTGGTCAGCTCATAGCAGCATGTACCTTATTAGCAATACAGCTCCATTATCCTGAAGGCAAATCTTGTACTATGACAAGATACTACACTGAGCTGCAAAAGAGTAAACAGGCTAGGAAAGTCTTTGTGCAGAATATTTTTGTCGTACTCAACACTTTGTGGAAAACCTCCATATCAATGTCAGTTAGACAAGAGGTAACAAGGTCCCTCTACAAGGTAATTATCCCAATGTCTACAAAAGCAGGTTAACATGATTGACTGACTACTCTTGCACAGACAGTGGTAAGAAAGATCTGAAGATAGCACCATCAGACATCCTCCTTATTCTGCTGAAATCCTAAAGTTAAGTGTGAGGGAGTTGGCGGAAGCCAGAACAGGAAGGCAAAATTTTGGATGTTGGGTTAGCAATTTGCAGTTACTCAGGCAGGAATCCCGGAAGTGAGGACTGCAACAGTGACCGTTATGAACAGCCATATTAGATCTCTGCTTCTTCCATCAGTAAATAGCACATTGAGGACAAAGTCTAATAAAGCACATTTTTTCAGCAAAAATTCAGATCATAAAAATGTGCAACATTAAAATTACTCAATACAAAAGGTAATACAAGAGGCATACTGCTATAGATATTTCAAGATACTGTTTAATTTAACACCAAATGTTCGCCCATTTAACAGCTGCCAAACACTTGTCCAAAAATTTTACAAATCTGTACTTGACAAAAAATATAAAAATATAATTTTGACAGAAAATCTGTAGATGTATGCTTGCATAACTAGTAAAATATAAAATGCTCTGGACACTGCTAATCTCAATAAGAGAGCAGCAAGAGAAAAAGTACAATTGTGTACACTTACCATAAATGTACATGTTAGAGTGCATTCACTGTTGCAGCCCTTGGATAACCTGACTACCAGACTCAAAAGTCTTCAGTCCTCCTATGATCAACGTAAGCACTTGAATGACATCAGTACACTGGGGTACAGGTGGAGTCTGCATACATCATTACCTCAGTTGTTTCTTGCTCCTTATATTCTGGAGCCACCCCAACAGGAGCAGCAGATCAAGGCCAGATGGATAGGGCAAGGATCCCTAGGCAGGTTGGAGTGTAAAGTAGGAATCTCTGGTACATGAGACAAAGTAATAGCCACCCTGTAGACTATAGGGGGAAGGAGGGAGGGAAAGATGACTGCAACAGTGAATACACTCAAACATCTACATTTATGGTAAGTGTACACAACTGTACTATGTTCTTCATGGTTCACTGTTGCAGTCCTGGCTTGTGGGAAGACTCCCAAAACTTAAAACAGGGGAGGCGGTGAAGTAGGATGAGAAAGGAAGGTGCTGAAAGGAAATAGAGGCAAAAACTTAACTGGAGTAGAAGAAGGCTGACAGAGGTAGTGTCTGGTGTAAAAGGGTACAGAAGATCAGAAAGAAGGATCTCCTATCTCTTGGTAGTTACGCCCTTCACAGCGGTAGTAGAGGACCCAGCTGCCCTAAAGGAATGAGCCCTTACAGACACAGAACAGATCCTTCTTTGGGAATGGCCTGCAAGACACAGATCTCGTCCATTGAGGGTAGCACTGGTAATATTCCATTGTCTACAAAATTCTGAAGAGTTTTATAGTGGCCATGTAGTAGGGTAGCCACCTATGGAAGTTTCGAGAAAGGTAGGGTAGCCTTCCCTACGTACTGAGGGTCTGGAGAGAAGAGAAGTAGGTGTCTGGTTAGAAAACAGGAGGAATTAGTTACCAGCTTGGGTTTTATAATAGGGTTAGGTCTGAGAGCCTAAAGAGTCAGAGGTTCCCTAACTTGAAAGACAGGTAATAAGCAGGCAGGATTCCATGTCAGAAGATTAAATCTTTTCTAGGACAAAGTTTAGGTAGCAAGATGGTGTATGAGGTCACCTGGGGGGCCATGAGTGGAAGGCCCTACCAGAGGGTTGGTGAAGGTAGGTATGCGTGAATGAAGTACGCTAAAATAGCAGAAACTTGAACATTGCAAGATGAGTGAGAAAGGCTTACAGAAAGAAGATTTAAGAGTAGGACTGAAAACAGGGATTTTGGCGCTGCTGGGCTCCTATCAGAACTGTGCACCCCAGTACAAAAGCCTTCTATGTTGTCCAGGTTTTTCTGGAGCTATGCCATCTGGCTTTTCCCAATATGCCCTGCACAAGCTAATGCAGCTGTTCTATGATTTTCGGGTATTCTTGGGAAAAAAGGGCATTGTTATGAAAGCCTAACTGAAAAGGATTGTCCATGAGAATAAGGTGGTGTCTGCAGATGCACTGTGTGTTTTCCCTGGTGGTGAAAATTTCCATCTGTAGGGTCTCCATCCCTCGGCTATGAGAGGAATCTCCCAATGCAACTGCCATTTGAGGGTACCTACAGGCTTCTGATTTGTTTGCTTGTTGCTTGAGTGCCCCCTGGATGAACTGAGCCCACCAGTGCCATCCCATAGGATTAGGGGGCCTGTAAATCTTTCCCGATAGCAACGAGGGTAGGGATGGTTCCCCCCACCTAGATTTTTGTGCCATATGTGAGTGTGTCATCTTCTGTGACCATGAACAGCACCCTTGGGTTTGATTTCTGTCCTGAGTGCTAGAGAAGCCCTTTGAGCTGAAGCTCATATTATCCAACTATTTATTAATTTCCTTTATGTCATTAACAGTAGTAAAAAAGTAACTACAGGAGTCCGTGGAGAATTAGTATTTGAGATTGCTGTTAGAGTGGAAGGCTTGAGATTGGAGGAAAGTCTTAGGTATACCACACAAAAATGCCTTTTAGACCAAATACAAGTCTTTTCTGACAGAAGGAAGTTGTGGCTGTTGGTCCCCTACCTTGTGGAGGGGGCACAAGAGGTCTCCTCGTGTGCATCCTGGCTTGAGGCAAAGCCGGCCAGAGTGAGGAGAAATTCTTGTCCACAGGAAGATTTAATTTGTAAAAGATGAAGTTATGTCTTCAAATCCATTACATAAAGCATGCTCTATTTTGGCTTTAGTGTACAAACTGCTTCCTTCTGGGGTCATTTTTACCCTTATCCAGGAAGTATGATCTTCTCATGAACAGTTTTTATCCAATTTCTGCTTTGCAAGCTGCAAGGATTTATGTCACATGCCCAGCCTGTCTGTAATGTATTGAACACTGTAGGTCAAGTGGGGCTACCTTGCCTGGAGGCAAGAAGGTTTGAGTCCAAAGACATCACACCCTAGAACCGAATTTTCTTTTTACAGTGAGCTTTAGATTTTGGGTTCATAGCTGTTTAGTAGGCCAGGTTTCCTAACAGGCCAATCTAAGCCTCCCCAGCTGTATTTCTCAAGGTGAGAAAAACTCTGTACCTTGTGTCTGGGAATCAAAACCTTAATCATTATACCAAGTTTCAATCTTTGGAGTGAGTGAAGCAACTAAAGTCTATACCTTGCATCTTGCTAGTGTCTAAGTGCTGTGTTTTTGCCCATGGGGCATTTAAGTACTCAAAAAAGGCAAGGTGCAAATAGTCAAAATTTGAAGCTTGCTAAGGGCCCAGTAATTCTCAACTAGACCCCCTACTGAGAAGCAGCAAGAAGTGTGCTTTGAGGACTGGGGTCCCTAAGAAAACTTTAGGGTAGGACATAGGTTGAGAGGTGAAGGTTGAAAGCCCCCCAAAGGATAGAAAGAATTCCTATGACTGAAAAAGAGAAAGGGCCAGATTATTTGAAAAGTGACACTCACCCTCTTCTGGGAGAGGAGGTAGGAAAGGGAGAGGTACATGCCATGAAAGGATCACTACTGCTCCAGGGACCCGAGTAGAGGAAGTTCCTGATGATGGGAGAAGATGAGTGGTCTTGGCTGAGTCCCTGGCATAGAGTGTGGCCCCTTTCCCTGTGGGCTTTCCCTAGGTCTGTAATGGGTCGGGAAGGAAAGGCACAGAGCTGAAACATGGTGGTTGCACCTGTACAAGGGATTTGATTGCCTACCTTGACTTAGGCCTATCCTCCACCTGTGAGGGATACCTACTGCTTTAGGGCCAAAGAGTGACTTCTTATCCAAGGAAGCATCCAAAAGTTTGGACTTTATATGTTCCAGGAGGTTTGCTCTCTTAGCCATGCGTGCCTCCTAATGACAGACCCAGTGGCTGCGGCTCTGCTGATAGCCTAGAAAGCAAACTCACGGTGCAAGGAATGGTTGATCACAAAGTAGAACTGCAAATGTACATTAATCCTTGGGATAAGGCCTTATTTTCAATGGTCAAAAGTTTTTGCTTCATCTATTCCAGTGTCTCAGGTGAAGCAGAACTAGCAATTCAATGCCCTCATAGATAGTGTGGCAGAAGTGTATACTTTCTTGCCAAATCTTTCAAGGGCTCTATCCTGCATATCATTATGTAGGGGATTCTTGGGTGTGCTGGCTCTGGAACCCTGGAGTCCAGGACCAAATATCTGTGGATCTGCTGAAGGTTTATTAAAAGGGTGCTTATGTGAAGCCATAACCCTGTAGAAACTGTCAGAATTTCTGGGTGTAGGGGGAAGGGAGTCTGGTCTCAGAGGATTCTAGAAACATATAACCACCTCCAAAATTCCAGGTATTAGAGTTCTGGGAGGTGGAGGAATTCCTCCACACTTTTCTTGGGTTGTGTCATAATTTTGTTCTTTGCAATGAAAAAGTTCCCCAAGGGAGTGTAAAGTTTCCCCAAAGGAAAAATGCTCAGGAGGGGAGGCCAAAGGTAAGGTTTCCTCCAAGTCAGACTCCTTAATGGGACAAGGAAGGGTCATCTTCAAGAGCTGAGCCCTCGTGGTCCAAGTCCTGCCTGTTCTCAAAGGGAATCAGTACGAATCTTAGGGATAGTTTCTTTTCTCCCTTTGCCAGAGGTAGATTCAGGGTGTGTGTGTCTGCCCCTTACCAGGGAAAGTAGGTCCTCTGAAATTTAACTAAGTAATTTTGAGATTGAGAGCTGGAAGGGCTGGAAAGAAAAGATTTTCTTGGAGTAGGTTTAAGTTTTGGCCTGGGGGCACTGGAAACATTGACTCCTGAATACCTTTGAGATATAAGGGTAGTAAAGTGTTCGCCAGAAGCCAAGGCTTGCTGAGTGGTCCCTGACCCGACTGATGATCAGCAAATCAATGGCTGGTGATTGCATTGAGGGTTCCGACAGCATACCAGCCTCCAAAAGGGTCTCGGTACAGGCCTTTTCCACTACCTTGATTGTGGGAGGGGGCTGCAAAAGTGCCTCACTAACTTCCATGATTACCAGTCCTGGTAGGCTACCTAATGGTAAATGGTTGTGTTTGGAAGGCATGAACTTAGGCCATTTGCGTTTAGTCAGCCTGACATTGGGATGCAGACTGGATGCCATCTCACAAAGAGATTCAAGGGACTCACTAACAAATCTAGCTAAAATGTCCACCCTACGCCAAATAGTTCTGGAGTTGAAATGAGCAAAAAAACAACAGTTGGGGACATTCTGGGAAGGGCCTAAACAAGTAACACAGAGAATATGAAAATCCCAGTGTGGAATTTGTTTACCATTGCTGAGGCAGTTAACTTTCTCTAACATTAGTTTAGAAAAGGAAAGAGTTCCCCAAAGTTTAACTTTAGAAGTTCACCCCCTGGTGTGGACTGACCGACCCATGTACTTCATCTGCTTTCAGGCTCAGACAGCAAGAAAGAACTGAGGTAGTGAGGTGGGCAGACTCCACCTAAACCCCAGTGTACTGACGTCAGTCAAGTGCATCTGCCAGTCATATGAGGGAAGACTTTTACTCTGGTAGTCAGGCCAGCCAAGGGCTTCCACAGCAGGAAATCCCACAAGTCAGAACTGCAAATGAAACAAGAAGAACATCTAAGATTCTCTGAGATGATTGCAAAAAGAGCTCTGCAGTCACCCACCAGTCAACAATGAGTATTGCAGCTGACAAACTGGACCTGCAGCCACTAAGAACTATCACCAAGATGTTAAAACATCTGGGAAAAAAAAAAGGAGAGACTGGCAAAATCTGTCCCATCCTTCCAAGATTTGAGGAGTCAGTTCTACATTCAGTCCTTTCAGAAGTCTTTGACGCCACTCAGCAGACCAAAGACTTATCTATTTTTTCAGTTTTAAAGGTGTTGCACTTCTGGACAGCTTGGTGCATCACCCACCAAGAAAATTTGTTTGGTCTAGATAAGTCCCCATTGTGAATACTGAAAAGAGGGGACTCTGTCATTTCCAATCCCCCTTCCTCTGCTGAAATGTCTTTCATATGGTAAAACATGACCAGATTTTCCTCTTTGCCCCTTAATGCGCTTTAAAATGGTAAAGGTTTGTCTCCATTTCTGTCATTTTTCCTTTATTTTCTCTCACTTTGTCCTTCTATTGCCTTTACTTCCTTCCCGCCTTTACAGGGTAGCATCATCATCATCATCATCATCTTTCAGCTTTTCCTGTTAGGGGTCGCCACAGAGGATCATCTCTTTCCATTTCTTCCTATCCTCTGCATCTTGCTCTGTCACACCAACCGCCTGCATGTCCTCTCTCACCACGTCCATAAACCTTATCTTAGGCCTTCCTCTTTTCCTCTTACCTGGCAGCTCCATCCTTAGCATCTTTTTCCCAATATACCCATCATCCCTTCTCAGCACATGTCCAAACCAATGCAATCACGTCTCTCTTGCTTTGTCTCCAAACTGTCCAACATGAGCTGACCCTCTAATATACTGATTCCTAATCCTATCCATCCTAGTCACACCGAGTGCAAATCTTAACATCTTTAACTCTGCCACATCCAGCTCTGACTCCTGCCTTTTTGTCAATGTCAATGTCTCCAACCCATATAACATAGCTGGTCTCACTACCCTCTTGTAGACCTTCCCTTTCACTCTTACTGGTACCGTCTGTCACAAATCACTCCTGACACTCTTCTCCACCCATTCCACCCTGCCTGTACTCTCTTCTTCACCTCTCTTCCACATTCACCATTACTCTAAACTGTTGATCCCAAGTACTTAAACTCGTCCACCTTTACCAACTCTACTCCCTGCATCCTCACCATTCCTCTACCCTCCCTCTCATTTACACACATATATTCTGTCTTAGTCCTGCTGACCTTCATTCCTCTGCTCTCTAGAGCATATCTCCACCTCTCCAGAGTCTCCTCAACCTGATTCCTACTCTCACTACAGATCACAATGTCATCTGCAAACATCATAGTCCACGGGGCCTCCTGTCTGATCTCATCTGTCAACCTGTCCATCACCACTGCAAATAAAGGACTCAGCTCAGAGCTGATCCTTGATGTAATCCCACCTCCACCTTAAACGGATCTGTCACTCCCACTGCAGTCCTCACCACTGTCACACTATCCTTGTACATATCCTGTACCACTCTTACATACTTCTCTGCCACTGCCGACTTCTTCATACAATACCACAACTCTTACAGGGTAGCATTCTCCATATTTCCTTGTAGTTCCCATATGTTGTTTTTTTTATTCCATCTCTTTTCACAGAAGTGTCTTCCATTTTGTTTCATGGACTATTCCAGTGTACTTTACCTCTGTACAGCAGCTTCAGTTTTTCCTCAGTTACATTTCTGTAACATCAGACTTTATGCAGGCAAACATTAGGAAAAATGGGGAGTGACCCAGAAATTGCATAGTTTCACTATGGGTCCCCTATAAAGCACATACACTTAAATTGGCAATCTGCCTAGGTGGCTGCTAACTTGCATAGTGTAAGTCATGTAAACTGTTCTCTTTTCCATACTACAGATCTAATTTGCCCTCATTACACAGTACAAGATCTAAACATATTGCTTTCCAGAGTGCATTCTAACACAGATTATCCAAGGCACGCTCTGTGTGGAGCACTGGGAATGAGTTAGCTCTTTTGAGAAGACAATACTGTTACTTCTACTAGTATGTCAAAAGTCTATCCAAATAAATCAAGTGAGTGAGTGAATATGAAGGAAAGTGTTTCAACTCCTTTTCAGAACAGGGTACAAAAACTATCACACACAAACTAGTTTCCTGGGGGGGCTTCTGCTATCTCATCTTATTTTTGTCATTTGATCCCTTTCCCTTATGTGGGGAAACACTTACCTCATCTATGCTGCTGTTCTCTTGCTTGGAATGTAAACCTTGGTATGTCAATATTCCAGATACAGATCTATGTAAACCTTATTTTGGCGGCCACTCCATTATTCATGTAATAAACGTTTGTCCCACTGGTGAAAGAGCTACTCCATCTACCCTCTACCTCTCTTCCACCCCACAAACTACCTTTGATTACAGCAAGCTCTGATACATCCATGCCTATCTACTTATTGTATGGCAGTAACTTCTTATTGCAACAATTGTTAATATCTGCTATGACTTCGTGGATAGAACAGATGCTAGTTATCTACCGAATGTACTATGTTCTTCATCTGTAACTATGTTTGTAATATTTTAATTGCTAGGATTCTTCATGTCTGTAATATTTTAATTTGTGAAGCTTTTCTCCCCGAGCCTCCTCTGAAAATGGACCTGCGTCCAGTCGGACATTCCCGGTCAACAAATGTAAATAAATAAATAATAATAAATGAAATATGTACACTGCCCATAATTACTTCACCTTTCCATTTTTCTCCTCTTCTTATGATGCAGACTCATTTTAGAACTAAAAAACTCTTCCTTGACAACTTCCTATTACTGTGTCTACTTAATTAGGAGGTGGCTGTGTTTACCATTTTCACTTGCTGTGTCTATCTCTGGCCAGTTTAGTTTCTGAGCAAGTCATTTAACTCAATTTAGTATGATGAGTCCCTTTTACAATGGTTGCATGCCATAGTGACACTACAGGTCTGCATCCCTCCAGGCAGATCCACAGTTGGCAAAGACAAAGGTGTTCAGTTCTGCAGACTTCATACAACCAGATGTTCCAACGTCCTCACATAGAGACTCAGCCATTACCTATGCCAAGGCAAGGCAGCATGTCTGAACCACTGTGCATTAACTGCCTGAGGCCTGCCCTAATTTCATAACTTTATAATAAACTGCTCCTGTCCTCAGTGTACTGCTTTTTCAAGCACAGTAAACATAAAAAGCCCAAATTTTAGGCCCTGATTATTGCAACAGAATCATGGGTTAAGCTGTATGGAATAGCTAAATGACAAGCTCACATTTCCTTAAGTATGATCAGAGTTCATCTTACTTAATATCAGACACCACAGGATTTAACTGCAGACAGATTACATTGGTATTACCTTACCACAACAAACAAGTTAGATTTGAGCATAGCACTAGACCTGCTTGAGTATATTTACCCTTCATTAAATCAACAGGAATCAAGACCACTCGAACATGCTGTAATTGACAAGTCTCCCAGATCACCCCACAGAACAGTCTCTTGGATTAGGAAGGTGGGAAATTACAAACAACACCACACTATGGATCCCAGACACCTATTTCAAAACTAGCTTCACACAGGCACAGACATTTCCTACTGAGCCACAAACCAACACATTCAAGATATTTTTGTGCTAGGCTACAAAAGCACTGAGCAGAACATTGGCACAGCAGATAATGTTGTCTCACAGCAAGAGATTCCCTGGTTTGATTCTAAGCTGGGGTACCTTCTGTGCGGATTCTACAGGTCCTCACCCCTATTCACGTAGGTTTTTTCAGTGTGCCCCACTATCTTCCCATATTCCAAAAGACATGCAGTAGGTAGACTGGACACTAAATTGGCCATAGGTGTGAGTGCGGTGTGGAAGAACTACTGCAGCAGAACTGGCAGCGGTGTAAACCTTGGCTCTAGATCGGCACTGTTGAAGTGACACCCTGACCCCATGTGCAAAAAAAAAAAAAAAAACACAAAAGGGGGAGGGGGTGTGGATGGGTGAACAAAAGCACTGAGCAAACAGGCTCCCCAGCACAGGGGGGGGGGGGATTCTTGCCATCATGTGAACATTAAGAAGCAGTGATGAAGCCAGATGGTCAGAAATATTTTAAACCATACAAACCACAGGGCATGCAAAGAGAAAAAGGAAGCCACTGGAACCTCATGAGTTATAGAGTGGGGAATTCAGCAGTATGCCTTAGTGCCAAACAACCCAGGAACCAGTGAGTAGTCCAAAGCCTAGGCAATCTCCAGCTCAAAATCCCAACCAACTCATCCTGGAAATAAGTCAATCATCAGCAAAATATAAAGTCCACGCCAAAGCAAATCCTTCTCTGTTGCTCAACTTAACTACGGGTCAAACAGTTGGGGTGCCAGAGCCCAGAAACCACACTAAGTCCTTGGTGTTTGGTGAAGGAAGAAAGGAGAAGCATAAACTCCCATGTGATAAGTCTCTAGCATTGCTACCTAAATTCAACAGCTCCCAAGACATTGTGACATCTTTCATCTGTTCAGGAGCATGGGGGTATTGATCCATCTAGAAACTTATATGTAGAAGTCACACTGGAATCCCAGTGGTCTGCAGACAAAGGCTGCTCAATGACCGTTAAGGGTTGATCAATAGCAGTTCTCCCAAGCACATCTTTTCTCGGATACAAAGAAGGAAGCACAAGGGAATCCTGAAAACCACGATCAACAATCCAACAGCTCCTTGATCCAGTCAATGACCAGGATTCTTTGTGGAAGGAATCCAAACAATGAATAGGGAAATAGTCTTGTGCCCAACAAGGGAAGCCAAGAGGCATGGAGACCTCTGTGACCTAGACAAAAATCCAGACAAAACCTTCCAACCTATTAAAGGAAAGGAGCAAAAAGTGAACTGTAATGAGGTACAGAGGAACTAGAGAGAAAGTGTGATCATCAGTGATGCTGTCTGAAAAAGCCCAAGCAACCCCACCCGTTGGAGGACTGCATCAAGGGTGATGACTACAAAAGTACGCAGTGCACTAGTTTGAGCTGCCAATGCAGAGGACTCCAAAACAGACTAAGGCTAAACCTCCCAAGGAAGTGAAAATGAAAAGACTGCTTCCTAAACTGAAAAAGCAGAGACCTCCATGGTGGGAACTTGAGGAAACCTGCAATATCACTCCAAGAATGGCCTAATGTTTCTCCAAGTCAGTCTTAATACCCAAACAATCAACTATAACCTAATGTTACATCAACTCTCTATATTATGTATCCTACTTATCACAGCATACTATTACACATCCTCTCAATATCAACATATAACCATCATCCACTCTCCCACCAACCCACTCTCAACCCTTCCCCATACCCATCTACTAACTATATTATTTCTCTACACCAATATAACAACTCTATCAAACTCTTCTCATTCAAATATAAACAGACAAATATAACTCCATACTTATCACATAAATATAAAAAACTCAAACTTACCACCTATTTCTAGTTAACTTAGCTCAGATTAAACTGGAGATGTACACCCCAATCCAGGCCCTCCTATCACACAACACATACCACACTCTTCTACCATCACTCATCTCCAATATAGCAACACAGATCTCCTCATATTAAACAAGAACCTAAAAAGCATACTCAACAAAACTTCTGAATTCCATGCACCCCTTACTCTATACTCTCCTGACATAGTTCTACTAACAGAAGCCTGGCTAAAGCCACATATACAAGATACAGAAATACTACCCGATGGCTACAATATCCACAGGCTTGACAGGATTCATAGACGTGGTTGTGGCATAGCCATAATTTACAAAGAAAATCTCAAACTGGAATGACTAGTAACTAACTACCCACACCCCAATAATTCTGGAATCTTAATCTCTTACCTTCAAATCAACTCCAAAACACACATCATTTTCATAGCAGTTGGCAACAACCCATCCACCACTGAAGATCTCCTTTGCTGGGTTGCCTCAGCATACAGTCAGGAAACCATAATTATGGGGGGATTTTAAGCTAGATTGGTCTACCTGCACCTCTGACAATCCAACCAATTTTTCCTAACCTCCACGGTTTCTGCCAAATGATACAATCTCCTACCAGGGCCGACAAGCACAGTAAAAAGCAATCTATACTGGAGCGGACCCTTACAAATAAGCCTTCCCTCTATTACCAATCCAGTTGTCTCCCTGACAGATCATAAACCCAACTAATTGGACAACGTATCTGTCCACCTAAAAACATTGTTTACAAGTACATAAATGACAAAAAAACTTATCACCTGAAGTTTTTAACATCTTTCTGCAAAACTGTGACTGGCCCCATCTCAAACACCTCCACCTCAATGTGGCAGTTAAATATTTTAATGATAAATTCATCAATATTCTAAATAATCTAGCGCCCCTGAGAAAAACTCATACTAAATCCAAACATATACCATGGCTCACTAAAGACACCAATAAACTCCTTAAACTAAGAGATAAAGCCTGGTACCACTATCAAGAAACCAAAAACAAAATGTCACTACTCAGCTATCATCAATTGTGTAACCAAACCAAAAAAACAAATTAAACACAACAAAAAAGCACACTACACAACAATACAACATAAGCTCCAGCAATTCTGGCAAGTCATCAACAGTCTGTTAAAACCAGGTCAGATCATAATTACAGCTCCAAACACTACCAACTCCACTGACAGTATTGCCTCCCAATTTAACTCTCACTTTGTCAGCTCTATCCTATCCCTTATAAAAATGACTGTACTCCCCCTCGTATCCCCACCTACACAAACTATAGACATCAAATCCTTCTAAGAAACTTCTGCCCAAACTAAAGCCCTCATCCCTCGTTGCAGACCAGCTTCCCTATGAATTTCTTTAAACAGCAGCAGATGTCATGTTTCCCTATTTCTCTTCTAAACAGCCAGTCTATTACTGAACAATACATACCTAGATTATGGAAAATCTCTCATAGCATCCCCTTACACAAACGTTGCACATCAATGGAACTCTTAACTATAGGCCAGTAGCCATTCTCCCCCCTGCCCCAAGATTCTTGAAAAATGAATCCATACACAACTACTCCACTATGTGCTAAACAACCTACCTGCATCCTAGCACAGTTTCAGACCAAAGCATAGCACCACCACTGCCCCTATTAGCTTTACTAATTCAACCAACCAGCTCAGAAATACCAGCCTCCATGTATCCTTTCTTGACATGTCAAAAGCTTTTGACACAGTCTCCCATCAGAAACTTTTGAATGAGTTAACCTCTTTAAACCTGTCCCAATCCGCCCTCTCCTGGTTTCTTAGTTATTTATCTGACCACCAACAGGCCATCAAATGGCATAACAAACTCTCTCCTCTTTTACCTGTCTCTGTCTGTGTACCTCAATGATCAATACTTGGCCCACTACTTTTCACTATTATCACCAACACTGTTCTCAGCCACTCAAACTGCAACCATTTTACAATACGCAGATGACTCCTCCCTTATTTCTTCAGCTCCTTCCATACCAACACTCCTACAAACAACTCGGATAGCTTTCAATGTCATTGAAAATTACCTTTCTGACTCACAACTTGTTCTCAATCCCAATAAAACTAAGCTCATGCTCTTTACCAGTAACAAACTACATGACCAACCCCCCTTCACCATCTACTCCTCCAACAAAACTATAACAGAACAAGCAGAACACACTAAGCTCCTAGGGTTGACCAGACAACAACCTTAGATTTGACAAACACCTTGCAATAACTATCAAAAAAGTACACATCAAGTTAGGCTCCCTCTATAGAATCAAGCCCTTCCTAACAGACTCCACCAGAAATGCCACATTCAGAACTCATCTACTTTCCACTCTGCTATATGCAGCATCACTATTCATAAAGCTTAGAAAAACTGATTTAAATAAATTTGAGCCTTGTTATAATAGCAAGATTGGCTTCAAACGTCCTGTATAGATTACACCACTGCACCACACTGCACCAGCTAATATACTCAACTTTAACCAATTAATTTTCACTCATACCATCTTCCACCACCTAAACAACTGCCCTGCTTTCAAACTCCTAGTTCAGCCCTATTCCTGCTCTAGATCACCAAGATCTTCCAATAAAAAACTATTTAAAAAAAAACAAATACCTATGGGGATTCCCTTTTCTCAAGCCAGGTATCTAAATCTTGGAATTCCTTACCACAAACAATACCCTAATACCAACACTTTCAGATTTAAACTCCTCCTAAAGAACCACCAACCACCCTCCAACCGGCTTTGCTCTTATACTAAACCAGGCTGAAACAAAATGTCTCTCTTTCCTTATACTTTCATACTATGGCTCTCTCTCATTCTATCCCTAACTTCATGCATCTTCATCATTATACAGATATTCTCCTTTGTCTTACAATCCATTCCTGGTTACCTGTTTGTAGATCAGAGTGTGTGTGTACATTTAAGAGCCATTCCAGTCCATGGGCACTTGCATATAAGTACAGAGCACATGCAAGCAAGAGTGCCATTTTGTAGTGTTCAGTCGAGTTGTAGCATATGCGTAGCAGTCAGTTTGTTTAGAGTGCCATTGTGTAGTGAGCAGCCGAGGAGTAAGCATGCATATGTGTAGCAGTTAGTCAGTTTGTTTAAGTTTAATGTTTCCGTTCTCCATCCTGATGTGTTTGTATTTAACAAATGACTTAAACAAGCACCCAGCCTTGCCTTACTTGAATACACAAGATGAGCGACATGGTGTCAGAAGCGGCATGTTTAAAATGACTTGGTGCCAAAATGGGGTCCAAGGCAAAACTTCTTCAAGACCATGAGGTTCAGTTACAAATGGAGGAATATACAGGAATGAATCATCCAAGGCTCAAACGACTCACAAACAGGTCAGAAAGATAAATCCAGGTACTAAAACTCGTTCAAATGATTTTTTTACTCAACAAATATACAACAAAGCATTAAAACTGTTCAAGACAACTTTCTAATTAAAAGAAATGTCTGAAACTATGATATACTGATAAAAATACTCAAAATGCTTACAGAAGTGCTTGAAATAATGTCCAAATCACATAAAATGTATAAAGAAGAGAAACTGACAGTAATTTTTTGCTATGTACTTCTTTTTTGCATTGACTAAGCTATTTGAAGTATCTAAAGTGTGTGAAGTGTTGGGCAGTGTGTGCAGTATTACAATACAGTTATTTCACAGAATACAGTAATTTCAAAGAATTTTGGTGCAGGTGAATATTTTTCATGCACCTGGTGTGTGTTTATGCATAACTACAAGGGCATTTTGTTGGCACGGCAGAAGGCTTTCGCAGACCCGCACCAATTGTCTTTGATAATAATGTTGCTGACAATCGGAGAGTGTTTGAGTAACAGTATGTTATTTCCATACAGGCTGCTTCTTCTGATAAAGACACAGTACAAAGGCATTTATTCTGCTTAATTTAGCTGATTCAGAAGCCATAGAAAAGGAACGTTCATTTGTGTATGCCCCAGCCGTGTATGCAAGGGAGGGAGAGAACCACCATTTTGTGTTGCCTGCTGAAACCCGGGAAGACCCTGAGTGCTTAAAATGTAAATTTAGAGAAATGTCTAACCCCCAAACAAATATTACAATGGAAAGGCACATATTTAAAAGATCAAAAGCCTGGTGAAACTTTTGCAGTAACTATAACTGACTTAAGAAACAAGGCAAAAATGTGCAGATCTGGTGATCTAAGAGATGAGTTGATAAAAGACAGGCTTGTGTGTGGTACTAAAGATGATGCAGTGAGAAAGATTTTGCTTCAAGACAGTGATTTAACTTTGAATAAGGCCATAGAGAATTGTTGGATATATAAGCTCACAGAAAAGCACACGAATATGCTTGCAAATGAGAAATGCATGCTTCCAGTGTCTTCCACTGCTAATGTTGATAGTATGCAGCACAAGGTTAAAAGATACAGACCTAAGGGCTTGGCAGGTACAGCAAAACCCAGAGCAGCTTCAGTAAAACCCAAGGCAGACTCAGTAAAGCAGAGGGGTGAGTCAGCAAAATCTGTGACAGACCTCATAGTCAACTGTCATAATTGTGGAGGAAGCCATGAGCCCAAACGAGAGAAGTGCTTAGCTTTTGGTCAGCAGTGACACACATGCAAAAAGTGGAATCATTTCAAAAGGGGCGCATTCTATTATTAAAAGAGAACATTCGAAGAGGCAAGTTGATCAACTAGAAAGCTGTGACCATACTTTTTATGTTGATGATGTGTCTGTGTTTGGTGAAACAGTCAATGCAGTAGATTTGTGGGTAAAGAATGAAGAATTTTGTACTGTTTTGATTAATGGGAGACCTAAACAGCTCAAAGCTGATACTGGTTCAAAGTACAATGTTATGTCAGCAGAAACGTTTGCCAAAATAAGTGCTGGTATGAAACTTGATTTGACAAAGTGTGCAAAGCTTGTTGCTTATGGTGGTGAAGAAATTCAAAACGAAGGCTCAGAAGTGCTTTCATGTTACTCTGCTAGGAACAGCTATAACTTGCAATTTTACGTAGTCAAAAGGCATGTACAGTCATTGACAGGCCTCAGCGACAGTTTGAAAATGGGACTGCTTTCATTTAATAGAGAAGTCCTCCATGTAAGCACGTGCAACAATGAAAATTTCACACAAACTATTTTTTCTGACTATGCCGATCTTTTCAAAGACAATTTAGGCAAACTCCCAGTTGTGTATTCCATAAAGTTACACCATGAAATAAACCCAGTCATCGGACTAGCATGGAAAGTTCCAGTAGCCATGCAGGGCAGAGTCAAAGCTGACCTAGACAGAATGGTACATCTAGGAGTAATTTGTCCAGTAGATGAACCAACTGAATAGGTATCTTCCACCATGGTGGTAGCTCATAAGAAAAACTCAGATGATATTAGAATATGTATTGATCCAAGAGATTTGAACAAAGCACTAAAATGACCTCATCATCCAATGCGTACAGTCAAAAAAGTTGCTGCTCTTATGCCCAATGCCATTGTTTTTTCTGTCTTAAGAGTTCATTTTGGCAAATTTTGTTTGACCGAAAATCTTCATTGCTAACCACTTTCAGTACGTCACTTGGAAGGTACAGATTTTTGAGAACACCATTTGGGATAAATTCTGCCAGTGAAGTCTTTCAACATACAATGGAACAATTTTTTTTCTGGCTATCCATGTGCTATTATAGTAGACGATGTTCTTGTAGGAGGCAATGGTGAAGTCGAACATGATAGAAACCTCAGGAAAGTTCTGAAACGTGCTTGTGAAGTGAATCTTAAGCTGAATCCTCAGAAGTGCAAATTCAGGCTACAAGAAGTTACTTATGTGGGTCATTTGTTTACTAGTTCAGGCTTTCGACCAGATCCTTCCAAGCAAACTGCAATTCTTGAGAAGCTAGCTCCACACAATGTCACTTCCTCACAACATTTTCTTGGCATGGTCAATTATTTGGGCAAATTCATTCCAGATTTGAGTGACCTTTCAGCACTGCTCAGAGAGCTGACACGTAAAAATGTATCCTTGTCCTGGTTGGAACAACATCAAAGAGCATTTGATGTCCTGAAACAGAAAATAGCCAGTCCACACACCTTAAGATATTATGATGTTCACAAACTTATAATTCTTTCCTGTGATTCCTCGAAGTTTGGTCTAGATGCAATCATTCTTCAAGAAATTAGACCAATAGCCTGTGTGTGCAGAACCCTAACCCAAACTGAGATGCAGTATGCTCAGTCACAGAAAGAGATTTTGGCAATTGTCTTTGCATGTTCAAAATTCCATGATTATATTTATAATAACTAAAAGATGAGCGATGCACCACACCATAAAACGTATCTCAATGATTTATTCAGAGCTGTATCTCAACAAGACAAAAAACAACAAACAACGGATTGGCGCTTTCAGCTATCAAAGCCTTCTTCAGATCCACATTCAAAAGCTACATCTCAATCTAATATAAAGCATATAGCAGCCAATGACAAAAAACATGTAAACAAGCTGCTTTGCTCTAACCAATACAAGTGCTTATACAAGCACTTCATCATCCAATGTGTTTCGTTATTCTAATTAGTTTTGGCTAGCAAGTTAAGATGGAAAATGTAAATTAGACTTTGCTTTCTTAAACATCATTGGTCTCAGCTAGCAAATGAAAGCAGAAATGTAAATCAGACTTTACTTGCTTAAAAATCACTGGTTTACTTTAAACATTAGACAAAACCTAGCTTTAACTAGCATGATTATATTTATGGTAGACCTATTCAAATTTAGACTGACCACCAACCTTTGGGCACTATTTTGAAAAAAACAATGCATACAGCTCCTGCGAGACTGCAACACACGATGTTAAAATTGCAAAAGTACAATTTTCACTTGGTCTACACAAAAGGCAATCTTCTTTATCTTGCTAATACTTTATCCAGATCACCTAGAAAAACCACTGAACAGGATTGAAAATGAGAAACCTGATTTTGAAGACATGGAAGTACAACATTTTTATTCGATACATGTTGATGAGCTTAGAAGTCACACAGCTTCAGATCCAATTCTCCAGCAGCTCAACCACTTTATCAGTGAAGGATGGCCATCAAAGCAATCTTGTTTACCACTAGAAGTGCAGCAGTATTTTCCTTACAGAGATGAGACTTTGTTGGAAGATGGTATCATCTTGAAAGGTCCAAAATCATTGTTCCACAATTCTTGCAACAAGGTGTGAAGACTAGAGAAGGGTGAAGGCTGCCAGCCTAGCCAGATAGAATTGTGCAGATAATTCTGTCATTTGTAAATATAAATGTAAAATACAGGCTTGTGTCTTAAATGTAAAGAAATGCTGTTTCAACAATGTGGCAACATTGCCATCTGCTGTAAGGAAAACTAAGGTAAGCATTTCAAATCTTTCTTTTGAAGTTAAAATTATTTCAAATCTATCCTTTGACCTGTAGAGCTCGGAGTCAGCCTGTCTGAGCTAGCACATTCTTTCTATTGTTTTAACTTAAGGAATAATTACTAGAGTGTACATGTGAAATGTCTTTTATTGTTGTAGTTTCCTGAGCAGGTGTTAGATTGTTAAATAATGTAGCCTGTTGGCCTGGGAACTCCAGACTAAGTGTCAAAATGATGTAATGTGTATACTGGGAAAACCTAAGTCTCAAAATTATGTAATTTGGGAGGGTCCAGCAGAAATGTTTGTTAGTGATTTTAAAAACTATTGCTGAGAGAGAGACTGTAAGCATTTTTGTCTTGACATCTAACTCAGCACTGCCTTATGCTCTCTTTATGTAAGTAGTAT
This sequence comes from Protopterus annectens, assembly GCF_019279795.1. Lineage (NCBI taxonomy): Eukaryota > Metazoa > Chordata > Ceratodontiformes > Protopteridae > Protopterus > Protopterus annectens. The sequence continues at coordinate 179,129,279 of NC_056746.1, forward strand.
GTTAGAACTGTGTTTTCTCCTAGAAGTATATGTAAACTACGCCAAGAAATAAAAATGTAATGCAAAGCTTTCGGGCTAACCACCCTTCATCAGTACATAAAACACTACATTTCATCTTCACTTTTAAATAAAGCACATTTAAAATCACATGAAACAGCCAGCCTATCATTAATTGTTAACAATTATCACTTTTAAAACAACAGTATCTAAAATTCAAAATATATATATATATATATATATATATATATATATATATATGCATATAAACAACATAAATTATATAGAGAGTACATAAGATATAAAAGTTCAGACAACCTTTCTATATTACAATTAAAATATCTATAAAGTACTAACAATTATTATAAAACTAAAGGTTCTCTCTTTGTCTTTTTACTGATACAGGTTTCAAACTAACTGCATTATTCAAACCTGGTTCAGCATCTGCCTGGAGTCTAACAATCCATTCATATTCCTTCAATTCCAACGTATTATTCATGTCACCTCCTCTATTTCCCATAGTCACTGTATCTATCCCTCTGAACATAAACCTATGCGTACTATTATTCTCAGATATGTGTTTACTAAGAGCATTAGTAGACACATTCCTTCTGATATCTGATTTGTGCTCTATTATTCGTTCTCTTAGTTTCCTTGTAGTCTTGCCTACATAGAATGATGTGCATGATATACATGTAGCTAAGTATACCACTTGGGTTGTACTACTGGTTACACTAGTTCTATAAGTATACATTTCATTAGTTATAGGGTGTTTGAAATTATCTGCTCCATCATAAATGTCACCACAACTACAGCTATAGCACTTTCTTGTCCCTATTTTACTTTGAACTTTTCCTTTAGTTTCCCTAAAATCCTTATAACACAATTTTTGTTTCAATGTTCTAGAATTCCTATAAGAAAATTGCGGTCTCTCTCCAACTATATTTTTAATCTCAGGCATGGCCATTAATATTGTCCAATTTTTCCCTATAATAGAATGTATGTCCTTAATATTAACATTAAATGTAGTAACATATCTAACTATAGTGCCTTTTCTTTCTGGTGGATATGTTGTCTGTAACAATTTTACACTAAAAATTGGTTTGTATCTATCCCGTCTTCCTCTAACCACATCCTCATATATTTCATTTCTAATTTGATTTGAATAACCATTTCCTTTAAATTTTTGTATCATTTCTCTAGACTGGTTTATAAAGTTATCCTCCTCAGTATTTAACTTACTTGCTCTTTTCAATTGAGCCCTCAGTATTCCTTTAAAGGTGTGTGGTGCATGCATGCTACTTCTATTAATATACCTACTAATACTCACATTCTTTTTATGTATAGTGGATTCTATTCTATCATCTTTCTTATATAATCGAATATCAAGAAACACTATACTATCATTAGATGCTAACATTTTAAATTTCAGAAAGTCTGCAGAATTATTTAAATATGTAATATAATTTTCCAGTTCTTCCATACTACCTCCCCATAATAAAAAACAGTCATCTACAAATCTTCTGTAGAACATAGCTTTGTTACTCAGTTCGTTCTTCTCGCCAAAAATATAGTGTTTCTCCCATTCATATAATACCAGATTTGCATATGTATTAGCTACTGGGGTCCCCATTGCTACCCCAGTCAGCTGTAGATATGGTACTTTATTAAAAATAAATACATTCTTTGTTAATATCATTTCCAATAATGTACATATATTTTCTATTTCTCTAGCTTGCATTTTAATTTCAACATTCAAGAAATTACGTATGGCCTCCACACCATATTCATTTGGAATCACTGTAAAGAGGGACGTGATATCAAGTGTCACAAACATAAAATTTCCACCAGTATATTTATCATACCAGTCATACAAGTCAGATAGGAGACTATTAGTGTCCTTTAATATACTGGGACATTTACATAAATATTTCCCTAACTTCATTTGTAAATACTTTAAAATTGGTTCAGTTAACCATCCACCCCCTTCCAAATTCTTATGTATTTTTGGAATTCCATATATTTGCGGAATTCTATGGTATGGAAGAACTGGAAAATTATATTCCATATTTAAATAATTCTACAGACTTTCTGAAATTTAAAATGTTAGCATCTAATGATAGTATAGTGTTTGTTGATATTCGATTATATAAGAAAGATGACAGAATAGAATCCACTATACATAAAAAGAATGTGAGCGTTAGTAGGTATATTAATAGAAGTAGCATGCATGCACCTTACACCTTTAAAGAAATACTGAGGGCTCAACTGATAAGGGCAAGTAAGTTAAATACTGAGGCAGGGGCAGCTCATGCTATAGAACTGCAGCCCCCCACCTGTAAAATGAATAAAAGAAATTCCCGCCACATAAAAATAAAATAAAAAAAATAAAAAAACTTTCACGGACTTCGCACATGCATGCATGGTTCCTGACTGCTGTGTTAGGCAGACCAGAACTCCATGTACGCATGTGTGCTCATTCCTGAACTCCAGACTGCTCTGTTAGGCAGTCTGGATAGGGAAGGCAAGAAACTCCACCCTTCCAGCCCAGAGGTCTGTGCGGTGATGACCGCACAGACCGGAAGGTCACTGGACTGCATCGTCCACAGGCTGGAGGCTCCAGCCTACTCCTCACTCATATCTCGCGGGACAGGATGCTCCAGCCGTCTCGCGGGAGACCCATGCACAGGCCGTTACAGACAGGATGGTGGAGGAAAGGAACAGACAGCAGAGACAGGTGGATCAGTGGGCCATTAGAGACAGGATCGCCAAGGTAGACTTAGCTGCAGGATCTTGCGGACAGCAGAGACAGGATCAGCAGGGCCATTATGGAGGACAGGTAGGGTGTGTGTGTGTGTGTGTGTGTGTGTGTGTGTGTGTGTGTGTGTGTGTGTGTGTGTGTGTGTGTGTCAGGAAAATCTCTGTGCTCATGTTGCTCAGTACTGCAGGCATTGGCTCTCAGAAGGATGCGGTACACATCCCTGGATGCACCCCCATAATTCATATTTTCTTCCCAAAAGCTTGTAAAGCAGGAGCACTATGGTGGTCCATGCCCGAAATATGTAACAGCTATATGTTGACTGTTCATGTTTGCATAAACCATTAAAAATACTCCTGAAACCATAAAGCCTGTTTCTAAAGAAATCTGCAGTAGGCTTTACTATCTTGGACTATCAGAAATAATGTGCTGTCACAGTACAGGTGACCGGCATCTGCAAGAGTCCAGGCACATATACTATCTACTCTACAGTGCACTCTCTTTAAAATAATCATTCAGAAATATGTTAAAATTAAACAATGGCATATTGCTGTGATTTTGATTTTTAAATTTTACTATTTTGTTTTTTTTTTTTTTGGCGAAAGCTTGTCGTTTCATGATTTCTTTTTTCCTTTTTCAATGTTGTAAATGTATACTATTGAAAACATGCAGTGTAGGAGGGCTATACTTAGAGAAAGATTGACTTGCATTCTGGAAGTTTATGTATAATTCCAAAAATTCTATTTTGGCTCTGGGACATTTGTTTATATATTTATTGGAGAACAGGTTTCAATATTCCTTAAAATCAACTGCCTTAATGGAATGGGCTGTCAGTCAGCAGTTTTGTGTGTGTGTGTGTGTGTGTGTGTGCGTGTGTGTGTGTGTGTGTGTGTGTGTATGTAATGTCCCAGCTGCTATCTACTGGTGGCTAGAGAGAACACATGGTGGTGCATAAAGAATACTCAGGCTTCAACCCTGTACCTTGGGTGCAGGTGGCAAGGGCCTGAATTCCCTACCCACCACCATTTGTAAAATGTTTGCAGATTTTTGCCTCATGTTTGTTCTGTTCCTCATAAAATCTGTGGTTTCTGTATGTTTGTTTTTCCTTGCCTTGCAAAGTCAGTAGTGCAGTGGTGCACTGGTAGCATTGTTGCCTAACAGCTACAGGTTCTCTGGTTTGATCCTTGGCTGGGGTGCCTTCTGTGTGGAGTCTGTATGTCCTCCCATCTTACAAAGACATGGATGTGTCTGGAGTGTTTCTCCCTGCTCTGCTGAAAACTGGCTTTTGTTCCAAGTCAGACTTTCCTGGTTAAAAAATGTTAAATAGAAATAACAGGCATATGGCTCTGATTGTATATATGCCACTATACAGCAATTTTTTGTCATTTGTTGTACTTGTGCTGTTATGTTTATGGAGCTTTTCTCCCCGGGCCGCCACTGTAAATGGACCTTGTTCCAGTCGGACTTTCCCGGTAAATGAATGTAAAATAAAATAAAGTAAATAAATTTGAATTTCAGACTTATTATTCTTCAGAAAGTGCACGGTAACACAAAACCTTTTATTCTAGCAATTTTCTAAGTTTATAACATGGATATTTGAAATTTGTCCCTTTTTTGGGAATGTATTGCCCCATTATTGGCTTTGTTCAGGTTTTGTGTGCTAAGGTTGAGAGCTATGGTGTGAACTGAATTCACTGAATATGTTTGGGGGCTGTATTCCCCCATTACTGGCTTTGTCTATTTGTTTTTTGTTAAGAGGTTGAGAGCTATGGTGAGAACTGAATTCAGTGAATTATATTTGGGGGCTGTATTCCTGCATTATTGGCTTTGTAACTTTGTTCAGGTGTTTTGTGCTAAGAGGTTGACAGCTATGGTGAGAACTGAATTCATTAAATGGTAGTCATTTAAGTTTCAGTCTTCCTCTCTTTCATAAAACAGCTGATATGGCATAGTGGTATGTTTCTCTGACTGTTTTGCACAGGGTCCCCTGGGTTCAAGACTTGGCAGTGAAACGTATGGTGGTAACACAGCATTTTATTCTAGCAATTTTCCAACATTATACAAGCAATGTTTAAAATGTGTCCCTGGTTTTTGGGCTTTTGCCCCCCCCCCCCAATAAATTTAGGCTTTTTCCAGATTTCTTGTGCTGCAAAGTTCAGAGATATGGCTGAGTGTCGAGTAGATTTTACAAGGAGCTGAGAGCTGCAGGGAATAAAAGTTTCGTGCTGCTTATGCTGAGTTGGTTTGCATTGTTAATAGCACAACACATAGTGTATTTACTGTTGATGCAGAAGGCTGTGGGTCTACTCCCACAGTAGGTAAACACATTGCTGATACTGTACTGTGTTGTAAAGAGGGTGGATGCTACAGTCCTTTTTGGAGAAGAAACCTAGTAACTATGAACCTGTTATCAGTTTGCCCTCCATTTCCTATTGCAATGTTAATAGCTTATCATTTTTTTAGTGCAACATAGGCAATTTATTCCTCAAGGGCAACAGGCACTTTATATAAAGTTGTGTGCTAGCAGCAACCTCTTCATTAGTTACAGATTTCTTTAATGTGAAATTATTTAGATAACTTTTACTTCTTCAGAGATTGTGAATATTTACTGATACTGGTGGACTGTAGAAGTTTGAGTAGACTTTTATGATGGCAATGTTCTGAATTGAGCAGTTTTGTCATTATTGGTGCATGCATTTTGTTTCATTGTTTACTGGAAAAAATGTTCAAAACAATAAATTTAAAATGCCCTCTAACAACTGTACTGTATTGTACAAGGAATATAATTTAATACAATCAGGAAGGTGTATGAAAGAGCATGTGTATGTTTCGTGTTCAAGGGGCCTACGATTTGAAGACAGCCCAAAGTTAATCTTTATTTGCCACTGGCAAAATGTATTTTCTTTGAATGTGGGTTTCAATGCTGTTTCAATGAATGTGAGTTTCAAGGGCAGAGAAGTTTTAATGCTAAGTCTATTTTCATTGTGAGACCTCATTGCTTTGTTTAGCAGATATCTATTAGGGTTTGTGCTGTAAAATGCAAAATAAAACTTTCAAATGAAATCCAAATCATCGCAGAAGTAAAGCAGTATGCACATTATAGTGTTTATGGTAAATGGGGCGAAATAACAAAGAAATGGAACATTGGAATGGCTGCAGGGGGGAGGCTCCATTCGACCATGATTTTGTGAGGAAGGAAGGACAGCAAACTCAGACAGCCCAACTATACCTCTCAACTGTCCAGATTTTTGCAGAATGAATAGATTTTTGCTTCTTATTTTTGGTTTGTTCCTCATAAAATTTGGGGTTTTCTGGCAAATCATTTAGCGATGAAGTCACTAAATAATGACAGATATTGAGTTTCAGACATTATAACCTTCAGAAAAATGCATGCTAAAGCAAGACCTGTTATTCTGCCAACTGTCTTACGTTTATACAAGAGCAATTTGTACTTTTTGTATGTTCCCGCAATATATTTGGTCTTGTCCAGATTTCCTGCATTAAGAGGTTGAGAGGTACATGCAAATAAATTGCTTTAACTGTCCCCAATTTTGGCTCAAAATGTTGCTCTCTCCCTAATAATCCCTCTGCAAAATGGCAATTTTGGAAGAAAACGTGGATGGTTTACAATTATATATAACTATAATGATCAGAGTTATAGATTACTTTTATTTCAGAAATGCATGTAGATGCTCTTATTTTGTCAGCTGCTCAAGATAACAGCACTAATATTAAAAAGCTGTCCCTTCTTTGACAGGTTCCCATCTGTATTGTGTGGCAATTTTATATTTTTGCATCACATGTTGGTCTGTTTTTTTATAAAATTGTGGTTTTCTGGCAAATTAGTGGCAAATCATTAAAGACTGAAGTTAGAAAATAATGGCAGATGTTTGAGTTACAGATTTCATACCCTTCAGAAAATTCATACTAATGCAAGACCTACTACTATTCTATTATCTTTCTAAGTTTATAAGAGCAATATTTAAAAATTGTCCTTATTTTTTTGCCTATGTCCCACTTCTATGTATGGCTTTGTCCAAATTTCTTGCTCTGAGGTTGAGAGGTATGAGTATCAGAGCCATTACTGTCAGCCAGAGACATTTCAAATTGTGACATACTTGTTGCACCACACTCCCCATTGTAGTGGCTCTGGATGTGTCCAAGCAAGGCAAGGAGCAGTTATGCAGTGTAAGTGCGCAGAGTATTCCCCCATCCAAGGTAGACCACAAGTACAACCGTGGCTTTTCATCTGTCCTTGATTTTGCAGAATGTTCTGGTTTTCCATCATATTTTTATACTGTTGATTTATACTTATTATTCAGAAAATGCACGCTGCCGCAGTTCTGTTTTGCTCTGTGTTTAAGTAGCAATGCTTTAATGACCATCAGGTAATCTTGCCGGAGATTGTAAGATGCAAGTAAGCTTTAATAGGCATACTATTAAAGAATTACAAACATTGAAAGCCTTTTCGTTGTTGCCATGCAGAGAATATTTACATAGCTAGATAACGTATAAGCCTTAGGTATTGAAATGCATGTGACAGTATTTGTAATAAAGGACAGGATTACAGTATTTTCAGAAAGTCATTACATTTGTTGGAGACTTGCAGTCATCTTTGCAGGCTTTACCCATAAACTAAACAGAATGCCCATCTATCATGCGTGGTCCATAACTTGTGCAGTGATCCTTTAAGCAATTTATCTTGAGCTTGTTTCTTGTTTGCTGTTCATTTTTTACTTTGATCATGTCATCCCCATGAAACAAGTAGATAGCTGTTGTCAGGCAGCAGGTCTTTTTTGGATACGAAACATTTTTACAAGTGGGGGTATCACTGAGATTGCTACTTTCAGCATGTTACTTGGTAGTTTTATAAAGGTGAATATAAATTATAATTAGAACTGCAGTGCAAGGAGAAGTGTTTTTTTTTGTTTTATTTTTTATACTTGATTTTGACTGACATCCCAGTAATGTATTTAAAAAGTAATTTATTTTTTCATGCCTCACAACCTTTGTATTTCCATCTAGATATTAAGTAAGTTGCCATGTAGCCAACTACTGCGATGGTGGTGCTGTGGTAGCGTTGTCGCCTCACAGTAAGACATCCTGTTCAATTCTCAGCTAGAGCATCTTCTGTATGGAGACATGTGTGAATGGGCGTACCTTCGTTCATGTTTTCTCCTAGAAGTATCTAGGAATTATAATGATTAGACTAAGTGTTTTTCTGTTATATCAGAACTTTCCTACTATATTGTTTTAAGTTTCTGTGTGATCTCTGAAATCTTAAATAGCACTGTGGTGTAGTAGTATTGTCTTGTGTTTTTAGTATTTATTATTAAATATTTTTAAACCCTTTTCACCTGTGGCTGGTTTGTGTAGAGATAAGTTAATCTCTAGAGTACATTGCATATTTATAGAGTTTATTGTGCAAGGCCACTCTAATAAGCCTTGACTGGTTAGTCACACTTACCAACTGGATAATAATATTACACAGTAATAATTGGACAGCCTTTTAAGGGCCTTTGGGTAGCTGATAATTATTAGCTGGTGGTGGCAGTAATTACTACCGTATAGTCTGGGTAAAGGGGCACAGCTGGAGAATCTGTGTCAGCCTTTCCCAGGAGTGTCTGTGAAGTTGTATAAATACTTATCACAAAGTGTGTGTGTGTGTGTGTGTGTGTGTGTGTGTGTATGTGAGCTACTTGGGCAGGGACACGAAGCACTGGTTGGACAGAGAGGGTACTGGAGGTTAGCTTGCCAGCTAGGCTGAGATCTGGACCCTATAGCTGTGCCAGTGGGGAGTCTTATTGGGGACCTGGGGAGCAAGGGAGCAACCAGCCCCAGACTGACTGTGATCTCTGTGTGCACTTAAGGGAAATTGTACTTTACTGTGTGTAATTGTTATCCCTTTCCTCTTATATGCGACACCCTCTCTGGTGTTAGTGGTGAGGATTGAGGCTCCTTGATTGCTGGTCCAGGGCATGGGCGTCACACAAGGGTATATTAAACTCTTGCATCGTGGCTTCCCAGGAACTGATACTACAAGAAGAAGGGTGACAGGACTAGTATTTTGGCCTTCCATGTAAAAAGACATTGAGAAAGAACTTTCAGCTTGTTCTGTTTGTAATAGTACTAAGCCCCATCAACAAAAGTAACCACTTCTGCTAAGCCAGATTCCTGAACTATCTTGGTCAACAGTACCTACAGACATTTTGAATGGAATGGTCAACATTACTTGGTATTAGTAGACTCTTATTTAAATTTGTTCAAGATTGACCTACTTCCTAATCTCACATCTAGTACTGTCATTACTAAGTTGGAGATATTTTTCTGTCCATGGTAGTCCGTACAAACTCATTTCTGACAATGGTGCACAGTCTACAAGTCAGCAGTTCAAAAGATTTGCTGAAATATGGGACTTTGTTCATATTACGAGTAGTCCTGAGTACCCACAGTCAAATGGCTTGGCAGAACGTGCAGTTCGGAGTGCAAATCAGCTGTTGGAACAATCTAAGTCCGTGCGACAATCTACTTGGTTCGCCTGCTTGGAGATTAATGTCGAGACAAACCAGTACCACAATACCAATCAGTAAGAATCTGTTGATCCCAAATACTAAAAACAACAAAGCAGTAAAAGCTCAACTCTTAAAGAAGCGTTTGTCCCAAAAGTCCTACTATGATAAAACTAGCAAGCATCTGAATCCATTAAAAGAAGGAGGGATAGTGAGGATCCAGACAATAAAAGGATTTGATCAAACTGGACTTGTGAAACATTTCTGTGAGGAACTGAGATCGCACATCATTGAGTCGCAAGGTATGGAATTCTGGTAGAATCAGAAGCATTTACTACCGGTGTCTGAGGCAGTGTTACAGCATCTTGCTTGTAATAGAGACTGTAGTTCTCAGAGTGATTTGTCTTATGTTCCTGTTACAGAGGACATTTCATCATCTGTTCTTGCTCCTGAAAGTATCCCTGAAAATCCTCAAGAAAAAACATTCCCTAGTGACTGTCCCTGTTGCTAAACCCAGTTCTAATTATTACATTATGAGGTCAGGTCATATCTCAAGACTTAATCCCAAATACACGGCAACCTGGACATGATTGTTATTGTTTATATATATCTGTATAATCTGCATGCTCATATAATTGTCATTTTTCATTTGCATGACAGAGTAGTCAAAGAGGGAGGATGTTGATCAGAGTGTGTGTGTATACCTTTAAGAGCCATTCCAGTCCATGGGCATGTGCATATAAGTACAGAGCACATGCAAGCAAGAGTGCCATTTTGTAGTGAGCAGCTGAGGTGTAAGCATGCATGTGTGTAGCGGTCAGTCAGTTTTTTTAAGTTTAATATTTACATTCTCCATCCTGATGTTTGTATGCAATAAATGACTTGAACACCCAGCCTCATCATTTTATTTGAATACACAAGACGAGCGACACTGTTCACTCATCTAAATGAATCTATCTGCCATTACTGCTATATTCCATGTTACTACTTTTTGTAGTCAGTAACATTAATGTCATCATATATACCTGAATTGTATATAATGTCATCTGTTACAATACTTTTTTAAAATGTTTGTTAAAAAATGTTATTTTGTAAATGTTTTATGGAGCTTTTCTCCCAATCAAATGTAAAATAAAAATAAATAAAAACAAACAACTAATGGCCTTTAGACATAAGCCAACACCAAACAGGTCAGACAGATCAGATAATTAACAAGCAAATGTAGCTCTGAGTACAACAGTAGTGTATGGATTTGCTTGGCAAAGAAGGCCATATGCCAGAGGACAAAGCAGTCTGGAAAAGGATTACTGCATCACTTGTTATTGTGGACATTAAGGAAATCCTGGATATGTAGCAGAACGTAAGCTACACAAGACCAGTTCAACACTCAAGTTAGCTGTCCAGAAACTCATGAGGCATCTGCAAAGTCCACACTTTTCAAAACAGCTAGGAGGGGGAGTCTAAACCTGCCAGACCCAACATTCATAGATGTATACTAGGCTAACTACTACTAAGGCCCTTATAAGCCTAGTTGCGCAACCCAAATGTAACCCACAAATTTGATTTCTATAGTGGCAAAATACTGACTGACTCATCCATCTGAGACTTAGGTGCCAGACTGGGGTGAATGTCCTACTTCCCATTCATTGGTTCAAGTTGCACTTAAATAGGGTTAGGGAGGAAGGAACTCTGCTTTACATGGAGGAATTCTCTGAGAAACATCTTTCTCAATGTCCTATTTATGTTGCAAGCACAATTTAGGTCTTTTGATCTTGTAATTTTGATGTGGTTTGTTTTTCAGGATGTGCAAAAGGTTAATCGAAATAGGGTTCAGAGGAGTTTTGAATGCCAGGCAAAGATCACCTCTTAGCAGTATGATGCATGATAGAGAGATTGGAATTTAAGTTTATCACACTGGGCATTTTGTTTATTCCTTGCATTCTTTTTTGTAAGGAACCTTTGTGGACATTCCAGTTGCTGCATGTGTCTGGTCAGGTACATACCAAAGGGGGCATAAAACTCTATGTTAGGTCTGACAGAAGGTTAAGTACAGTGGTACAAGGTCCTCTCAACCCAGATGCCATGCCCTTAGTCAAAAATTATGCAACAGAGAAGGATTTTCTTACTAACTTGGACACATTGGTGGAAGACTAGGTTATGATCGACATACATTCCCAGATCTCTGACTAGTGAACTCAACTTTTAGGGGTGTTTTATTGATAATGTAGTTAACTGGTGTGTCTGACTTCCCAAAAAAAGTACTATAATGCATTTTTGGCACCAGGCATTTGTTTGCGCTACACATTCCTGAAGAGTGTTCTCGCCTTAGGGAAACTGAATGCCGGCTCCCAGTTTGCAATCTACATGCTCATTACATGACGGCCAGAAAAAAAAGGAACACATGAAACCAGTTCTTGATTCCTCGCAACTATTAATGGATGGCCCTACCAAAGCCCACTGCCAACATTACACTGTGAAAGTTTACTGTGCTATTTGTTTTTCTGCACTTCTTTAAAGCTTAATGTTGCATTTTCAACTGGGCATCCATTTATGGGTACTTAACATCTGGGCTCCAAACTAGTCATTTTATATTGACAGGGTCAAAGTCTACACTCTTGTGGAAGGAGAGGGCTGATTTCACCTATCTGAGCTGGGACTCGATGGTAGAAAGCTCACTGTGTACTTACCTGACTGGCCTTGCGGAATAGTTACTGTAATAATTTGCTTTTTTTCCTAATCTTATACAAGTCTTGTGTTTGTGCAAAACTGCTCTTTGCACAATGGTAGCTGCTGGTACCTTGTTTATATGCAATCACCAGAAGTTGAAATCCCTGTAAAATCACCTTGGGAAATTTACGTCAGTCCTGTTACTCACCGGGCAACCAGTCTGCGTAGTGAGCAGTATTTGTGTGTTTAGTTAGGACTAAATAGGTCTACCTTAGTTTATAGCACCCAAGACTTTTGCTGCTCATAAAGCATCTGGTTTGGGCCCTGAACAACTTCACTGGTTAGACTAGCTGCAGATTAAACCAAGTAAGCACTATTCTCTCATCCAGTTACAAACATCCTCCACTCATATCCTCTGCAAGTACACATTAGAAAGTACAGTTTTGTACCTACCATAAATGTAGATGTCTGAGAGGAATGCATCTGCAGTCTTTACAAATGGGTTGTCCTGTCGTCAGGCAGCCCTTCGGTCGGCTGGATTCCAAAGTCTGGGTCCGGCTTCGGCTGGTGTCGCACTTCACCCGACGTCATTGCGGCAGTTATTCAGGTATAAAGGCATCAGCCGACGCCATTTTCCTCAGTGTTTCTTGCCCCAGATGCCAGGTGCCCTCTTGGATGGCTAAATTTGGATAAATGCCAAAGTTTCCAAATAGTAGAGAGCAAACACACAAATAAGCATGTATGTACATATATACAAACAAATACACCATAATAGATCCCCCCCAAGCTAGCTGAAGATTGGCAAATACCCTAGGAGTACCTCAGAGGGGAAGGAGGGTGGGTAATCCTGACTGCAGATGCATTCCTCTCGGACATCTACATTTATGGTAGGTACAAAACTGTACTATGTCCTTCAAGGATGCATCTGCAGTCTTTACAAATGGGTAGAATACCATAGCTAAACTAGGGGAGGAGGAAATGAGAAGAGATTATGGTGTAGTTAGGATCCCTTGCAAAACAGCAGTGGCAAAACCAGCACGGGATCTAGAGTATAGAGGTAAGTTATAATGCTTGGCAAATGTATGCATAATTCTTTCTTGTTGAAGGTCTACGAGCCTCCAGGATTATGTCTTTAACCCTTTGGGATAAATTTGGGTTAAATGCTGTTATGTAATGTTCCAGGCAGTTAGCTGCAGAGTTTTTAGGTTTGGATGCAGGATGTTGTAGTTGTTCTGTGTTAGCAGTAATGGGATCAGGGGCAGCGTCCATATTTGTTCCCGGGACATGCTCCTCAGCAGTGGATACCAATGTTGTCTTGGCCAGTTTGGGGCTATCAGAATGATCCTCGGACGTTCCTCTTTGATCTTCAGAAGCACCTTGTGCATCAAAGGAAGTGGTGGGAATGCGTATGCTGTCAGGCTTTTCCAACTGAAAGAGGGAGTCCACCTTCCAAGCAAGTGGGTGGTAAGTCCTTGTGCAGAATTTCTTCAACTGGTGATTGCAAGGGGATGCAAACAAGTCTATTTGTGGTAGTCCCCATTTTCTTGTGATGGTTTTGAAGATGTCCGGATGCAGCATCCATTCGTGGGCATCTGTTGTAGTTCTGCTTAATATGTCTGCTAGAATGTTTTCCTTCCCTGGTACATAAATTGCCTGTAACTGAATGTTGTAGCTCAGAGCCACATCCCATAAGTCCAGTGCCAGCCGGCATAGAGGGTATGAGTGTGTGCCTCCCTGTTTGTTGATGTACCACATAACTGTGGTGTTGTCTGTCCTTATCATCAACTGGCCTTCTTGGAGAAAGGGTCTGAATGCCTGGATTGCCAATTTTACTGCCATCATTTCTTTTAGATTTATGTGCAGATGCAGCTGGTCTTGAGTCCATAGGCCTTGAATGCACTTGTCCAGCATGTGTGCCCCCCATCCGAGGTCTGAGGCATCTGTCGTGATGGTTTGTCTTGGTTGGCTTTTGCAGAAGGGCAATCCTGTGTTTGATTGGCAGGCCTGAGCCCACCATAGGAACTCCTGTTTCAGGCATTTGATCATTGGAATTTTGGTTTCTAGGCTGTGCTTGTGCTGGGACCACAAATTCTTTAGGTACCACTGTAGCTTTCTCATATGCAGCCTGGCATGAGGGACTAGTATTATGCAGGATGCCAAGAAGCCTAGAGCTTGCAGCACTTTTCTTGCAGTTAGATGGTTCTGCTTTGTTAATGCCAAGAAGTAGAGAGGAAGTTGCTCTTTCTTTTCTGCAGTTAGGAATGTCATTTGTTTTGATGTGTCCAGTTCTGCACCCAGAAAGGTTATTCTTTGGGATGGAATCAGCCTTGACTTTTTTGTATTGACTGTGTATCCCAGGGCTTGCAGCAAGAAGATGACTCTTTGTAAGTCTTCTGTTAGTTTGTTTTTGTTGTCCGCTTGTATCAGGCAGTCGTCCAGGTAGGGATAGATTTGAATCCCCTGAAGTCTGCAATGAGCGATTACTGATGCCAGGCATTTCTTGAACACTCTGGGCGCAGTAGATAAGCCAAAGGGCAATGCTGAGAATTGATAATGCTCTGATCCTGCAAGAAATCTGAGGTATCTTCTGCAAATTGGTCTTATGGGGACGTGCAGGTATGCCTCCTTGAGATCTAGAGTTACCAGCCAAGACTCCTTGCCCAGCATGGGAAGAAGCTGCTGTAGGGTCAGCATTTTGAATTTTGGAACAATGAGGAATGTGTTTAAAGCGGACAGGTCTAGAATAGGCCTCCATTTGTTTTCTTTTCTTGGTACCAGGAAGAGTCTGGAGTAAAATCCCTTTCCTTGCTCCATAGATGGTACCTTTTCCACAGCTCTCATTCTTAATAATTGAGATATTTGCTTTAGAGCTTCTGTCCTTTGAGTAGGTGGAAGGTTTGGCATTCCTCTCTTTTCTGGTAGAGTATGGAAATGGAACCTGTAACCTTGGTCTATAGTTTGCAAAATCCATTTTTCTCTTGTAATGCAGTGCCAGTTTCTTGAAAATAAGGTTAGCTTTCCGCCTAAGGGTGCTTCTAGTTGTTCCCTGGTAGGCGGTGCCACCGGCAAGTCACTGTGATTGAGTTGTTGTAGTGGTGGTAGCTGTATCCGTGCCTCGTTGGTTGTTACCCTGCCACTGGCGACCCCTGTAGGCACCCCTGGATTGGTTTCTGCCTCTAGAGTGCCTGTTCCTGCCTCTTTGTGCCTTAGAGGATTCCGGAAAGGACCAATTCTTGGAAGGCCAGTTCCTGCTAAACCTTGGAGGTTGAACTTGTAAGAAATCTTTCACTGTTTGCACAGATTTTGCTTTCTCTTCCATCTTTTTTAGTACCTGTTGTGCAGGGGAACCAAATAAATTGACCTTGTCCATAGGTGCATCCAAAAGCTTAGATCTGACATGGTCTGGTAGTGCCTGTTCTTTCAACCATGCATGCCTCCTGATAACTGTGCCAGTCATGGCTGATCTAAAGGAAGCCTCCAGTGCATCATAGCCATATTTTAAAGAATGGTTACTAACCTGCTGTATGTTATGTACCATTTCTAGAACATACTTTTTATCTAAAGATTCTTCAGAGGACAGCTTTTTAGTCAAGTGGTCAAGCATAAACTCTTGATATTGAATCATATGAAATTGGCAGTTCAAAGCTCTAGCTGACAAAGTAGCAGAGGTGTAAACTTTTTTACCCCATCTCTAAGGACCTGGATTCCCTTTCAGAGGGAGGGGTTTTAGAAGAAGTAGCGGCTACAGCTTTAGGACCCTGGGAGATAGTCTCTGGATCTGCAAAAGGAGCCTTATATAAGTGGTGATGAGTGTCCGGGACCCTGTAGTACCTATCGGGCTTAGCAGGAGCCAGAGGTAAAGAATCAGGAGCAGTGCAAGCATCATTAAATGCATCATCAACAACAGAAAGAACTGGAGGTATAGCTAAAGGCCTATGCTGTTGCAAATGTAGAAAGGTCCTAAGCCTTTTTCTAGAGTCTGAGAAATCTTGGCCCTGCCACTGAAATTGTTCCCTCATAGCATGCAAGGTTTCCCCAAAGGAAAATTCCTCAGGAGGAGAGGGTGAAGGGATGGACTCCTCAGCATCAGAATCTTCGTAAGGAGAAAAAGAAGCCTCTGGAGGGTCTGTATGTTCTGAGTCATCAGAGGAATCATCTGTGGATACTGGCTCAGGGGGCTCTGCTCTAGGTCTCTTTTCTGGAGGAGGGAGAGAGGCCCTGTCTGGATGAGGCTGGGCTCCACGAATTAAAGAGATGAGATCCTCAGCCAAAGAAAGCATGTGGGAGCTGGAGCTGGGCCTGTGAGAAGGGGGCTTGGCAGGCACAGGTTTTGATGCTTTGGCTGCTTTAGCCCTGGCAAAGGCCTTAATAGACATAGCTGGAGGAGGCCTAGCAGCTCCACGTGCAGGGGTTGAAACATCCAGGGGAATGGTGTCTGATAAATCCTGTGAAACCGCAACAGAAGGTTGGATTTCAGAAGCCGTTTCTACCAGGTTAGAAGAGGCCTCGGTAGAAGGCATGATATTGTCTGAAGAAAGAACCGCTTGCTCGGTTTCGGCCGAAACCGAGACACTCGTGGTTTGCTTAACCACTGGTTCGGCCGAAACCGCGGACCGCGAGTGTCGGTCCTTTTCTTTGCGTTTTTTGGTAATTTGCGTAGTCGGAGGATCCGACGGCATAATGTAGGCAAAATCGGAGCCGAAAATCTGTTCAGCAAAGTCCGACCGACGTTTAAGCGTCCGTCGGTTAAAAGAAGCACAGGCTAGACAAGCTGCTACGTCGTGGTCTGGGCCTAAACAATGTATACAATAGGAGTGGAAATCTTTATGAGGTATTTGTTTCCCACAAGATAAACAGTTATGAACTTTCTCTGACATCGGCTGAGGCAAGAAAGAGTCCCCAACGGGGTACTTAGCTTTATAGAAGTCTTCGAAGTAGTATTCGGTAGTAGTAATCTCTGGATCTGACCGACCGGCACTTGCGAACAGCTTCTGCTTCGGGCGCCACGCGGCAAGAAAGACTGAGGAAAATGGCGTCGGCTGATGCCTTTATACCCGAATAACTGCCGCAATGACGTCGGGTGAAGTGCGACACCAGCCGAAGCCGGACCCAGACTTTGGAATCCGGCCGACCAAAGGGCTGCCTGACGACAGGACAACCCATTTGTAAAGATTGCAGATGCATCCTTGAAGGACATCCTGAAAACATGGATGGGCACTTTCCTGTCTCTGCATCTAGCTAGCTTGATGGACATGGGCATCCTGAGGCAATACAGAAATTGCCTTATGTACTCTGACAACCACTTAATTCTTGACAGAGAAATCATTGACATTAGAATCTCACATATAGACACAAAAAAACAGGTTGTCAGACACACACCATCACTGCACCCACAAAGGACAACACTCAGATCCACATATGCGGTGGTGTTCAGTTGTAACCTACCCAAACCTCAAAGGCCCCTCAGATCCAGTTCTCAAACTCTGCATGTACACAAGGCAATTCCTTTCACCACACACACACACAAAGCTACATCTCATTGTCTCTCAAGTACGAAGCCCAGAAGGCAAACCACAACACACCCAATATTCTGGTCATAAGAGACTCACTCATTTGTGAGGCACAATGATTTCCCTCTTACTAGGCTGGATAAGGTGGTTATAGTTCATAGGATCATAGGAGGTTACTAGGCTAACGGCCCCAGGGCCCTTACAAGCTTAGCCAAGTTCAGCCCATGTTCCCAAGTGTTCCCAAGTTCAAGCAGACACTAAAATCAGCACCTACTGCCCTTGTCCAAGAGGGACACAGGTGGAACCTCCAAGGTGAATTTCCGGTTACCCATCCAGTTGTCCAAAGTGTGCTTAAATATGGCCAATGAGGGGCTTTGTATAACATGAATAGGAAGCTTGTCCAAAGGTGGGGCAACCTCTGTGAGACAAATCTGTCTCTCCATTAAGTTCTGTTGATGTCATATACCAGATTAAGACCCTTTGAGAGAGTGACCAGTGTGCCATTTGACTTGCAAATGTGCAGCATTTCCATTAAAGCTGGGTCAGAGATTGCTCTACATGCAAGGCACAGGTCGCCTCTGAGCAGTCTGTATGACACAAGTGACAATGATTTCAGTCTGTCTGCATAAGACTGACCTGGAAGTCCCTGATTTTCTATGTAAGGAACCTTTGTGGTCTCTAATTGCTGCAGGTGTTTGGAAAGGAGCATACCAAAGGGAGTGTTGTACTCTAGTATTGTCCTGATGAGGGAAGAGTACAGGGGGGTTATAACCTCTTTTTCTGGAGGCAATGCTCTTACTTATGAGATGAGCAATACAAAATACACTTCTTACCACTGTGGAGACATGGTGATCGAAGTTAAGGTTGCTGTCAACCTGTGTGCCCAGATCTCTCACCAATGACTGAGAGCTGAAGGTACTGCTACTGATGTGGTAGTTTGTAGGAACATCACTCTTGCCGAAGGGGATGATAAACTTAATGCAAAAAAATGCATTAAAACCATGACTTTGGCACCAGTCATTAGTCTGCGCAAGACCTTCTATAATGTTGTTGGGATCCCTAGGGGTTTCAATGACCGCTCCAAGTTTGCAGCCATCAGCAAACTTTCTCAGCCACATTCCTTTAGTTTTAGCCTATACTTCAGAGAAGTAGATTCCAGTAGGGGTCCCAGAACTGATCCCCGCAGAACACCACTGGTTACAGGTCTGCTGGAGGAGGAGGAGTCCCTTGTTTTGACTGTATCAGTTCTATTGGAGAGCCAGTTTGTAACTCACCCGACAATATATGGGTTGATACCCAGCTGGATGAGTTTATCAATGATGCCTGAGGGGGAGATTGTGTCAAAGGCCTTGGCTAAGTCTAGGCAGGCTGTATGCACAGATTTTCCCTTGTCTAGAGCTTCAGTGACTGTCTCGAAGAAGTCCACCAAGTTTAACAGGCATGATCTCCCCTTAACAAAGCCAAACTGAGTGGGGTCAAGCATTTGGAGATTTCCTGTATCTTTGTTAATAAAATCCATGATGATTCATTGCACGGCCTTGTAGATAAGGCTGGTCAGATTAATGGGTCCTTAGTTCCTGGTGTCTGTGGATGCAACCCCTTTGTGCAAAGGGATGACAGTAACAGTTTTCCATTCCACTGGGATGAATCCAGTACTTAGGTTGTGATTGAAAAGCATGCTCAATGGTGATGCTAATTCCTGTTTTAACCCATATAGAACATAGCCCAGGATGTTGTCTGGTCCAATACAGGCTGTTTTTGGCCTTCGAGAGGGCATTTAAGACCTGATCCTCAGAGATACTAGGCAGGAGACAGGTGTTAGTGATGCTTTGGGATATATGTGGTGGGGACAGGGGAGTGAAGTTTTCACTGAACCTGTCAGCCAGCAGGTTTGCTATATCCACAAGTTCTATGTATGTAGTATTATTAACTATGTGTTCAGCCCTAATCTAGGCCTTCCTTTTGAGGTTATGGATGTAACTAAAGAACGCCTTGTGGTTATCCTTAGTAAGGAAAGCTAATTTGGATTCGTAGTTAGCTTTGGAGGATTTCAATAGGAGTCTTATTTGCTTGTTGAAATTGACTTGAAGATCTTGCTTTGGGTCTATCAGGTATGGCAGAGTCAATAGAACTGTACAGGTGTCAAGGGCCAGGATCCACCAGATCATGCAAGCACTCAGGTCACCTACCCCCAAGAACCACTATGACTCAGTCCACGTGGGCATGAATGACCTCAGGCATACCTCCTTGGTCTGTATGAAGATAGACGTGATTCAGCTCTCAGAACGTGTACCACAGGCAGGTATGAGGCTAGCACTGAGGATTATTCTACCATCTCCAAGGATGATGCCACAATGTCAGCAGAAAATGATACACTAACAATTGGCTTAGCTACTGGTGCCATTCTAAAGGGGTCAAATACTTGTCAGCCAGGGAGGATATGGTTGAGAGGCCATACTGCTTTGCCAGGGATGGTCTTCACCCATCATATCTAGACTTTCAGACACTGGGCAAAACATTATCCACCCCTAGAGTGCCTTTTCAGGCACTGCCAAACACTCAAATCTTCCAACATAAAAGCTAAAGGTATTACTGGCTAAAGCTAGAGTCTCAACAAGAAACTGCACTCACTCTGGAGAATGCAGATCTCTGTGCATTTACTGAAACATGGCTCAAAGCCATGGACAGCACTCCAGCGGTGCATGGTTATAATGCCTTTCATATGTTCCAACCATCCACTGTACAACAGCAAGCAAAAGGTGGAGGTTACCTACATAAAGCACAAGCACACCTCAAGGCTGGTCAAATAATGATCTGCTTGAGCTGCTCCCTGTCCAACCAACCATGGGAAAAATCCATTACCATATTCTTGATAGCTACAGGTCTCCCATCATGAACCAGAAAACCCGTACATCATCCCTGAAGTTACTAGAATCACTCACCATCCAGCCCAATACCAAACTCTTGGCTGACTAACTACCCCTCCCATTAACTGGGATGCATACCCAACCACCAACATGCATGCCCAAAGACAATGTTGTAAAATCAAATGCCATGGAGCAGCTAATCTGCACTCCCACTAAGAGAACAAACATCCTAGATCTGGTAATCATAAGTATGGAGGAGCACTGGACCTCCCCTAGTGTGACGTCCTCACTAGTTAGGTCAGATCACAAATTGGCTTCCCTTGAAATAAAGGAGAAACTAGTCCCCTCATATAACTTCCAAATTTAAGAACTTTTCTAAGGCAAATTACTCCCTATTAAGGGATGACTTGGCTACTTTCCAAGCTTCCTCCCAATCCAGAAAACACAAATCTATCCAGTGGTGTAGACAAAAGATCTGTATAACCATATAAACAACTGCAAAGAAATGGCAGTACCAGACTAATAATAAACTCGGGTCAAACCACAAAAACAAGCCACCCTGGTGGACCTCTGGTATCAACAGGTTGTAAAAAGAAAAAATCTTGTTGAGAAGTATGAGGGAATGTGCCCAACAGAGCAAAGACTCCCTCATTATTAAAGAGAATCAGGAAAAGTACAGTTTTGTACCTACCATAAATGTAGATGTTCGAGTGTTCACACTGCTGCAGTCATCACACTTGGGTTATCCTGCCATCAGGCGGTCCCGCAGTCGGCCAGAGTTCGAAAGTCTTGGTCCGGCGTTGGTGGTGTCACTTCTTCCCTGACGTCAGTGCGCCAGGGGTATATAAGATGCAACCGACGCCATTTTCTTCAGTTTTTCTTGCCCCAGATGTCAGGTGCCCCCAAGTAGGTAGGCAATACATATAAAATAAAAACAATACCTTCAGTCACAAGCAAATACACCACAAAGGTTGTATAGGATAGAAAGGTATAGATAAGGCCAGCTAGTTCAGAGGGGATGGAGGGAGGGTAACCTGGACTGCAGCAGTCTGAACACTCGAACATCTACATTTATGGTAGGTACAAAACTGTACTATGTTCATCGTGTTACACTGCTGCAGTCATCACACTTGGGTTGAATCCCAAAGCTAAGGTTGGGTGGCTGGTCTATAAAGAGAACTGCAGTGGCAAATCCTGCTCTAGATTTAGAGTAAAGAGGCAGGTGGTAATGCTTGGTAAAGGTGTGCACTGAACTCCAAGTTGCAGCCTCCAAAATTTCCTTGGTAGGTACTCCTCTGAGAAAGGCCACTGAAGTGGCTGTAGCCCTGGTGGAATGTGGCCTAATGCTATTTGGGACTGATTTCCCATGTTGTGTGTAGCAGTAATGAATACAGTGTCCTATCCATTTGGATATAGTCTGTTTTGAGATAGCCTTGCTCTGTGATCCTGCAGTATATGCTACAAACAGTTGCTCAGTTTTTCTGATAGCTTTTGTTTTGTCCAAGTAGAAGCGTAGCTGCCTGTGTATGTCCAAAGAATGCAAAAGTTTCTCCCCTTTATTCTGGGGGTGTGGATAAAAAGTTGGCAAATGGATGGTTTGGTTAAGAGCCACACTAGATACCACCTTTGGCATAAAAGTAGGGTTTGTCCTTAAAGAAACCCTGTCCTGATGAAAAATTATAAAAGGTTCCACTGCCATTAATGCCTGTAGCTTTGAGACTGAAGTTACCGCCAGGAGCAGAGCTGTTTTCCATGATAAAAATTTTAGATCGGCTGTATTGGCTGGCTCAAAAGGTGGCAGGGTCATCTTTTCCAAAACAAAATTGAGGTCCCAGGTTGGTGTTTGTGCTCTCTGGGGCGGTCTTATGTTTTTAGCCCCTCTGAGGTACTGCTTTAGCAAGGGATGAGAGAATAAAGGGGGATCCGTGTTATAATGTGCTGAAATGGCAGAGGCGTGGATCTTAATTGATGAGAAGGATAGGCCTCTGTCCAGCATCTCAGTTATGTATTGTAAAATCTGAGGAATGTTTGGAACAAGAGGATCTAGGCTTTGAGCCTGGTTCCAGGCGCAAAATCTCTTCCATTTTTCTGAGTAAGCTTTCCTGGTGCTAGGCCTCCTGGCCTCCAAAATGACATCCATAACCGCTTTAGAGAGAGGTGTTGCCTGTGTGACTAATAAATCTGCCATGCAGCCAGGTTTAGGGTTTTGAGCTGACCGTGCAGGATCTGATTGTTTTGTTGAGTCAGAAGGTGCGGAATTTGAGGCAAAATCCATGGTGGGCCTTGTGCTAGGTTCCTTAAGACAGGGTACCAGTGCTGACATGGCCAGTCTGGAGCAATCAGGATCATCTGTGGTTTCTCTTGTCTGGCTTTTAGGAGTACCTTTGAAAGGAGAAGCAGAGGCGGGAAGGCATAAACATTTAGGTTCTTCCAGCTGAACAAAAGAGCATCCACTTTCCATGCTTGTTTGTGATAAGTCCTTGTGCAGAATTTTTGCAGTTGGCAATTCAGTGGGGAGGCAAAAAGGTCTATGTCTGGGCATCCCCATTTTTGCGTTACCATTCTGAAGATTTGTGGATTCAATTTCCATTTGTGAGGGTCCATGATATTTCTGCTTAGATCGTCTGCCAGAGTATTTTTCTTTCCTGGCAGGAATTGTGCTTGCAGGTGAACTTGGTACGTTAGAGCTGTGTTCCACATGGTCATGGCTTGCCTGCATAGGGGGTAAGAATGAGTGCCCCTTGCTTGTTTATGTACCACATTACTGTGGTGTTGTCTGTCTTTAGTAATAATTGTCCTGGATGCAGAAGGTCCTTGAAAGCTGTTAGGGCATTTTGCACAGCCAACATCTCTTTTTGATTGATGTGAAGATGCATCTGTGGTCCACTTGCCCTGAATGCATTTTCCTGCCATGTGTGCTCCCCAGGCGTAATCCGAAGCATCTGTTGTTAGAGTCTGCCTGGCTGTGGGTAGGGTGAAAGGCTGACCCTTGTTTAGGTGACATGCCTGTGCCCACCATCGAAACTCCTGTTGTAGGCAGGGAATCAGTGGTATTACTGCTTGTAAACTGTGAGAGTACTGAGTCCAAAAACTTTTTAGGTACCATTGTAGTTTCCTCATATGCAGTCTGGCATATGGTATTAGTAGTATGCAGGATGCCATGAATCCCAGGGCCTGCAGAATTTTTCTTGCAGGGAGATGGGACTTTTTTGCCAGTAGTTGAAAATATTGAGTTAGTTGAACCTGCTTGTCTGGCGTGAGGTAAGCCATCTGGGCCTTTGTATTTAAGCTGGCACCCAGGAATGTAATCTGTTGTGAGGGTACTAGTTTTGACTTCTTTTCGTTTACTGTGTACCCTAGAGAAGTTAGCAACCTTTTTACAAACACCAGATGCTGTAGAAGAATGTCCTTTGTCTCTGTTTGAATGAGGCAGTCGTCCAGGTATGGATATATTTGAATTCCTTTTTGTCTGCAAAATGCAATTACTGGTGCCAGGCACTTTGTGAAGACCCTGGGTGCAGTAGATAAGCCAAAGGGCAGTGCATAGAATTGGTAGTGCATTGTACCAGCTTTGAATCTGAGGTATCTTCTGCAATTTTGTCTGATAGGGGCATGCAGGTATGCCTCTTTGAGGTCCAGAGTAACAAGCCAAGCGTTCTTCCCCAGCATGGGTAGAAGCTGCTGTAATATCAACATTTTGAATTTCGGAATATCCAGGTAAGTATTTAGAATTGAAAGGTCTAATATGGGCCTCCAGGCCTTGTCCTTTCTGTGGACCAGGAAGAGTCTTGAGTAAAATCCTTGTCTTTGTTCCTGCTGTGGTACTTTTTGAATAGCTCTCATGTCCATGAGGGCTGAAATTTGTTTCTGTGCCTCTGCCCATTGATTTTGTGGCAGGTCTGGCATACTTTTTAGCCTTGGTAAAGTATAAAAGTGGAACCTGTAACCTTGAGACACAATATTTAGAACCCATTTGTCTTGGGTGATTTTTTGCCAGTTTTGAGAAAAAAAGTGCTAGTTTTCCCCCCAAGGGGGCTTCCAAAAGGGAAGTGCTTGGCGTACGAAGGGGAAAGTCATTGTGACTGTTTCCTGTAAGGTTGAGACTTGTCCTCACCTCCTTTTGGGGTTGACGTGCCCCACTGTCGTTGTCTGTTTGAGCCTTGGGGTTGAGATCTGCCTCTTGGGCGTCTGTATCTGCCTCTCTGTGGTCTGTCTGACACTGGAAAGGACCAATTTTTTGTAGGCAAATTTCTGCTAAATCGAGGTGGCTGTACCTGTAAGAAATCCTTGACTGTTTGCATAGATTTAGCTTTATCCTCCATTTTCTTTAACACTTCTTCTGCCTTAACACCAAACAAGGTATCATGCTGTAAAGGAGCATCTAATAATTTTGCCTTAACATGATCAGGTAAACTCTGTTCTTTTAACCAGGCATGCCTTCGAATCACTGAACCTGTAACTGCGGCTCTACAAGAGGCCTCTAGAGAATCAAAACCACATCGCAGAGTATGTTTTCCCACATGTTCAACTGCATGCAATAAATCCTGCATTTCTTTACAATCAGTAGTTTCTGAGCTTGCAAGCATTTTTTGTTTTAATTGAGCCATTAAATATTGTTGGTATTTAAGCATGTGAAACTGGCAATTTAAAGCTCTTACTGCTAAAGTTGCAGATGTGTATACTTTCTTCCCACATCTATCCAAACTCTGGAATCTCTGTCAGAGGGTACTGGATTTTTTGCAATGGAAGCCTTAACCCCTTTTGGACCCTGGGAAATAGTTTCTGGATCTGCAGAAGGGTTTTTATAAAGAAACTTGTGAGAGTCAGGGACTCTGTAGTACCTATCTGGCTTGGCTGGTGCAGGGGGCAAGGAATCAGGAGATAAGCTAGATTCAGAGAACACATCATCCACAATATCTAGCACAGGTGGAATAGCCAGGGGCCTGTGCTGAGGCAATAGAAGGAAATCTCTGAGCATTTTCTTAGATTCTGAGTAATCCTGACTTTCCCAATAGAAATGCTCCCCCATGGTATGCAAAGTTTCCCCAAAAGAATAATCCTCAGGAGGAGAGGCTGAAAGGATAGATTCTTCAGCATCAGAGTCCTCATAGGGGGGTAGAGAGTACCCCTGGTCTGAAGAGGAATCAGAGGAAATTGAAACCTGATCAGAGAAATCATAGTCTGTATCCTGCCTAGGCCTTTTCTCAGGAGGGGGATGGGAACCCCTGATTAAAGTAATGAGGTCTTCGGCCATTTTAAGCATCTGTTTCTTAGGCATGTAGGTTTGTCCAGGAGAATGCTGTACTTGTTTCTTTGTCTTTAGTGGTACTTTTGTCGTGGCTGTAGTTTTAATGGTAAGTTGAGAAGGTCTGAAAACACCCTCAGAAGCTGATGCCTGCTCAGCGGCTCTGGACCCATCTGAGGGATTAGTTTCCGTAGGCCCAATACCTTGAGTATCCAGAGGCCTAGTTGTCTCCACGTGGGAGTCGGAGGCGGCCTGTGGCTCTGAGGTAGCGGGTGTCAGGGGCTGCGAAAGCGCCTCACTGAGAACCGGCGACTGGCCTAGAAGAGGCTTCGTCATCGGTTTTGGACCTCGGATGTCTGTCTTTATCCTTATCCTTATGTTTCTTCGGTATTGCGGTCATTGGTTGATCTGACGGCATTGTATAATTGAACCTTCAGCCAAAGTAGTGCAATGCAAATTCAAAACACCTTTTAATAGTACGTTTGTTAAATCTAGCACAAAACCGACAACTAGTGACGTCGTGATCAGGGCCTAGGCATGGAATACAGTAAGAGTGGAAGTCCTTATGAGTTATTTGCTTTCCACAAGAAATACAATTATTAACTTTTTCTGACATCGGTCTGAGGCAAGAAAAAAGTTTCCCCAATGGTGTACTTAGCTTTATTGAAGACTTCAGATCTGAAATTCGACTTCGAAAATCTCAGCAGTCGGCCGACCGGCACTTGCGATCTGCTTCTGCTTTGGGCACCGCACGGCAAGAAAGACTGAAGAAAATGGCATCGGATGCATCTTATATACTCCTGGCGCACTGACGTCAGGGAAGAAGCGACAGCACCGACGCCTGACCAAGACTTTGGAACTCTGGCCGACTGCAGGACCGCCTGTCGGCAGGATAACCCAAGTGTGATGACTGCAGCAGTATAACACGATGAACATCTAGTCAAGTCTCTGAAAGCAGACTGAGGCAAATTAGTCTCCAAAGCCAAGGATAACCATAAGGCGTTTTTCAGATATGTCTGTAATATTAAGGGCAACACCCAAGAATGTGCAGAATTAGTTGTAGACGAAATCACCTATACTCATCCAGACGACATAGCAAAACTGCTGGCCGATAAGTTAAGCTCAAATTTCAGCTTCCCATTACCCCTCTCCCCCAGTTCATTCAAGAAATGCTCTCAATCACTCCACCCCTGGCCAAATCACCAAAGAACAGGTTTCCACTGCGCTCTTTTAAGCTAAAAACACAGTTTCAATTGGGCTTGACAATATAACAGGTTGTTTCTTAAACAGCTTGAAATCAGAACTTTTCAGGCCCATTAGGATCTCTATTTAACTACAGTCTCCAGAACAGAAGCAATAGTCATCCTTCTGCATAAAGGAGGACGATCTACTGACCCAGGAAATTAAAGACCTATAAGTTTGATTAGTCTTATTTGTAACTCTATGGAAAGACTCATGGACCTGATAAATGACACAAAAACTACCAAACACTGGACCTGACTCAATTCAGCTTTGTCAAGGGCAGGTCCATGCCTACTAAATCTGGTAGACTTGAGAAAGTTACTCAGACCATGGATGAGGGTGTAACAGCACATACAGCCTCCCTTGACCTGGCTAAGGCATATGATAATTCCTCATGCAGATATTATAAACACAAAACTGGGCACAAATCCTTACGTCACTAGATGGACAGCCAATTGGCACATAGGCAGGGCACGTGGTTAAAGTGGGTGAATCTAAATCCACCAAGAGGTCAGTTACTAGTGGTGTGCCACAGGGCTCAGTGCTGAGACCACTCCTGTTCAGAATATACTTTTCTAAAGTTAAGACCAATGGCTGCAAGCTGGGGGCAACCATTGTATCCATAAACAATGCAGATATCCTTCAGGAGGATCTACAGCAGACAAAATTATTAGTGCCAGAGCCATGGCTTAAAACTAAATGTGAAAAAGAAAAGCATCTTCATACCCTTTGGGAAGTCAAATACCCCTGCAAATTACAACAAGAGTACACCCCTAAGAGTATGCATACTGAGTAAAGGGATAGGGCTTTTAGTCTGTCTCCTACAGACTATTAAGGGATGACCTATGCCTGAAATACAAGGCACTAAAATCCAGCCTTGATAGAGCTGCTGCACGTCTGCAAGTCAAACAGCACGATGGTCTCCGATCCAAATATAAACTTAGTCAGCAACTCAAACAAATCATGCTGGAGAGACAGATCCATCTCTCAGATTGCCTTGTCTTTGGAACAGGCTTCCGATCTTAAGCAGAGCCCCTTCCTGGCTCTCTTAAAATGCAAGTTGGATCAATGGATGGGGAACTGCAAATTCATACTTGGGGTAGCACCTATGTCCCGTATGGACAGGGGCAATCTGTAAAATACCCAAGGCAAAGGCAGAAACCTGCTTCAGCCTCTTACCCCTTGGGGCAATATAGTAGGTAAAATTGGGTAATATTGGCTAGGCCTGTAAGGGCTCTTGAGGAACTCCAATACATTAAACCAGACATCTCCTGTAAATCACAGTGACCTGAAGGAAAATGAAGGCCTAGGTCAGATGTTAAGCCTCTGGTCTCCCAGCAAATGAAGTCAAGGACAACGGTGAAAACTATAATGAACTACACAGAGTCCAAGATGGTGCTCAGCCACAACTGTCGGTTAAATATCCACAAAATAAAAGGTTACTTGCTAGACAGGGTTAGCTTCCTACTTAGTAAGGCAGTTTAGCCAGGAAGGCTACCCCATTCACTTAACACAAGTAGCAATGTTTGCTAGCTGTCTGCAATTATCTTCACACAAAACAAGAAAAGGGGCTGGATGCCAGGGTGAAAGGAAGCACCCATTCCTGGCCCACAAAACAATTAGCAATCTGAAGGCCAGATCACATGAAGGAAAGAGTAAGAAGACAAAGCTAACTCTTCAAGCTCTGAAAGGCAAAATGGAAAGGCAGGAGAACAACGGGGAAATCAATGCATCTATTGCAATCCCCAGCCTCCCTGCTCAGGAAAGGCTTGACCAAAAGTCAAATTTAGGGACTCAACAAGAAGGTTTGCCTAAAACCTAAAGCCTACCAAAACCTTTAGCCCAACTATTGTGCCAAAAAGTACAAGACAGACAGAACAGATTAGTTCAGAGGAATACAGGATCTGCAAATGCCTCAAAGTGCTACTGAAATGTCTGAACCGTGCATCTCACAGGTGTAGAAACCACCAATGGGGAAGAGATGGAATAACTTTCACGAAAAATTAAGATAAGCTGCGTGAAATAAATCTGAACAATGTAACATATTCCCCATCTGCAAGCTATGGATAAATTGCGGCTGTTCCAGCTGTCAATCTTTAAACCAAGAAGAGGCACATATTATTTGTAACAATTTTCCAGTGTCAGCTTCTTCCAATAGAAAGCGATATAGGAAGAAGTGTTTTTGGTCTCTAAACAGCCAATATAAAAAAAGATGAATAAAAGAAAAGATCTCTACTGCACAGAGTACAATCACAAGATCTCCATACCAAAAGATGCAGCTTCTTGGGTGTCAGTGGTCTTGATCTTCAGGGTCTGCCCCCAACAAGAAAAGAAAGCAGGCCCATCCTTAAAGCCCTGATAGCCAAAGGACTAGATATTCATGCTCACCCCGTAAAAAAGGGAAGTGGAGGTGACCCAATGCCGACCAGACAGGCATCTACACTGCAAAATCCTGCAACACTAATAGAAATTATTTAGGCCAGTTCTCCAGTTCATTAATTTATAGTATTAAATCAGCATTAATTGTAATATTCCCCACCATAGTCATTTGCAAACCTGAACATCTGTATACAAACAATGCTTCCTGAAAATGTTATAAAGTGTTCCCAGCACAAAGGTCTATGGCATTTCACTAGTAATTGAAAACTGCCATCCCAACAGTAAAGCAAATGTATATTCTGTTGCAGTCAAGTTTAGAAAAACTGGATTGGTGAGCAAGGACTGTAGATAAAAATGATGTACTTCAATAATGATAGATGCTGGCTATTTCCATCCTTTTTCATCTAATGGGTCTCAGACCTGACCTCTTTTTCCATACTTGGGTTCCATAGTTCAGGCTCCTCTCCTTACCCATAATCCCCTCATGCTCTCAACAGTACCTCTGAGTTCCCTTCAAATTCTGAAAAAAATAAAGTGCAATACAATACATATATATATATATATATATATATATATATATATATATAAACATACTGTATATAATGCACACACTTACGTATGCAACAGAAGGCTTCAAAATGGAAAGGAAGAAAATTTGCACTGGAGCTGTAAAAGTATAAAATCCTGTACCAATGGAAGCCCCTACAGTCATACCAGAAGCAAAGAGAAAGGAATTTTTCAATAAGATGGTAAAGAGGAAAGAGGGAGGGAGGGAAGTTAAGGATGGAAACAGATGTATCATTATGGTAAGTACACAGCTTTCGTTATCTGATGTTGTTTTATCCATCTGTTCCTCAACTGATGGGACAGAGTCTTCAACTACTTAGTTCCGCAGGTGGCTCATGAAAGGATGTTCTGGAGGATGGCAGAACCAAAAGCCATCCTATCTCTGGAAAACAAATCCAGTTTGTAATGGGAAATGAAGATATGAACATTAGACCAGGTGGCAGCAGCACAAATGTCAATATAGGCCCTAGAAAAAGGCAGCCATAGAACTGTACATAGATCTTCAGTGTGCTTTTGGTGGTTTAGATAGAGTTAAAATCTTTCTGCTTACATACATTGAAAATACCTTAGCTAGATGATTGACTGGCTGTAAGCTTTGACACGCCTTGACCAGTCTTGGCTTTAGAAAAATAAAAATAATTGGTCTTACTTCCTGAAAAGTTTGGCTTGATGAAGGTAGAAACATAATTCTGTGGAAATCCAATAAATGGAGCATGTATTCCCTTTATTCAAAAGAAATGGAATTAAGTCTGGTAGATTAATACTGAATAAAGTCTATGTAGCTATTTTAGGTAAAAAGAATGGGTTGGTTTGCAAAAAAACCCTGCCCTTGTGGAAGATAATATATGGGAATCAGAGCAAAGAACCTGCTGCATTTGTAATTGGTGGGATAAGAAATGATTGCAGCACGGCTGTCCCTATTGACAAAAGAAAGATGTGCTACCACTGCTGGATTGACAGACCACCCATGAGGTAGCAATATAGATCTGCTCAGCCTGTCCACTAGAATGCTGGTCTTCCCCAGTATGTGCTGTTGCTATCATAAAGCAGTTGGAAGATACTGCCCATTGCAATAAACATCCTCTCTTGAAAAAAACGGTAGGAACATGTTCCCCTTTGTCTGTTGATCAGGCTGACATGTTGGTCTGGATAGAAATCCCTAGAGGAAGGATTTCAGCTGTGGTGAAGATGAAATACAGGGCTGTGAACTGAAAATGACTGGTCTCCAGACAGACACAAAGAAACCTCCTAGAGCATCTGCTCATTTTGATGTTGTAGAACACATCCTGAAGGTATATTAAACACTTCCAATTGTCCTTTAGAAGCAGGAGGACAGACTGTATCCCGACCACCCAGAACTTTTTATGCCTGTACTGATTCAAGTGGCTGAGGTCAAAAATTGCCATTAGGTCTCATTTCTTTTTTGGTACAAAAAAAGACACTGGAATAAAAAAAGTGTTGAACCCTTGCTGGCTCAGTGGGATTTCGAATGACTGACTAGCAGTTTTTTTTTTATTTGTAATGCTACTGCTTTTCCTTTGAGAGGGTGGGACGCTGGGAAGTTTTTGTAGTGGGGGTGGACAGGGAAAGGGAAAGCGAATGTAACAGCCTCTGATAACAAGTGTCCACACCCAGACATCTTTGATGATGGACGTCCAGGTTTCTGGGTGCAGAGACAAATGCTTCCTGAATACCTCCAGACTGCAACAGTAGGGAAGCCATTCAGGAGCACTTTGGCCTTGAGAACAGACCCCTGAAGCCTCAATTCAGTGGGCCTGTGTCACGAGGGTGATGTCTATTGTTACAATACCACCTTCTGCCTCAGATAGATCCATCTCCAGAAGAATCCCAAGAAATCCCATAGGATTTCTGAAATCACAGCTTTGTATCCCCTTTTTTGTTTCTAGAAAAGGTCCTTGGGGGTAGGGGTGGGGGTGGGTAGAAAACCATAAGGCTACGGCAGAAAGGTTCCCATCCTGTACTTTCCTGGAGAGAGTCCTTTTGACCTTAGAGCCAAAAACTAAAGCCAAACAGGGAGGTGATAAAAGACATCTTTAAAGACTCTGTGAAATTAAAGATGCACCCAGGCATGCTTCCTTATGGTAATGCCTGTTCCTGCAGCTCTTGAAACACCTTCTGTTGCACTGGATACAAGTCACGTAGAAGTGCTTAACAGGGACTGAAGGGTGACCAGCTGTAAACCCACTGTTTGCTTCCTACAGACATGGACACAGATGAAGGAGCTGTCAGTCTGTCTCTCTAAAACCTAGTTGTCATCCTCAACCCCCTTTTCCCACATGGGGTCAGGCTATCATGTCACTTGTCACCACATCCCAATTCAGTGCCACTCCTACCTTCTTCGACCCTCATGCCTGACTGTTGCAGGTCTTCTCTCTCACAATCCAACCACCTCTTTGCAGGATGCCCTCATTTCCTCTCACTTTATTCATGTGTTCCAAATCATCCTCACCAGATTGTCTTCTGCTTTTCTGCACAAGTCCAAACCACGTAAAA
The DNA here is from genome assembly GCF_019279795.1 of Protopterus annectens. Classification (NCBI taxonomy): domain Eukaryota; kingdom Metazoa; phylum Chordata; order Ceratodontiformes; family Protopteridae; genus Protopterus; species Protopterus annectens. Next base: position 179,161,534 of record NC_056746.1, read on the forward strand.
TGTTCTGACTTTCTGTAACTGGAGCTACTTTGGCTACTGCACTTATGTCCTCATTTCGTAGTCTGCCCAGTGTGCATGCTACCACCTTTCTCACACTTCATTACCTCTAGCTTCAACTGCTCTCCCTTTACTGCCCAGGTTTCTGTACCATACAGTAATATTGGTTGAACCACTGTTCTGTACACTTTACTTTCCAGTTTCTTTGTCATTCTTCTGTCATACACTACAACTAACACTGTGCTAGTTGGCTGCATACCCCCTGATTCTATCTTTAACCTTCTTATTCAGACTTCCCTTCTCCTCAACCACTCCTCCCAGATACCTGAAGCTGGTAACCTGTTCCACTTCTTTTTCTTCTATCTCAGTATTCAGCTTCTGATTTCCCCCTTTGCTGTCATTACAACTGTCTCATATGTACTCAGTTTCATTTCATTCCCCTATCCTTTGCTGAAGTTCTTGCTCAAAGTCTGCCTGTAATGCCACAGTCAGCAAAGAGCATCTTTGCTGACCTGTCTCCTCCAACTTGTTTGCTAATGTAGTCCATCACCAGTATGAACAGCAGTGGGCTCAGAGCTGAACCCTGATGCACACCCACTCACACTGGAAAGCCCTCTTTAGACCGAACACCAAAATCATTGGGTCCTTGTACATAACTTGCAGTAATTTTACCAGTGTTTCTGGGTCTTCAAGCCACAGCAAGACAGCCCAAATCAGCTTTCTTGGGTCCTTGTCACATGCTTTCTTCAAGTCTAAGAATTCCCACATGGACTATTTCCTTATTTCTAGTTTGTTAAGGTTGTGCGGTTGTGTTGCATCCTGATCTGAATTGAACTGCTCATTTCCCATCTTACCTTCTACTATTCTGCATATTTGTTAATCACCTTCCCCAGAACTTTCATGCAGTGTTATAGGAGTTTAATACCTCTATACTGCCCACAGTTGTGATGGTCTCATTTGTTGTTGAACATGAACACTTAAGCTTATTCTCCAATCAACTAGGATATGTCTCTCTCTCTCTATACTGTTATAAGTATCCTCAGGAGCCATTTCTTCCCTGTCTCACCCAAAACTTGATCATATGTGCTGTGACTTCATCTGAGCCTGATGCTTTCCCCAACTTCATTTTCCTTAGTGCTGTTCTTTCTATGGTGGGCTCCTTCTCTTCTTTCATCATAGGCTATGCCTGGGACAGAACATCTTCTTTGGGGTTTCCTTCATTCAGAAGCTGCTGGAAATACTCCTTCCATCTACCTTTGATGTCCTTGGACTGGTGACCAGGCTGTTGCTGGCATCCCTTATGAAGGGTGCCTGAATATCTTCTTTGCCTTGCAACCTGATAAGAGTTTCTTTGTACTATCCACCGAGTCTCTTTCCAGAGGCTGGCAGAGTGCCTCTGATGCCTTGTTCTTTGCTACTGCAACTTCTCTTAGCTTGCTAGCCAAAGCCAACCAGTATTCCTTCCTAGCCTGGTCTGCCTTTTCTATCTCCCACTTTTTCCTGAACGTCTCCTTTCTTTTGATGACTTCCTGTATTCCACCACGATCTGTCCCGATATGTGCACTCAGTTATCAACACCAATTCCTGTTGTCCTGCTTTATGTAGTAGGTCCAGCAACTGCTGTCTGAATGAATTATTTTCCTCACTATCACAACCCTACTGTGCAGAACAGGCTGAGATTATGAACACTCTTGTCATTACACTACAGTCCGATTGCCATGAGTCTGTTACTAATTCTGATAACATTCCTCACTGTCTTCTGAAGCCTCTCTCTCACTACAATTCCTACACCATTTCTAGCCTGTCTTTTTCCTGAATAGTAGACTCTGGATCTCAAGCTAAGTGGATTTGCTGCGTTACCCTTCCAACTTTTCTCCTGGATACTGAGAATGTCCAGCCTCATCATGTCATCCACTTCCAAGCCTCATCTTGTCAGTGAACCTACACAGAGCATGACAATTCTTAGGACATATTTGACAAGTTGGTTTTACATCCACCTTTCACTCAGTACTATCCCAGGTAAACCAAGCTGGGCAACTGGACACTTTCTGGTCAGTAGTTTGATTCTGGGCTGCTGGGCTTTATGGTGGGCACACACTGGCCAACAGGGGTGCACACACTCCTCCCACCATTAGCATGGATCCTTGGTGTAGGTCAGAATAGGCTGGGTCCTCAACCCACTTATCAATTACAAACACCCATGCCCACTTTGGCAACATTAGTAAAGACAACCAGATCACCTTGAGACATATTTTTACATTGTCGATTAGCTAGCCCTGCAACTGCATGTAGTCTGTGTTCCAAGTTCTCCTATCTTGAGGATACTGCACACCACAGCAGCTGTCCAAAGTGTTTGATCTATACAACTCTTTCCCCACAGGGCACCATCTAGTGTATGTGCTGCTGCCTACCACCATTCTTACTTGAGTTTGAAATGGAAACACTTGGTATGTTTTTTGAAGGTGGGCGAACTCCCACAGAGACACAGGGATAACATGCAAACTCCAAACAGGCTTTGGTTGGAGGTCAGAATCAAACCTTGTACCATGTGCATGGAAAGCAAAGATCTTAAACATTATGCCAACTGGTCTCTACAAACCTAGTCATGTGTGTCAAATAATTCAGAAACCTTAATGCAAAGATAGCTTAAGTGTAAAGTCTCTTCCCAAACTTGTCCAAAGCCCTGGACTCTCAAGAGGATGGACAGATGAGCTCTCTTCTGAGTGCTCCCACTTAGTGGCAGCCACTACTACCATGGCATCCACTGCCGGGCCTTTGCTCCAGTAAGAGCAGTCTTCATGGGCAACAAGATATTTTTTGGGGGGAGGAATCTGTTTTATGATGTCCAGTTCCTTTCATGTTCTGGAAGAGCATAAATCCACCATTTTAGCCAGAACCTCAACCCATGGAGTAGCTGAGTCAGAACCAAAAGCCCCCCCCCCCCCAAAAAAAAAAAGAAAACGAAAACAAAATCCACATGGGAAAGGGTTTCAGAAGACCAATCCTCTGCAAATGGTGATCTGGGGACTACTTCCACTTTAATCAATATCTTTGTCTTCCATTAGAGACTCCTGTGGAAAGTCAGTTTGTCTCCTCTTATACATACGATCCCAAGGAGCCTCCAACAGGAGATCTGGAGAGGACCCAAATCTGAGGGGTGTACTGAATCAGTAGTCTCAAGGCTAGTATGAACCAACAGTCCCAGTGGGATAGACAGTGCAGGATCAGGGCCTAGGGCTATCTGTTGCAGAGCGGTAGAGATTCCACTCTCCAGCCTCAATGGAAACAGTAGAGGAGCTCAAGACCACCCCAGTAGAAACCAAAGCTACTACACCAGCAGGGTTAACAGCATCACCCTGACTCTACTCAAAGGCCAAAGCTGTTGCTGAACTACCTAGTAGAGGCTTTGAGTGGAAGGGATGGCTCTGACAGCTTTTGAGTCAAACCCTTATGCCCAGACTGCAGAATCTTCAACTCTGATGAAATTTAATCTGGTTGGTTTAGAGAAGATGCCAGAGTCAAAGGTGATCACAAATTTGGATCAGACATGGACAACCCAGAAGAACTCTGATCCAGCGTCCCCGAACCTGGAGGTCTGATCAGAGTAGGAGTAGCCATAGGCAAGAGAGAGGGTCCCAAAGCTCACAGATCCGATGGGAGCTGAAGCAACTCTCAACTGAATTGGGGTCATGAGGAATTTCAACATTCTATCCACACCGGCTTCTGTCAAGCTTCTGGTAGACCTAATGGACCTTAAGGAAGAGGATGTGGAGGGTGGCTTCCATGTGCTCTGTAAGAGTCTCACCTGCAGAAGGGGTGAATGCAGCCTAGAAAAGCCCAGATCTGGGGAAACCTCAGCTCCAGTAAGGAAAGAGTCTTGGGCTATACGAGGATTGGATCTGGGGCAACTGTAGGATCTACAGACCTGGAAATCTTGGTAGTTGAAGCTGAAGATAATACTGACAAATGAGGGTGGTCAAGGGATTGCTTTCTCATCTCTCTGACTTTTTCTTTGTCACATCCTGCTTTCCCTGTTTTGTTTATCAGAGGACTTTTTCCCAGATGAGGATGCTCCAAGTGCAGATTTTGAAGGTATGAGGCCCTTGAGAATAAGATTACTTTGTTCAGTCATGGCTCGGTGACCAAAGGCTGTACAAGTCAAACAATCCTCCTCTAGATGAGCTGTCCCAAAAATTATACACACTTAAGTTGTGAATCGGAGATTTGCATTTTGTGGCTACAAGCCACACATTTCTAAAAAACAGTAAGTTCATCAGACAACCTCTAAGAGGAAAAGAAAGTCAAAGGTAAACACTACCAACAATGATAACAAGACTACAGAGAAAAAAGCTGTATGTAAGAACATACACATACCAAGAATGGTAACTGCTAGGTACTACTAGTAGTAAAACATGCACTGAAGGCACAAAGGAGACATGAAGTTTTTTGTAAGGGGAGGGAGGAACTTCAGATGAAAGAGGACCTACAATAATAGCAGAATGTCACAAATACCTTACATCTGAAAGAAGAAGCACTTAACTAAAGCCAAAACCAAAGAATGACATCAGTACTCCAGGAGAAGCAAACAAGCTAAGATAATGCTGCTGGCAGGAGGGGAGGAGCCTGTGCTATGGATCCTAAAGTGCTGAAGGTGGATCACAGACCAAGCAGTTGAGGAATGGATGGAAAAGATATTAGACCCTGTTTCAGTTCACAATGGGATATGCTATCAAATGCTTTTGGCAAGATCAATATATACTATTGCAATGTGAAGTTGAAGGCAGCACCTAATGGGCAACTGGCTAACCATATTGAGGGGTAGTGTGCTACGTGACAAAATACACACACACACAAAAACAAACACAGCTTCAAGCTGTCATCACTCCTCCTCTCTTTCCAATATACCTGCAATCTTCCCTTCTTATGGGACACTCATTTTTCTGAACTACCTTTTTATTATGAGCTCCATTTGAGCATACTATTTTTCTGCAAGCTACTTCTTCCTCATGATAAAGGCACAATGAGTTATACCTTATTTTAATATTGTTGCCACAGTGGCTTGGTACCATTTTTCCAGTATCATCCAATGCTAATAAAATGTAATATGGATTGCTTTGGTACATTCTACAAATCTGGATTTTATTATGGCATCATGCATGACTGAATAAACTGCAAGTAAATGAACACTGATTATTCACCACAACAGTCAGGAAATCCTTCTATGTGGCACACCTCATCACTAAGGGTTTTTCATCCAGAAAAAAGGAGGTCATTGTCCCACTGTACTCATCTCTCATTAAACCCATTATAGAATACAATGCCCCATTTGGTATGTACCTCTCAAGACACCTGCAACAACTGGAAAGGCCGCAGAAATACCTCACTAAAAGAATCACAGGCCTAAAGCAGATGTCCTATGCTGACCACCTTAAAAAAACTCCAGCTATACTCTGTCGCATATCGTCTACTCAGAGGTGATCTCTGCTTAACATACAAGGCCATGTCAAACCCAGAGCTGTTGGACATGCTACACTTAAAGAAATCCCAATCCTTCAGAGCCACACGCTCCAGGGATCTAAACCTTGTCATCACAATAAACAAAACATGCTGGAAGGATATGTTCCTGACCCAGAGACTCCCCAGACTCTGGAATAGATTGCCCATACATGTCAAGCAGAGCGCCTCTTGACCCTCTTCAAAAGGAACCTTGGCGATTGGATGGGAGAAAGGAAATTCACCCTGGGGATCACGTCAGTCGCCCTGCTAGACTGGGGTCCAGGAAGTAAATAGTGTGGGAAGAAATAGCCAGGGAATTGTTATGGCTAGGCTTGTATAGGCCCTAGGGCCAATAGCCTAGTAAAAATTGATGACTGTTCAATATCATGGATTCATATGTTGTACTCAAGTCTGAAACTCTGGACATTTCTTGACTCTGACACCATCCTGCAATCCCTAGCTACATCTCAATAAATGACTCACAGTCAACAGTTTCCTTGTCAGGTAATAATGCCATTGACAGTGTGCTAAAAAAATTGATTACTTTCTATTGAAGCCAACATTTTACCACAACTGGATGTTCCTCGCATATGGGTTAAGTGTTATGTAGTACTTATTCCCTCTGGAAGCATGACAAAGAATAAGAAGTCAGTACACACTTACCTTTCCATGCAGAGCTGTGGCACTTGAAGTCCTTTGTTCAAGCATGGCCGAAACTGAAGTTCACAGACTGGTATTGTCTTTAGGGCTATACTGCTCTACTGTACTGTGGTATTTATAGGCACCGTTTCCCCAAACACAAAAAAGTCATTTGATAGTCTGCTGACAGCAGTACATTGGATGCACAGGATTAACATTAAGTGGTCTTATTGAATGGGCTGAAATGTTTGACACTAATTAATCCACACCATCAAACTCCAACAACAACAAACATCCTTTTAAGGACACTCTTCCATGGAATACATATTTCACCCACCTAAGAGCATGAGCATCATAATGTAAAGAACACCATGGAAAGTCATCACCACTCCATCCAGAGACAGCAAACATGACATGATATGAAAATGGCCTAACTTGCAGGTTCCTGAAATTTGGTTAGGAAGTTCCTTTCAGGTTAGAGTCATACAGAATATGAAAGCATTTATGAAATGGTCTTGCCATTATCACTGTCATTTATGTAGTCATTTGTCATCCCTGTTCAGATTAAACTGTTTGTAAACTATTCAGAATTCATTCCTGACTTTTACCAAAAGTGCGAGGAAACAATTTTGCAGCTCTTTACAAAATTACAGAAGCATTGCTTCTTTAGCAAAGAATAGTCTTATTGTGACTTGTACTGTGTCCAAACCTGCCTTGAATTACATCAACTAATACATCTGCCTATAGTTTAGGTGATAAACACTTATTCCCATTCCTTTCCCATACTACAGAAAAATGTTATTCCATTGATTTGGAACACTGAACATAATTTAAAGGCAGGGGTGTGCACAATTACATTTTTTTTCAAAGAGCCCTATGCCCTGACATTCTCATAAAAAATCTGCTAGTTGTGAGAAGTTGGAGAAGTACAACCTTAAAGGGTCCCTTAGCTACTAAAGACTTCATACATGAACTAAACAAAAAACACCTGCAATTTTATGTTTGTAATTGTGGCACGTTAAGTTTGTATTGAAATAGCTAAGTTTTTACTCTTGTAAACAGTCATTAAACACACTCAATAAGTCAAGAGCAAATAGAAGTATTCGATAGAGTTAACATTGTTGTAACTATGCCCTTTCCTTTTGTACAGTCTAAAAACAAGGTCACTCTCTGAGTGTCGCATTTTAGTTTGCAAAAGATTTACCAATGAAACATTTAAGGCAATAACTCACAGGTTAGCAACAGCAATCAGATAAGATTAAAACATTCTCAAGTGACCATGATGGAAAGGAGCCATTTTGTTCAGCATAACTGTTAGCAATTTGAAAAATCTGAACATGATGCTCAGTACCTACTCTGATGTCTAGTAAAATAAAGGTTTCGAAAGGATGGACAAAATTTGTTCCGAATCCCAGGCTTGTCTTATGACACCATGTCTTGCTATTCTTTACTTTCCAGTTCTGTTCACTTTCACCTGTTTCTACACTGTACTGTCACAGTAACTACTTTTTCTTACTACATCCTAGTCTACATCATTATCTCTCCAATCAGTCTAGATTCAGGTGGGAAAGGGACTGGCTGCACTGGAACAACCAGCAGCTGCTGGCTAACTGGCTCATGGTTGTTATTGCCACTGGTAATGATACTGGGAAAGTTCAAAAACAAAGAAATAAAAAGAACAACATAAATAAAAGGCTCAAGCTTCCCAAATGATATTCTCCATACAAAATGAGGGTCCGCAGCTGTGTTTTGACTATAACACAACTACTTAGTTGACCATAGGCAGCAAGATACAGGAGTCATCATGGGAGATGTCGAAAAAAACAAAAATATCAGGTTGCGGCCGACCAGCACTTGCAAACTGCTTCTGCTTCGGGCTCCTACGTGGCAGGAAAAGCTGATGTAATGGCGTCGGCTGCATGTTTTATACCCCAGACGACCTGACGTCATGGAAGAGGTGACAGCATCCGACACAGAAATCCCAAGACTTTGGTATTCGGGCCGACTGAAGGCTACCTGCAGGCAGATAACCCAAGTGTGATGACTGTAACAGTGAAACACGAAGAACATCAACTTTTTTGCACCAAGACAGTCTGAAGCATGAAATTTTTTACTCAATGCACTCAGAGGGGCACTCTGCGGTATACTTTACTACTGAATGGACACAAGTCTGTGTGTACATGCCACTTCTGTTTATGCAACACCTGGACTCAATTCTTAGATATTAGAGCATTTGTTGCCAGTTTGTGGTGATGGATGACTTGTGTGTCAAGTGCCAACCCCCCCCCGTACTCAATATAAAACAACATACATTTGGTCTCCCGTATTAATTTTCATACAGAGTGCATTCCTCATACAGTTTTCATCTACTTAAATATTTACTAATCACATTTTAGTTGCAAAAATGGCTGCTAACTGAACCTTGATGGTAGAGAAGCTAGAGCTTGAACAGAAAGAACAACTCTGCTAGAAAATCCAAAATTGACTCCAAGGAGGCTGAGAAGGGGTCAAGTCCCCAAGACTGCACCCACAAAACATTCTTCCATTTACTGTTATACACTCTTCTAGTGGATTACTTTGAAAAGACAATATATGAACCACCATCTGCAAAAGGCTGAGATTCATTTACATCAAGAGAAAGCTACTGAGTAACTCCAAATGCAACCGATGAACTTAAAGCCAAGCCCTGTGCAGAAGATGAGGGACCCAATGGCATGTCGGACTCCGTACAGGTCTCAACAGAGGCCTACGCCACCAAGTTTGTCTCAGAAGGGGGCTGTGAAAGCACCTCACCTTCCACAATGATAATGAGCCTTGGGGACTGGCAGACAGTGAACGATTGTCATCTGAGGCCCTAGGCTTGGGTCTTTTTTTCCTTGTCCTTACTATGCTTAGGGAGTTCAATCTTGGGATGACAGGTAGAAGCCATTGGATGAAGCGAGGTAGATGGCAAACTAAGATGCCTAGCTAAGATTTTGGCCCTACAGCAGACAGTCTTAGAAATGAAACAGGTGCAAAAAATGGCAACTAGGGACATCGTGATCTGGGCCTAGGTAATGATACACAATTATGAAAGTCTCAGCATGGGACTTGTTTACAACAGTGGAGGCAATTTTTAACCTTAAAAACGGGACCCAACTGTCGAACATATAAACCGTTTATTGAATTAAAAGCAAGAACTTAGCACTTTTGTCTTACACATTAAAAAGACTTCGTCTTTTTAACGTTTAAGATGAAAGTGCTCAGTTCTTGCTTTTAATTCAATAAATGGTTTACGAGTTCAATGGTGAGGTCCTGTTTTGTGCTTATCTTTATTTTGTTTATGGTATAATTGTTAACCTCATCTGATATGGGTTAAAGCAAAAAAAAGAGTTCCCCAATGGGGTACTTATCTTTAGACAACTTCTCTGGTGCAGACCAACCGATGCACTGAATCACTGCTTCAGCCTCCAATGTCAAGAAAAGACTGATGTCGCAGCATCAGCTGGCCCCCTTTATACTCCAGTGTACTGACATCAGGATAGGATGTCTGCCAGCCTTAGGAGGAAGGAGATTTTTACACTGGTAGTTGTGCTAGCCAAGGACTTCCACAGCAGGAAATCCTATAAGTTAGGACTGCAGATTGGGGGATCCAGCCTGGCTGGATGAGATATGAGCTCCGGAACGGGATCCAACACCCAATGGGGTGTTTCAGAAGAGGCCACAAGAAGGGAAACCACACCAGATGAGGCCAAAAGGGGGTGATGAGGATCACGGAGGCTCTGGAACAGGCTGCTTTCTGAAGAAACTTCACTCTAAGGGGAATTGGGGGATAAGCATAAAGGAGACCCAAGAAGAAAGCAAATGCCAGAGCTTCCCTGGGTGCCTGTCTTGGAGGAGGAACAGGGGCAAAATAGGTGTCACACTTGGGTTTTGTACAGGGGTGCAAACAGGGAGTGCCCCAGCACCAAAAAAATCTGAACTGTCACTGCTGGATTTAGGGACCTCTTTTTGGGCAATAGAATGCTCCTCCTAAGGATTCTGCCAGAATGTTGGATTACCCAGGATGTGCGTTGCCACCAGACACTTGAGAGCAAATTGCCCATTGCCAGACCCTCATGGCTTCCCAAGAAAGAGGGTAAGAATGCGTTCCCCCATTTGTTGTGGTACCAAATAACTGACAAGTCAGTCTAAACAACAATCACACTTTTGGGAGGACATCCTGAAAAGCCTGCAATGTTAGGATGAATGCTCTCATCTCCAGAACGCTGATGAGAATGCGAGTCTCAGCAGAAGACCAGGACCTTTGAACAGTCCTCCCTTCTAAATACACCCCACCCCAGGAGGGAGGCATCAGTGATGACAGTGGCTGAAGAGGATGGAATTACAGTCTCCATTGTAAAACTAATGGAGACTAACCACCACTAAATCTACTTATGACAATCTTATAGGTTCATAGATTGGTACTAGGCTATCAGCCCTAGGGCCTATACAAGTCTAGCCATAACAATTCCTGGGAAATCCAATGGATGCATAAGGAAGGACCACTGTATGGCCACTGTCCATTGCAGGGCCTGCATATGATACCTGGCTAGAGGGACCAGTCCTATCAATGCTGCCATATGACCTAAAAGCCTTAGTAGTGCGAAACAGAGGTTTGTAAATTGCAAGCAAAGCCAGGACCTGAGCTAGAAGACTGAAAACTCTGGAGCTTGGAAGCCTGGTAATCTGATGGACCATGTTCAAATGACACCCTATGAACTCTAAGACTTGTACAGAGCTGAAGGCTCAATTTGGGGGTAACTGACTGAAGCAAAATTGTTGCATAGTTGGAGCAAGGAATCTCTGGTTGAGGTCAATGATGCCAGTGTGGGGGGGGGCGATGAGGAGTCAATTGTCCAGGTACAGAAAGGCCTGAAAACCCTGCAGCCAAAGCGAGGCTGCAGTTACTGCCATGCACTTGGTAAACATCCAGGGGGCTGCAGTGAGATGAAAAGGCAGGGCCCTGAATGGATAGTGAGTACCTCCCAGACAGAAGCAAAGGAACTTCCGAGAATGCTGACCTTTGTGTGATGCTAGGCGTCCTTGGGATCTATCAAGCACATCCAATCGTCCATCATCAGAACAGGTAATATGGACTGCACTATAACCATCTGGAACTTGGGTCTTTCTTGATGAACTGGTTCACCTTGCTCAGGTCTAAGACTGGTCTGAGATATTTTGTCTTTTTTGGTACCAAAAACAAAAGCTGAAACCAGGTTTGTAATGGATGCACAATAAATGAAATCCGAAACCAGAAGTAAAATTACTTCTTTAATAGACCATAAATTCCACAGACTTGTTTAGATTAAGCGCTTTCATCCACACTAAAGTGGACTTCATCAGAATACCTAACATTGTATACTGACTGTTATTTAAAAACTTTTTGGCACCAAAATCGGCCCGTCTTACAAATTTAAAGTAGCATGGTATCAATTTCCATCATGTTAACCATTCATAAAAAATACAATGTTAAATTGAATTCTCTATCAATTCATTCATAAATTTGATCAAAAATCTATGAAATAAAAATGAAAAACATACAATATGTGTATAATTGATATGATATAAAAATACAAACAATATATTCTAATACAATGAATTTCTATTGAGTAAATCCATAAAAAGTATAAAATATATATTAAAATCAATTAAATGAATCTACATGAAAAATCTATGAATACATTCAAATGTTGGGCTGATAATCATAATTCAGAGACTAAATGTATGTACTAACCAACAAAGTATGTATATGTAAACATAAATATCCATCCTGTCATCACATAAAAAATATGTGCGACTTAGATATATATACATGAATATTAATCATGTTTTAAACTTGTGTCTATACTAGCACAGTTGTAAAATAGGTTTTATGGTAATGTATTCATTTAATCCAGGTTCTCTAATGGCATCAGTTAATATTTGCCATATTATTTCTTTTTTACTCAACTGTGCCTTTATGTTTCCACCTCGTGGATCTACTTTGATCTGGTCAATTATCCCAAATTTGAATGTATGCGCATTGCCATGTTTTGCTATATGCCTATATAGTGCATTGTTGGTATCCTTAGTTCTAATAAAAATATAAAGGTGGTCATATATTCTCTTTTTGAGTTAACGTTCTGTCTTACCTATATAGTAACAAGAACATGACATACATTTAGCTAAGTATATCACATTCTTACTGTTACAATTGTCTTGTCTAAAACTGATGTTGGTCTTAATAACATTATCTAATTTGACCCCTTTAATGACCAGTATTGCATTGCACTGCCTACAACATCCGCATTTACTAGTATATCTACTTTGATCATTCTTAACTCTTACCAAAGGTCCAGACTCCATTTTTTTCTTTATCTTCTTTATATTAGCTCCCTTTTTATGTACAAAAACAGTACTTCACCCAATAATTTCTTTATTTCATGATCCGCTACTAGTATATTCTAATTCTTTTTAACTATATTTTTTATGTGGTTAACATAGGGGGAGTATTCTAAGACACAAGCTACTTGTACTGTTCAACAGTATTTTTCTCCTGTGGTTCCAAGTTCTTAACCAGTTCTTTACCTAATAGGGGAGGACATTTCTTTCCCCATTCACTCACTACATATTTGATGACATCATTCAACATGTGAATAGGATAACCTCTAAACATGAACATGGTTCCAATGTAATTGATTTCATCTATCATGTCATCATGGTTAGATGTCATACGTGCAGCTCTAATGCACTGGCCCTTAAAAATATTCTTCATCATATTTCTAGGATGGTTACTAGTGTATTCTAAGTAACTATTAGAAAAAGTGCATTTTCTAAATATTTTGGACGTTAATGAGCAGTTTAATAATAAAAATGTTACGTATCCTGTTTTAGAACCCATCCCCATTTCTTTAGGTCCAGGTGAAGAAAAGCATTTTTTTCTTCTGAGTACTACTGCACCAGTAAACCTACTGGGAAGAGATTTGTTATGTAATTTGGGTTGTACTATTTACTGTACCCCAAAAGGGGTGTATCTAAATGTTCCAACAGAATCAGAGGGGGAAGTATTGTCAGTTTTAGCATAAGCTGAAGAACAGCCTACTGGAAGCATACAGGCAAACAAAGAGTTACTACAGCAGGTACCTGTCAACTTGTGGGCTAAGCATGCAAATGAAGTAGGCATACTGAAATCAGCAGAACCAGTAAAAATAAAATTAAATCCATCAAAACCTCTTCCCAGACTTCCACAATATCCTCTAAAGCCAAAAACAGAGCAGGGAATCAAACCTGTAATTCAGTCTCTATTACATCAAGGAATAATAATACTAGCTAAAAGCCTTTGTAATACTCCTATTTTTCCAGTAAAAAAGCCAGAAAAGGATACTTTGTACAAGACTTAAGGGCTGTAAAGTAATGCAGTACTATATACTTTTCCTGTTGTTCCAAATCCAGCAACAATACTGAGTTCAGTACCACCTACAGCTAATTACTTTTCTGTGACAGATTTATGTTTAGCATTCTTTTCTATACCAATTCACCCTGACAGTCGGTTTCTGTTTGCTTTTACTTATTATCAGGGACAGCAATATACCTGGACACTGTTGCCGCAAGGATATACTGAATCTTCATCATTTTCTCAAATTCTACACAATATTTGGAGAGTGTGGCATTTCCGGGTGGGTCTGTCTTACTTAGTACAATATGTAAATGATTTACTGAGAGCACCAAATAGAATACATTGCATCTTCTGACTATCCTTGCAGGAAATGCCTTGCATCTTCTGACTATCCTTGCAAAAAAAAAAAAGGACACACTTGCAACCACACATCATGGAGACACATGTTATGCCAGAAATGAGACTGTACCAGTAGGGAAAAGCAAATGTAATGACACCAGGCATGAAAGTATGTTAAACTCTTTGCACTTAAAAAGCTATGACTGGGGGTGTGGCATGGGCATAATAAGTTACTGTTACTACATCTGTGGTAATCGTGCCTACCCATGGTTGCCTACAGACTGGTCTGGATGTTGCTTTGTAGGCTATATTACTCCTGCTATTCAACATTTTGAACACCCACCAGCAGGTAGACTGAGAAATAAGCGAGCAATCCACTGGACTGAGCAAGTATTTTCAATTTTTAATCCTGCGTATGGAGTGGAAAGGACAATGCTTGAAATCACCATACTTGCCCAAATTCTACAGGAGGTGGCCAATAAAATTTCACATCAGGATGGCAAATCGAAAAATTACTAAAATGCGAACTGGGGTGTTACAAAATCAAATGGCACTTGATATAATGCTTGCTGCAAACGGGGGGAGGTCATGTGCCCTCATAAGGAGTCATTGCTGTTCATATATTAGTGACTATCATGGTAAACAGGAAAAACTGTCAAACTTCATGAAACAAAGGGCAGTATTTTTGGTAACCTGGAAACTAGCATAATTCAGGGTATTGTCATACTTTTTATTATATTTGTGATCGTTTTGGTATTTTCTATTCTAAAGGCAGTGATTACAAGATGTTTAACCTCAACTGCACATGAAATGCCACTGCATGCACAAATCAATGACAGTTCTATTTTGACAAAAAATTATGATGACTACTATGATGCTGAAGCATATTTTATCAAATAAAAAAAATAAAAACATAACTATATGTATGGTATGACACTGAGAGTGTCAGAGGGAGGAAATTGCTATGGGACAAGACCAGCTTATTAAAATGTATATTAATTTCAGTTTATTAATGATGCTATAATATGATTGTTAAAAAGCAAATATAATTTGTATGCAGGGCTGGGAAAAATACAGCTTCATAAGCTACAGTACAGCTGTTTTTTTAACTGCATTCTTTTAGTATGTAATAAGAGAGAATAGTATGTGTTGCATGAAGTGAGGCATGTAGTTATACAAAAAGGAATTTGTTAGCCTGACTCCTCCAGGCTAAGAGTGCGTTGTTGCTACAGCAGGTTTGAAACATCCAAGGTCAGTAACAAGACCCTTTGGAAGCAGGTGAATCATGTATAGGAAGGTGTTCACGTGAAGTCTAAGGCGAAAATCATGAGGGATGAGAACATTTGCAAAGTTTTCTATAGGACACAGTCATTATAATGTTATGAAATTGCATGAGCAGTTTGATAAGAAAAATGTATAAAAAAATGTGGTTTGTCTCTGTTCAGAGAGACTATTTTGACATCTGCTATGAAGACTGTCTCCCAGCGGTGTAAAAATAAAATTTCTGTTTGCACATCCTGAAGTGCTGTTCCTGACTAAAGGCATATAAGGTAAATTCTTAATATTATTTATTTATGACTTTTACAGGTCCAAACAGAGGATCCATCAAAAGAGGCACTGATAAAAGACACTTTGAAGAGGTTTGTAAAACTGCACGGTCACATCCCGGCATGGCACTCAAATGCAATACCAGAGCCTGCCCCTCTGGAAGCTCCTTCAGCCAAGTTGGAAATGAGTCTTTCATAAACTTTGGTGATGGAAGTCAAGGTGGACAAGAGAGTTTCTAGTTTCTTCAGGGTACATATATGGAAACTGGTGTGTTTCGAGGGTGCTTGATACTTCTGAGACAAGATCTTGTTGAAGGCTCATCAAGAACAATAATGGGGGGGGGTCGAGAAGCTCTGTTCAGAATTCTCCTTTTTGGTGGTTGCCACCACTACAACAGCATCACCGGCTGGACTGTTGCTCCAATTAGGTCTGTCTTGGGCCCCCCCCCCAAGAACTTTGTCCAGTTTCTGAGGGATTGTTTCAACTGTCAGGCTCCTAACACACCATCTAGGACACCAGGTTTATGAGGACATCCAGAGGAGGCACCACCCAGGGTATGGCTGGGCCTATGCCAAAGGCTTCCAGAAAAAAATGACTCCTCGGGAGAGGGAGTTTTGGTGTTCTAGTTCCTATGTTGACAAAGCAGCTTCAATAAATCGCAAAGAGAGGAGTCATCACACAGGGACTTGGGAGAGCCCTCTCCTTCTTAGAGGGCAGCATCTTCGATAAGAGATTCCTCCAGAGAATCTAAGCTTCCTCTTGCATTGTCTTCCTGGAAATTTCCCACTCTGAAGCTGGAGAAGATGAGGAAGAATGGGGTACCCCCTCTAAGGGGCAGTCTGGATGCTAGCTGATGTGTGCTGTCCGACAGAAGCCCAATGACTGGTCAGAGAAACAAATGGAAAATGGGAGGCGGTGCCAGCTGGAGACACCTAACCCTGCTCACTAACACAGAGAAAATCCTCTCCAAAATGCCAAAGGCTGAGGCCGAATACGCTTCTCAGATTACAGGGTCCCTGAACCCGAAGGTACACAGGACAACCTACAACCCGAAGGACCCACACCAAGACCAGAAACAGAGATCGGTACAGATGTATCCAAGGCCAAAGCTGTGAGAGGGAGTGACGATCCCGAGGCAGGAACTGTTGACCCCGACCCAGAAACTCTAGCCTTGACGCTACAGCTCCAAGGTGTTAATATCTCCGAGTGAGTCAGAGATGAAGCTACCAAGGAACAGGATGGCTCCTAAGAAAGCCAGGCATCTGATCTGATCCAGAGGGTTAAAATTCCACCCACCCCCAAGACCTCAGATCATAAGGAGCTGTGGGCTGACATCCAGATATGAAAGGAAGTTGATACCGTGGTAAATGGAGATTCTTGTAACAAATACTGAACACCAACACAACAGCTCCAACACCAAAAGCACTTTATTCCAAAGCAAAGGTTTCAGATAAAACACCCTTCTTCAGTGCTAATACTCCATATAAAAGGTATTCACTTTAAATAAGAGCAAGCTTAAAATCATATGATCTCACTCAGCCTATCACCCCCCCCCCCTTTTTAAGGAATAGAAGTCCATCATTCTATGTGGGTAAAACCACTAGAAAACTATAGGAGTAAGTCATTGAGCATAAATCTAACATTCATAGGAGAACTGAAACAAATTCACTAAGCAAACACATTATGATTAATGGCCATGAACATTATTTTAGATTTAGGGTCATGGATGTAGTTTTTAAGGGAGCCAGGGGATGTGACATTAACAATATATTGGAGAATAAAGAGTATGAATGGATTATTAGACTTCAGGCAGATTTTAAGCCTTGTCTAAATAACTCTGTATTAAACCTGTACTGGTTAGAAGACAACAGCAAATCCTTTAAATGTGAATTTATATGTCTGTAAATGTTTTTAACTTGTAAAGCATATATATATACTTTTTAAGTACTTGTATTCCTTAAAAAGGGGGGGGGGTGAGATAGGCTTACTGTGATCATATGATTTTAAGCTTGCTCTTATTTAAAGTGAATACCTTTTATATGGAGTATTAGCACTGAAGAAGGGGTGTTTTACCCAAAAGCTTTGCTTTGGAATAAAGTGTTTTGGTGTTGGAGCTGTTGTGTTGGAGGACATCCAGATGACAGAGCGAAGGATCCCAGCGACTGTGTTGGACCCAAGGAGTTAAGCCCTAATTGATTTCTGCCCACAAAAAAGACCACATTAGCTGGTCCAATTCTGTTTAAAACTGCTCACCATCCTCAATAACTGGACAGACAAGACCACCAAGGACAGATTCAAGGGTCTACATGAAGATGACTCTGCATTTGCATGTCAGATCAGAGCTGGAAAAGCTCCGAATTGGGATGGAGATGGGGAGGATTCGAGAGCAAGGAGAAAAGCAACAACTCTCACAGACCAAACAGCCACAGTCTAAATGCTCCAGACCAAGGCAGTAAACACACAAGTTTTTCCTGTGAGAGCAATCTGTGTCCACAAGAGACGTACATTTAAAACCCTTGTCCATAGAAGGACCAAAACACACACATGCAAAAATACTCCATGTTAGAGGAAATGGGCAGGAAGGTTACCATGGAAAATGGTTCTAGCTACCTAACCTAGAAAAAAAAAACCTACCTCACACTACCTAAAAGACTATGTAAAACTTGAAAGGGTTTAGTACTAAAGTAAAGGGCAAGGTGAAAAGGAAATCTCACCAACCCTAGCAAGAATCAAGAAAAACCTGAAATGAAGCAAAGGACCAAGCTGCAGACAAGGTCAGTTCCCTCTGCTTTCTCTTATTAACCTGGTGAACTTGGGCATTCTGAGACAATGTAGCAACTGCCTCATGTACACTGACAACCCTCTCCACTTACCTCCCAACACTCTAGACTTGCAAGAGATGCACTTATATATCCAAACTGGAAGCCACACACTCTCCAGCCAAGACCAGAATAGCTGGTCAAGAGGAGAAGGTCAACACTTGCACCACACCACATGGAACACATCGCCCTCCAGAACACACACCAGCACTGCCTTCACATAAAAACACAAACCACACGCCCACTTTTGCGGAGGCACTCAATAAAAATCTACGCAAACAGCAGAGACCTCCAAGGCAGAAATGCACTTGACTACCACAGCACAACACTAATCACGAGACACATAACTCTCCTAAACAGTGTGCCACTCAACCAAAGCCCCTAAGGCAAAACAGCATGCCCAACACACTAGTCATAGGTGACTCAATAGTGAGGAACACTGATGTCCCACTCACTAGTTTGAATAAGGAGAAAGTAACAGTCAGCTGCCTGGCAGGTGTCAGGATCCGCCACATAACACACACACACTCAGGTCCCTCAACAACAGGTACAAATATGACTCAGTCATTATACATGTGGGTGTGAATGACCTGAGATGTACCTCCCTGGACAACATGAAAAGAGACATGGAGGAGCTCTTGGATTATGTAGCCCAGGCGGGTATGACCCTAGCCCTGAGCAGCATCCTACCATCACCCAGAATGATACCACAGTACAAGCAAAAAATGATTGATTTCACTGGCTAAGTTTCTGGTATCACTCTAAGGGGATCCAGTATCTGTCTGCCTGGGATGACATGATTGACAGACCTCGATGCTGAAAGAAAATAGTATTCTGTCTCCATTTAAGCTGTTGCTAGCATGATTATTAGCTTGAATAAAATACTTTAAGAATGATATGAAATATAAAGGGTTAATTTAGAAATAGTATAAAGTGCTGAAAAAATAAAAAGTAGTAAGTGTGCTGGCATAGCTTAGATTTTTGGCATCCATGTAAAGGAATATGTTATTGAGAAACAAAGTCTGTAAAAATAACTGTGCAGATGGCAGCTGAAAGGACATCAACAAAGTAAAGAGATGTAACATCAAGTTTCAGATAGTGCTGGAACACCACGTTTCAGATAATGCAAGACTGAGTTTCCATGGGTCATCAAACTACAAAGAACCAAGGACAAGGGAACAAAGGAAAACTGTAATACAAAGAAAGAACTGTTATACATCAGACTTTGAGAAAAATATCAGACCTTCTGGTATAAATGTGACTGTATAAACAGGCTTTTGGTATTTGCCATAGAGAGCTGACAGCATCTGTGTTACATGCTTGTAGATCTGAAAAGAAAAATGTGATAGTAAAGCATATTAACTTAAACAGTTATCTTTGTGTATTTATTGTACTCAGTACAATACAGTAATAAGACTAGTTGATTACAATAAATAGTTAAATGAACTGTGGTATGCATGCATGTAAATGC
This sequence comes from Protopterus annectens, assembly GCF_019279795.1. Lineage (NCBI taxonomy): Eukaryota > Metazoa > Chordata > Ceratodontiformes > Protopteridae > Protopterus > Protopterus annectens. Next base: position 179,181,239 of record NC_056746.1, read on the forward strand.
AAGTAACTGCAAGAAACAAACAGGAAAACGTCATAATTTTTCAGATGCTTTGCCAAAGATGGCCTGCATCTGTTACCCCTGGGCTTCCGGATACTGGACAAGGCTTTTGCCACCCCTATAGTACATTTTTTAGGCAGTGTTCCAAAGACCAAATTACCACCACAACAGCTACAAACAAATACAATCTGAGGGTCATGCTACTCAACGCTAGAAATCTAAATCTCAAAATGCACTCACTCGAAGCATTCCTTAAAATGGAGAAAATCAACATCTGTGCTGTTTCAGAGACCTGGTTCAAGGCAGCAGAAAGCACCCCTGCACTACCAGGCTATAACACTTTCCACATCTTTCAGCCCAAGAACTTGGACCGAAGCTCCAAAGGTGGTGGTGTTTCCATATTCATAAAGGATGCGCACACCTCCAGACTGGTAGCCCAACATAACACATCAGAGATACTTCAGGTGCAGCTATCACTGGTAGACAGCGATTCAGGTTGTAGCCTGCTATAGGTCCCCAACCATGTCCCAAGACTCACACTCCACGTTCCTAACCACCCTGGAGAATATTAGGGTCCAACCTAACCCTCTCATACTAAGCGACTTCAACTACCCCTCCATTAACTGGGAAAACTACTCATGTACCAATACACTTGCTCAATGTTTCCTGGAGTTCGGTAATTCCAATGTCCTGGACCAGCTCGTTCTTACCCCCACTAGAGATAGCAACATCCTTGACATGGTCATTACTAACATGGGTGACCGTTGCTCTACACCAATAGTCAGCTCCCACCTGGTTAGATCTGACCACAAACTCAACATCTTGGAAATCCACATCCCTCCCACCTCCCCCGCAAAGGTAACCATGATGAAAAACTTCTCCAAAGCTAATTTTGGGTTCCTAAAAACAGAGGTGGCTAACTTCATGGCACCCATGCAAATGGAGAATAGTTGCATGACTTACGAATCAAACACCAACGCACTGTACAAACACATACACAAATTAATGGATCTCACCATACTCAATAGAACCAAGACACTCGTCTCCAAAAAAAGGAAGCCAATCTGGTGGTCCCCTGGCATAAACAAATTCTACAACAGAAGGAGGCTACTGATGCAGAATAAGGTAAAGTAACAAGACTGGAAAAACTCCCTTATCAGCCTCAACAAAGTTGAGATCCCTCATCAAATCCTCTAAAGCTAGCTATGAAAACAGAACTGCAGCAGATAGTAAAGACAACCACAAGGCTTTCTATAGTTATGTAAAGAATCTCCATGGCAATACCCAGATTTGCTCTGAGCAACTGCACAATGGTACCTTCTATACCAAGCCAACAGATTCAGTGCCAACTTTACCCCTCTCTTCCCCCCCCAAAGGACCAATCACAATACCAGTAGATTGCCAGGCACCTAGTATTACTGCTGCACAGGTTAAAACAGCACTGTCCAATGCCAAGAATACAGCTTCTATGGGACCTGACTATATCCATGGCTGTGTTCTACATGAACTACAGAGTGAACTGCACCTCACCTGTATGTCCTGTTCAATCACAGCCTCACCTCAGGCTTTGCCCCTACCGAATGGCGCACTGCTACAGTCATCCCTCTCCACAAAGGAAGAGCGACTACAGACCCTGGGAACTATCGCCCCATTAGCCTGACAAGTCTGATATGCAAAGCTGTGGAACGCATCATCATGGAACTAATAAACAAGGATAGAGGGAATGTCCAAACTCTGGATCCCACACAGTTTGGTTTTGTGAAGGGTAGCTCATGCCTGCTCAACCTGGTCGACTTCTTTGAGTCAGTCACCAGAGCTGCGGATGAAGGCAAGGTGGTTCATACAGCCTACCTTGATCTGGCCAAGGCCTTTGATACCATTCCCCACTCAAGAATCATAGAAAAACTCACTAAGCTAGGCATCAACCCCTATATCACTAGGTGGGTTGCAAACTGGCTCACAGATAGAACCCACAGTGTGAAAGTAGTTGACTCCAAGTCAGACTGCCAACTAGTCATGAGTGGAGTCCCACAGGGTTCGGTCCTGGGTCCTCACCTGTTTGGTATCTACTTCTCTGAAGTCCAGGCCAACACGAAGGAACTCTGGATGACAACGTTTGCAGACGATTGCAAGTTGGGAGCTATTATTAACTCCCCAAGTGATGTTGACATCCTACAGAATGGCCTCACTGAGACCAACGACTGGTGTCAGAACCATGGCCTTAAGCTCAACGCCAAAAAATGTGTCGTTATCCCCTTTGGGAAAAACCCAGTTCCCATGAATTACCACATTGATGGTAGTTCACTGAATGCAGAAGGAATTATAAAAGATCTGGAAACATAGGTTGACAGCAACCTCTCTTTTGATCACCAAATTGCCACTGTGGTCAGAAAGTCCTTCTATGTAGCACATCTCATTACTAAGGGTTTTGCATCCAGGAAGAAAGAGGTCATTGTCTCCCTCTACTCTTCCCTCATTAGGCCAACCATCATATACAATGCCCCATTTGCCATGTACCTCACTAGACACCTGCAACAACTAGAGAGGCCACAAGAGTACCTCAGAAAGAGGATCTTAGACCTTAAACACTTGTCCTACATGGACAGACTCAAAAAACTCCAACTATTCCCTGTCTCATGTCCCCTACTTAGAGGTGATCTCTGCTTGACTTACAAAGCCATGTCTGACCCAGCTCTGTTAGAAATGCTACATCTAAAGAAATCCCAATCCCACCGCACCACATGCTCCAGAGACCTCAACCTCATTACCGCAATCAACAGAACGTATTGGAGGCACAGGTTCATAACTCAGAGACTGCCCATGCTATGGAATAGACTTCCCATACAAGGGAGAAATCCTGATGAGTGGACGGGATTGATTTATATATATATATATATATATATATATATATATATATATATATATATATATATATATGTGTGTGTGTGTGTGTGTGTGTGAGAGAGAGAGAGATGCCCCGCCACTGGACCAGTAATCAAGGAGCCTCAATTCTTAGCACTGGCAACAGTGGGGGATGTTCACTGAGAGGATGACAGGTACACACACACACTATTTCCAGATGCAGCTCTCTGCATCAAGTGCAATTTCCCTTAAGAGCACACAGAGACCACAGTCAGTCTGGGGCAGGTTTTTCACTCTTTCTCCAGATCCCCAGTAAGACTCCTCACTGGCACAGCTATAAAGTTAAGATCCCAGCTGAATGACCAAGCCTTAAGACCTCCAGCACCCTCTCTGTCCAACCAGTGATCTGTGTCCCTGTCCAAGTAGCTGACATACACACTCCTTTAGGTTTAATTTACACACACACACACACACACACACACACACACACACACACACACACACACACACACACACACACACACACACACCTGGGAAAGGCTGGCAAGGGTTTACTAGCTATGCCCCCTCCTGCCCAGACAATAAGGTAGTTTTCCCTGCCACCAGTCACTCCTGCCAGCTATCTTAAGGCTCTTTCAAGGGTCCTCAATATACTGAGTGATATTAATATTAATACAAATGGTAGTTTGACCAAGGGCAAGGCTATTAGGAGTGGTCCACACTGTGTCACCACATAAATATGCAAGTACTCTCAAAACTTAAATATCTCTACACAGATCAGCCACAATGAAAGGTTTAAATATATTTAATAATAAATAATAAATGAACAAGACAATGCTAAATATATATTCATAGTGATATCAGAGTTGAAAACCACAGGAAATATTTAAAACAACATAGCAGAACAGTCTCAAATAAATAAAGAAAAATATCTAAACTAAGCTTCGCTATATTCCTGCCTATATAAAAGAGGATTATACTATTCCATAGTAACTTAGTTATGATACAGCAAGGCAGATGTGGTCAATGTTTTTTCTTGCTGTTGTTGTCAGGACCAAGACAGAATGCAGAATGCTATGTCTCACTGAGAGACTTCTCAAATTAATATCTAAAATATTACTGCTGGGATAGCTTGCAGAAGGACATAATTTCTTGTCATCTGACTTCTAGTTCTCAGGTAAACCCCCCATTGCTGAAGTTTGCAGTATTTAGCATCTATCTGTAAAAATATACAGACAAGGGCTTTTGCTCAGGTCTCTGGTAGATTCCGGAAGTCATAAAATTGCATTCCTTCATGCTTCTAAAGTGGCAATGAATTCACTCCAAAGGCAATACAGAAAGCTTCCTAGTACATACTTTTTTGTCTCTAGCTGCATTAAAACCTGTCAGATAACCTCTTTTATGGCCTAGCCTAAAAAGTAATTTAATTTCAGATATTTTTCTA